>NW_022103906.1:71875345-71894141 GCF_000313985.2 Echinops telfairi | reverse complement strand
CATCTGGGGTCTTAAAGGGTTGAAGACAAACAAGCGGCCATCCAACTGAGAAGCATCAAAGCCCACATGGAAGAAGCACACCAGCCTGTCTGCCCACGAAGTGCAGAAGGGATCAGTTATCAGACATCAAAGAACTAAAAATCATATCAGTGGTGCCCACCTTCTTGATACAATCACTGATCACTGAAGACAAACGTGTGCATAAGCAAAGGTGGTGAACAAAGCTAATGGTGCCAGAGTATCAAAAGATATAGCGTCTAGGGTCTTAAAGGCTTGAAGGTAAACAAGTGGCCAACTAGCTCAGAAGCAACAAAGCATACATGGAAGGAGACTGTAACTCTTCATGGGAGTAAAAAACCCTGTCTCTCTTCTAGGGAGGAGCTGGTAGCTTCAAACTGCTGACCTTGCTGTTAGTAGCCCAATGCATAACCACTATGCCACCAGAGCTCCCCCAAGAACACAGGTTCTGAAATTTATTTGGCCTATTTTCTCCTTTTCAGAAAAAAAAATAGAAACTCATTTTCTCATGTGGATGCTTCATCAGCACATGAAAGTCTTGAAATCTGTACTCCTTTCAAAGTACTAAGTCCAATGCTGCTTTGACAAGACCATATTGTAGGAGCTCCTATTCTGAGCGCTCCTATTCTGGCACTCTAGCATATGCTCACTGGCTACTATTCAGTGGGTTTCAATGGCTCATCCCTCATCCTTCTTGTCTTAGTTTGGAAGCTCCACTGACACCTGTCCACCATGGGAAGCCCTTCTAGTATTTGTAATAGTGGTGATGTGATTTCCAGCATCATAGTAACATTATAGGCACCTCAGTAAAACAAACTGTAGACGAATAAAATCATTGTGGTCAGTAATAATTAAATTATTACTAATAAAGTGTATGTAATATGTATTTGGCTTGAAAAAATCCATACAAAATGTTCATCATATATTTTATTAGATTAGCATATCTTTTCTAAGGTTTTATTTTCTAATTAAAATTTTAATTGTATATTTATACATGGCCACATTTCCAATTGAATAAAACAATATATGGAGTAAATATGAAAGCACTAAGTTATTATCTCCATCGTTCCTTTCCCACCTCCTTTTGCAAGATGAACAACTATTTTCATTATTGTGAGCATTCTCTTTTCCTAAGCTACATTTCTATTTCTGAAGGCGACTATAAAAACAAAACTATATAAGGTGATTTTTTCTCACTTTACATACATCTTAACAAAGGACCTTGAAGTTGCGTTTACTTTATCCTACAAACGTTAGGGCCCTCCACAAATAGTGTCTTACTGTTTGTCAGTAGAGCTTCCAACAGCTTTGTTACAGGTAGCTTCTGATAGTGGCTTTCCTCAGGAATCACCTGTATTTTTTACCAGTCTATTATGCATATGATTTTGTTTTCTTCATCACTGAGAGCAAATTTGTTTTATGCTTTTCAACATTTTTCTTTTCAAAATGTATGGCATCCTAATGACTTTGCATTATGTATGGTTCTTTGATTACCCACCAAAGAAATTGATTTATTAAAAGATAGACATTTGATGAAGTAGACATAAAACTGGTGGAAACCAAAAATAAAAACTTGAAATTAGGAGAGACCCTAGAGGCATCATATAATATCAACAAAAATGTAGCAACTTATTAAATTGAATTAACCTAAAATACTTCTCAAAGGTCCCGAAGGGTAAGATGGGTTAAGCATTTGGCTCCTAACTCTAAGGCCAATGGTTTGAATCCATGAGCTTTTTGGCCAGAGATGAGTTTATGGATTAACAGACTTTGGTAATTTGCATCTTGAAAAATTGGCACTGAAAATCTTATCTATAGCAGAAGACATGATCTGATATCATCTGAAAGATGGGCTTCTCCTTTTGGAAAGCTTTCTAAATATGGATGGAAAATTGCTGTGTGTTAGACTAGGTAGAAAAGCAAAACTAATGATGCTTATTAAAAATATATATTAGAAATTTCTATGGAGAAAATGGTTTATGCATTTGTAGAACTTGAAAGTCCCATCAAAGTCCCCACAGCTTGGTAGCAGGAGTTGAATCCAGGGTCACTTGGTCAGGCTTGAGAGAAGGAGAAATGGACACGGAGCACAGGGGGAGGGTGAGATCGACGACGCTGCATTGTGGAGATGATAACAACGTGGAACAAAATGTGTAGAACTGTTAAATGGAAAAGCCAATCCGCTCTGCAAATGTTCACTGAATTCACAATAAGCAGGTTTTTAAAACCAGTAAGATGCTTTAGAGAGACATTATAGAAAAAATGGTACCTGTAGAAATAAATATCCTATTATCTTTGAG
The DNA here is from genome assembly GCF_000313985.2 of Echinops telfairi. Classification (NCBI taxonomy): domain Eukaryota; kingdom Metazoa; phylum Chordata; class Mammalia; order Afrosoricida; family Tenrecidae; genus Echinops; species Echinops telfairi. Next base: position 71,891,823 of record NW_022103906.1, on the reverse strand, counting down.
CTGAAATTGATTGATATGGGCCATTTTGAGTTAGTTAATTATATGATCATTAATGATGAGACTCATAGTGGTCCTATAAGACAAAGTAAAATGGCCCTGAGGGTTTCCTGAAACTGTGCTATGGTCAGAAGTGATTTGATGGCAGTAGTGGTAGTTATATAATCTGTTGTCTATTTGAGACTTAATGGTAAAAGGGTGGAGATTTGCCTGACAATCCGGTCACAGCTTGATGACCTCTTTGGAGCCACTAAGGAGATATATAGCTCACTGGACGCTGGACACTAGCTCACTCCCTGAAAGACTTTACTGACAAAGAGCCTGATGGAGCTATGCTGATGCAGCCAGAACCTCAGAGCTGGAGGAACCACATGGAGACCCCTGCCAGTGCTGAGATGCTTCTACTGCCACTGGATCCACAAGACTTTCCCCCCACTGGCCTGTGATTTTTCTGTTTTTGGCATCATTGGATGTGTTTCATGAGTCTGAAGAGAAATTTACAGATTGGTATTGGACATATGGGCTAATATCAGACTTATGGACTTGATCTGGATTGGGTTGGGATGTTTTCTCAATATCCATTGCTCTGGTACATAAAGCTCTTTCTTATATACATATGAGTGTCTGTGACGTTGTTTCTCTAGTCTGCCCAGACTAACACAGCAGTGAATTGTAATGATGGAGATAACAAATTGAAGAGGATAGTGTTGTAGTAATCATAAAAAAATTTCAGCATCCATCCTTCAGTATAACACTATCAATGATAAGATAATATCCACATACTTCCAATGGAAGCCAGTTAATTTGTTTATTTTTCAAATTTATAGACCCATCACTAATGCCTAAGATGAAGAATTTGAAAAATGTTACCAACTTCTGCAGTCTGAAAATGATCAACCATGCAGAGATATATCAATAATTGCTTGTATTTGGAATGATAGAGTTGGAAACAAATAAGATATTTTTTCAATAACATAAACAGCAACAATACAGGTGGACCTCACTGAACAGAATACACAATAATCAAATAGACAATATCTGTGCAAAGAGAGGCTAGAGAAACTCAATATAATCAAAATAAATTACCCAGGTACAAATAAAGTAATAAAAAATGGTGTAGCTGAAACTGTAGTTCACAGGTCTGGAATCCACATTTTCATTATATATAAACCCAGAGGCTATTTCTCCTTGCAATATTTCTTGTTAGCAAGAAATATAGCATCCAAAAATGTAGGAATGGGTTTCATAACTGGCCATGAACTGCATTTATTTTGGAATTCTGATTAATAAGATACATGATTAGGAAAAATTTTCTAGAGCATTCAGATAATAAAAAGCTAAGCAGAAAACTGTATATAAATTAATTTCTACTGCTTTCCTGCGAGAACACTTTGCCAGGTTATACATTTGTTGAAGTTGCAATTCTTTGTGGTTAAAGAAAATATTTGATTCTTCATTGAATCGTGCTTATTTGAAGCATCTACCAAATAAAAGAACTCGACTTAATTGTGCTCAATAAAGCCTTAATATGAGAGAAGCTTTTAGTTCTCTTTTTAAGTATTCCCTAGGACATGTAGGACACAAAGGAGGTCATACATGTATTTACTTTCTTTGTGTTTAAGAGTGAGCCATGTCAGCTTCTCTTATTATATGCATTGCTCCAGGGCCTCCCAGCTAAATCGAAGCTAAATTTCATTTTTAAATGATTGCTGGATCTTTGCCACATTTTAGCGATATATATTTTAAAAAATAAGTTTTTATGAGCAATTTTTACTCAGTGAGGGCTGTAAAATATTTCATTGGGTTTGTTGAAAACAGACAATGTAATTCAATGAATACTTAAAATTAAAATATATCAAACATATTCCCATCTCAGAAAAGTGAACATAAAGCTATAAAATCACGGATTATTTTGGCCTCTATTGCTAGCACCTAAGTATGTTCTCCCTGCTATCCACTCTCCTACCTCACTACATCTCCTAGTAGTGAATACGGGTTTCTAGCTTTTTTCCTCCTTCACCAGCAAACGATAATTCTGATTGTTTTTCTATTTTCACTGTGTTCCTGCTCTCTGCAGGGATTGAACCAAGCTGGTCAAATGCAAACCTAACAGCTGTAAGGATAGCTTGTCTTGTAAAACATGGCAATTTTGGTGAGTCGATATGAATGGAAGCCGACGGGATAGCACCCACCAGAAAGCTGAAAGTCAAATGCTGGGTGTGAAACAGAAGGATTCAAGTTGGTGTTTAAAATATCTGCTGCCTCTCCCCACTTACCCACTTATTACAAAGAAGTTTATAGAGAATTCAGGAAAAAACATAAATGAAATTACTCTCAATTCTCCAAAATTAAAAAAAGCAGACTGATTCACTGTAAGAAAAACTAAGAAGAAGGTGTGGGAATAGACTATATTTGGGGTTTAAGGAATAAATTAAGTGTTTATGGGTCTATGTTAACTCTCCTTCATTGGCCTAAGAAACAAAGTTTTTTTAAAAGCCCAAATAAATTAGAAATAATATATAAATTTGAAATCCATATATATATATACACACACATATCCTATTGAGGGGACTCTTTTATTTAAGGGCTCACGTAAGCTCTGAGACACTATCAAATTATCTTAGGTTTATACATGGTACACAAGAAAAGCCATATAATAACTTTGATTCAGAGAAAAGGGTAGCCTTTCCTATAAAAATAATACCTTGAAAAGTTCTAATGGGATGCCTGATTTATAGAGGATAGGAAAGAATCTGGACCATTGACTGGGGATTTGACAAGCCTTGCCATCAGACTAGTATTGGAAAATAGACGAATGCAGATGTATTTAGGTTAAATCTACCCCCCAACAGTTTTATTGGCACATAATTTACATATCATACATTTGAGTAGTCAGTCATTCCAACATATCAAGAGAAGTTGTACAATCACCACCATATCTATCTTAGAGCAGCTCTCCACACCCAGCACGGTTAAATCACCTATCATATGACCTGTGTAATCAGGATCAGTTCAAGCAGTCCCTCCCCACTCCTACCTTCATTATTTACTGCAGAAATTCCCTTTCCCTTCCTATCGCCCACCCCCCATCCCTGCATTCCCTATAACAAGGTTCAAACTTAGTACCATATCATTCGGTCTCCCTTTTGACTCATTTTAAATTTGATCTACTTTTTATTATTTTCTATTATCTTTGCAAATGAGGTTTTTCTATATATCTTGTTTTGGTTTTTGCCATTTGTTTTGTGTGTTTTTTTCTATGTGAAATCTAAGACAGATAAATCTATAAAGACAATAACTGTATTAATAGTTTCTTGGGGTTCTGGCGGGGAAATGGGGCACTGATAAATACGAGTGCAGGAAAGAAGAAAATATTCCAAAACTGGTGGAGGTGATGATGTACAAGTCTGTGAATATGCTTAAGTTATCGGAGCGTACGCTATATGGATTCTACGTCACTAAAACTGCTAAATAAAAGACAGCGGTTCAGACAAAGCAATGGAATACTGCTTTTATTTAAATCAGGAAAGATATCTGTCAGAATTGTACTATTTTACCCTAAGTATTCAATAAACATGCTGATCAAATAATCTGAGCGGCTGGACAGTAAGAAGAAGAACACAGTGTTAGACTGAGCCAAGTCTCACTAAGAACTTTCAAAAGGCTGATGGCCCAATTTTGCTGCTGAAAACCAAGAAGACTTGTACTTTCCGAGGATCAAAAACTACAACCCTAAGTATGTATTGCAACTCATTGTAAAGAAAACAAATCCTCACAATTCAACCAAGAGACAATGCCATGATAACTGGAGGAAACAATGACGCTTAAAATTTCATTTGACTTAGATCTGCAATGAATGTTCATGCAGACAACAGGTAAGAAATAAAAAAATGTATTATATTGGGCAGACCGATTGCAGAAGACTTCTTCCAAACGCTAAAAGAGCATAGATGTTTCTTTGAGGTCTGGCCAAAACGACAGTATTTCTGATCACTTTATATGGCTGATGCCACCTGATGGTTTTCCATTAAGGTCTTGGTGAAGAATATTGCAAGCACCGTGGACTGCCAGAAGGATACACATGTTCGTGTGGGGTGAAGTAAAGGCAGATTGCGGCTTCATAGTAATGATGAACCTGGTTCTCATTTACTTCGGTCATGTTAGCAGGAGAGATCAGTTTCTGGGAAGGAACATCTTATTTCACATAGAAGAGGCTCCTCGGAAAACAGGAAGACCCTCCGGGACATGGATTCAAAAGTAACCATTGCCGAATAGGGCAATGTTTTATTCGGTTGAGTTCCAGCCAACTCAATTGCATCTACCACGAACCACATATCGCTATGTTTACACACACTGAATCACGAAAACATACGTCAAAATAGTAACAACATTTCTGGTGCATGATGAGGATTAATGAAAATTTCAGCAATTTTATTTTTTTAATAGAATATTGTTTTCATATGTAATCAGAGAATATTATAAAGCTCATTTAGGAAAATAAAAATTTTATAATAGCAATGCTGCTATCCACCCTTGTAGATTTCAGCTTACTGCTGCTCCTTCAAGAAGTACAGATTAAGTTTTAGGAGGGGAAAAAAAGATGAGTGGAAGCGTTATTTTAAGTAGGTTTTCATAATACTCTCTGATAGTCTGTAATTTGCCATTTGAGAAAAATATCTTTTATTTAGATTATAGTTCAATTTATTTTTCCATAGTTCTAATCCCTTAACTGTATTTATAGTTACTTGTTTGTCTATGGAAAGAGGTTTAAAATCAGAAGGCGTGTTTTCCATTGGGAGTTAGAAGCCCAAGTGCTGACCTTTTTTTCTTAGTAAGGAGTATGTATGGGTTTATTCTGGAGACAGCATTCACAGATGGAAAATAAAAAATCCGATTTTCAGATTTATTTTCAAAAATAAATTCATGTGTAACATAAGATGCTAGTCTCTGATTTATAAAATAAATATCAAGAAAAAATATCTAAATTCTATAGAGTAAACAGGTCTCCAAATTTCAAAATAAGACAGAATCTAAATTTTTTTCATAACAAGCATCTGAACTTGGTTTATTGTGTGTTATTGATTATGATGAATATGATATGTGTAATTAGAACTGTGGTAGGTACATAATCTCATGTCAACTTGATATTAATAGTAAAGTTGTGGAGTCTAGCCTGTGAATCAGCTCACAGACTGATGACACCTTCTTGTGGGCATGGCCCTCTCATGAGGATTCTGGGCACTTCCTCTTGTCCTCCCTGGACTCATTCTCTTTCTGCTCACACTCTGTCTCTGCTACACATTCCTGTTGACAAGCTACATGGAGATGCTGATGGCAGCCAGAGCCCTGGAGATGCTTCCATCACCGTTGGATCCATAAGACTTTTCACCCACCTGCCTGTGATCTTCCTGCATTTGACATCATTGCATGTGCTATTTGAGTCTAAAGAGGAATTTATGGACTAGTATTGGACATATGGACTAATATCAGATTTATGGATTTGATTTCAGCTTTCTTGTTATTTCCAGGTTTATTGTTTCACTCTTCTTTTGCTTTTTTAAACAAAAATCATTTAATTAGGGGCTAATACAGCTCTTATCACAATATATCAATCCATCCATTGTATCAAACACATTTGTACATTTGTTGCCATTATCCTTTTCAAAAGATTTTCTTTCTACTTGAGCCCTTGGTATCAGCTCCTCATTTTCCCTCTCCTTCCCCCACCCCTCTCCCTCCCTCCCTCATGAACCCTTGATAATTTATAAATTGTTGTTATTTTTTCATGTCTTACACTGACCGATGTCTCCTTTCACCCACTTTTCTGTTTTCCATCCCCCTGGGACAGGTTATATGTAGAAAATTGTGATAGGCTACCCCTTTCTCCCCCCACCTTCCCCTTCCCCTCCTGGTATGGCTACTCTCAATATTGGTCCTGAGGGGTTTATCTGTCCTGGATTCCCTGTGTTTCCAGCTCTTATTTGTACCCATATGCATGCTCTGGTCTAGCCAGATTTGTAAGGTAGAATTGGGGTCATGATATTGGGGGAGAGTAAGCATTAAAGAAGTAGAGGAAAGTTGTGTGTTTTATTGGTGCTGTACTGCACCCTGACTGGCTCATCTCTTCCTGTGATCCTTCTGTAAGGGGATGACCGATTGCCTACAGATGGGCTTTGGGTCTCTACTCCGCACTTCCTCTTATTCACAGTGATATCACTTTTAATTCTGGGTCTCTGATGCCTGAAACCTGATCCTATCAACACCTCATGATCACATAGGCTGGTGTGCTTCTTCTATGTGGGCTTTGTTGCTTCTCAGGTAGACCCCAGATGCTATATCTTTTGATAGCCGGTCACCACTAATGGTGCCCGATTTATGGACTTGATCTGGACTGGACTAGGATGTTTTCTCAATATACAAGTGTTCTTTAATATAAAGCTCTCTCTTAAACATATGAGTGTCTCTGGATTTGTTTCTCTAGTCAACCCGGACTAACACAAGAACAAACTCTATTAGCATTTACTCCATACCCGAAACAATGTTAACATTATCACTTTCAGATGACATAAGGTAGTGGTTCTCAACCTTCCTAATGCCGCCACCCTTTCATACAGTTCCTCATGTTATGGTGACCCACAACCATAAAGTTATTTTTGTTGCTACTTCATGACTGTAATTTCACTATGTTATGAATCAGGTAACCTCTATGAAAGGGTCATTCGACCCCCAAAGGGGTTGCAACCCACAGGTTGAGAACTGCTCTCATAGAGAGTATTAGTAGCATATTGTAGAGACATTAGACAAAGAATTATGAAGTTGCATAACTTGTCCAAGAACAAATAATTATTAAATGCCAATGTTAGAGTTGGTCCCCAGAATTGTGGCACAAGAATTCAGACCCATGAATTCTAAATAAATTCTACTTGTAAAAATTCGACATATAAATATTTTTACTTATGTCCTCATATTAGGTACATATTGAAGTCTTTGCTATTGTTGGTAAGAGGGATGCAATTTAGGTATGGACATTTTCAGTGTCTGCACTATACTCATATTTCTTTATATGCTCTAACTATTTTATAATGCATTTTAAATTACAGTACTATCCCTTTTTAGATGTTACAGAACTATTTAATTCAGATGGCATAGATGGTGTTTTATTTCTTTTTGAAAAAGTACTTTCACTTCTTTCTAGTTGCATTCATTCTAAGTTTATCTATCTATCTATCTATCATTTATCTACCTACCTATCTATTTATACATTGATACATACATCCATGCCCATATATCTATTTTGCAAGAAAAGAAATGACTGTATCTTTTGTAAATCACAGCAGATTTCTAGAAGCACATATAATAGCATTTGAAGTCAAAATCAATTATTATTCATTAAATAGTGAAACATCAAAAAATTTTCTTCTTCTGTGCTATGCTATTGGTAAAAGAAGTGCCTTCATAGTCCATAAATACATTCATCCATTGCAAGCAGGCATCTCTATTAGCTTTAGGCACTACATGATGAAAATTATAACTTCACTGAGCAGTCAACTAACTTTTAATCTCTGGTTTTATATGGCGGTAAAACTCTACTGCCTGGAAATAACAATGTTATAAAGAACTTTTCTATCAATTTACAAACTAAGCAAAATCTCAATAACTCTCTTAAGTAATCTGATTTTGTTTTGGAGGCCAAAGCAAGCTGAACTAGTGATGTAAATGAGCCACAAGTTTCCCTTGTAGAAGAATATATGTTATTGTTTCGGGGGAAGGGAGATTTAAAAATACTTCACTATTCACAAATATTATTCCCCATAGAGCTTAGTTCAAATTCTCCTAATGTCTGGCCAAAGAGTAAGTTTTATGCACATCATTTTTCATAGAAACACTTATAATTAAAGAAACCTGTGGATTTTTGACATCTTGAGAGATTTCCAGGAAGAACTCTAGGGCGGTGCTCACCCCCCAGAGCAGGACACCAGAGTAGCAGTAAGGATTAGGAAAGGGGCGATTTTCTTTTTTCAATGGGGAATTAAATTGTAAAATTTAGAAAGACTGTTTTAAGTATCTTAGAATAACAGCTCTATGATTCATACCCCAGAAAATCTTTCTGAATTGTCAGAATAATTAATATTTACGTTTGAAGGCATTTTGGGTATTATATGTGCTATCTTCCCAGCTCTTGATTAGTATAATTAGTGTAACCAGGGAGCAAATATAGCGCTGTCTTTATAATCCTTTGTTGCTATTCTTGTTGTTGCAAGTTGCCATTGCTATTCAGTTAGTTCTGACTCGTGGAGTGTGTGTAGAGCAGAAATGCCCCACGGAATTTTTGAGACTGGGGCCTTTGGACTGCAAATCACCAGCACTCTCTTGTGAGATGCCTCTGGGGCCGGTCCAACCACCAACCTTCCAGCTACGAAGTGCTTAACTGTTGGTGCCACTCAGTAAATAGTATATTGATATTTCTGTTTCTCTTCCATTTTGTGACTTATTTTTCTCAAAGTGTGACTACTTCTGATGTGTTTTACTACTCATTATATAGACATCTGATTGTTTTAAGGAGAATATTTAAATTTGTAAGGAAGAAAATTTGATTTTATAATAAGGTGAAGCTTATTAAGGAAAAGAAACAATGGAATTTTATATTCAAATTGGTGTTGCTCTACAATGGATCTACAATAGATAGATAATATGCAATGGAATTTCACACAATGGGCTATCCACTCCAGCATGAAGAGGTATCACAAGCAGAGACAGAAGAGAGCTACATGAAGATTGACAGCCGGGGCGACAAAATCCATGGTCCATCACACACATCCTCTGTTGAGAAAAGTTAGGTTAGATACAATTGCAGCAATCATTTGAGCATTTTAGTTGGGAATTTCTAAGAGCTTTTCAAACAATTATCCATTCAAATCCACAACATCTCTACAGGAAACAAAGATTGATATGTAGCACTTAGAACCGTCAACTGTCAAGTACCAATTACTTAACGTCCTCATCACAGTATCTTTTGCTTCACTCTGTTCATCATTATACTGAACCAAAATGCTGCATATTTCGTATGTTGTCATCATTAATAAGAACACTAGATATTGCAGTCTTTCAATGACTATTTGTGCTTTGCTGGTTTTGTTTTCTCTGGTTTTCTAATGATGACCTCATTCTATTTGTATTTGTTTATGAGGAAACTTTATTTTTATGATTCAGATTTAATATATTTTCATCAAAAACACGATGCAAGGGTTCATTGGAGGAGAGGTAGGAAATTATACCTGGTGATTTTCTAAATATCATTTGATCACGGCTTTCTCTTATTACTGTTATTACTATCCCTGAACTCCCTGGGTGGTACAAAGTACTAATATGCTCACTTGACAACCAAAAGATTAGAAATTTAAATCCCCCACCCCCCACATGTGCCTTGAAAGAAAGGTATATATATTTTGTCATGATCTGCCACTGAGAAACCACTGGAACACAGTTTTATCCTGGGAAACATCTGGGTCATGATGATTCCGAACTGACTCAACAACAACTGTTAGTAATAGGAACCTAGAAATTTACTAAGTCATCATTGGAGAGCAACAGGAGCCCTCTTGTATATATTACATACAGGAATTTAAAAACAATAAAAATAATATATAGATATTGTTAAGATATTTTTAAATTTATAACTAGTACCATGATAATTGAAATATTTTTTAACCTGGAATCCTATTTCTCATATTTATTTTATTTCTCTATGGAGAAACAATTTTTAACATTTAAATAACTATTTATGGAAACAATATGCTTAGTTAATAATTATTGTAAATATAACAGACTAGGGGGAAAAACAAAATATAAAATAAATAATAATAGTACCCAGTGGTTTAGCACTCAGCTGCGAACTGGAAGATCGACAGTTCAAATCCACTAGTCACTTCTCAGAAGAAAGAAGAAACCGCTCTTGTAAAGATTTACGATCTCTGACACTCTACAGAGGTTCCTTAAGAGCTGGAATCAATATGGTGGCAGTGGATTTGTTTTATTTTCAGGTCATCAGTTTTATTTTATTTTTTTAACAGTTTCATTGTCATATAGTTCAAACATTGTACAACTCAGTAGTTTAATCAAATCAAGAATTGTCCAATCATCATCACTATCAGTTTTAGAACATTTTCATCTTTCTTATACTCGTTATTAATTCCCCATTTCCCCTCAACCTCCCCTGTCATACACCCAAGGAATCATTAATGCAGGTGCTGTTTCTATAGATTTTTCTACCCTGGATTTTATTTAAAGAAAAACATTTTTAAAAGCTAATAATAATAAAAAATGTAACAGATGAAAGCCTAAATTAAAAATACAAGATTAAAAACTAGAATAAATTTTAAATGGATCGATTTCCAGTTTACATGGATAATTTTGCTTCTACTGACCTGAATGCACTCTCAGTGAGAGAAGCCTATAAATTTCAAAACTCTAACATAAAAGCTTATATAGAAAATGTGATTAAGTCACCTTGTTCCTTCAGAATTTTAAAATATAAACTTCATATGTGCCTAAGTATACTCCTAATCATTTCATCCCTGATTTGTAAATGAGATTAGGACATGATAATTTTCAGTGCATCTTGATTGCATGTTTGATCAATTTCAGAGTGAAGATGTTGTAGGATTCTTCAATTTCTTCATCACTAGCTTTGGTGGTTGGTGCATAAATATGAAAAATAGTTACAGTGATTAGATTTACTTAAAGGCAGATAGTTATAATCCTATGACAGAAACCATTGTACTTCAAGATAGATCTTGAAATGTCCTTTTTGGACTAGGAATAATGTTTTCTTTTTCATTCATTAGGCCTTCAGTATCTGACCATGTTTCAAAGCTTTGCATAAGGGTTTTAGTGACTACTTTCTCTGCCTGGGCAGCCCATCCCTTCTTCACAGTCTGCTTTTAGTTTGGAAGCCCCATTGAAATCTGTTCACTTTTGATGACCCTACTGGCATTTGAAATACCAGTGGCATAGCATCCAGCATCGCAGCAACTCACACGTTATCACCATAGGCCAAGCTGACAGACGAGTGGTGGTCCATTCACTTAAACATTAAGAACAAGTTTCAAATCTCTCTTGACATCCATCCACTTTTGTCTTTTCTCTCTTTTGAGTAGCCTCTTGGTTCCTTCACTTAGGGAGGCAACCCACATCTTATCTGGTCTTTGTTCTTTAGCATTCAGGGAGTCAATGCTGTTCTTGAGATAGTCTTCAATTTCAGGTGGGGTAAACTCATGTGACATTCATAAGGTCATAGTTTGACTGTCATGGACTTATCATTCTCTTCAGCTTAAACCTGACCAAGCATCTGAGTGGTTCATGGTCGGTTCCACAGTTTGGGAAATTGGTTTTGGTGTTCTCCCTCACCTTTACCCACAAATGGAGGATCTGTGATTCTTGTGGGGTGCATCTGGTAAGTTCTAGATATACAGTCCCCACTTATTTTGTTAAAAAATGTCATTTTCAATGAAGAAGCCATTGTTTTTGTAAAATTCTGCTATGTGATCTACAGTTTATTTCCACCACACCAGCCATTTTTCTTAACTATGTAAACTTTGTCATTATTTTCCATTCCAATGGCTAGTAATTATCAATGCACATCGATTGCATCTTTGATCAATTTCATACTGAAGAAGTTGGTAGAATTTTTCAATTTCTTCATCACTCATTGAATGGTTAGTGTGTAAACTTAAATAATAGTTCTATTAACCATATTTCCTTGTATGCCTGTAGATATTATCCTATCACAGATAGAACTGTACCCAAGATAGATCTTGAAATGTTGTTTTTGAGGGCGAATTCATTCCTCTTGAATTTGTTATTCCTGTTACAGGAAAGCAGATAATTCTCTGATTCAAAATAGTCAATACCAGACGTTTCCATCTTGCTAATACCTTGGAAAGGACCATGCAAATAGGGTGTGTAAGACACTAATGGGATTAGTGAGTGTAATATACTGACTATAAGAGCCATCTAGAATCATCTAGAATCATGGCCATTGAGAATCCAGGGCCATTAGGAGTGAAGAGCTCGTATAATGTGTGGGAGACATGCAGCAGAGTTTCCAACACAGAAACATTGAAGCCGAGCCAAGGATCCAGGCCACAGAGACTAAGAGATCATATGGAAAAGTGGCAGGCCAACTGTCAGGCTACGAAGGCAGAGCCCAAGGACTATCTGATTAAGAAGCTGAGAGATTTGGCTGGTGGCTAAGAAAAGGACCGCTCTGTACCAATGCCTGTATCCTTAATGTTTTCTCATCCTGGCTTGTGTTAACCAGTTAACTTCCCAAATAAAACCCCAAGATTGTGAGTATATTCTGTGAGCCCTTGCTGGACATTGCAACAGATTATCAAAACCACACAAAAAATAGAGCACCTTGGGAAGAAAGGTTCATGTCAAGAAAACTGGAGGGTGAAAAATGAGTATGTGGCCGCTGCCTTGGTTGCAGTTGGCTTTGGGTTAGTGCGGAGACGATTTTCCTTCTCCCTGCTGAAGCCAGAGATCATGTGGGGCCCCTGTACAGTTTCCTGAAGGTCTTGACTTGTTATGAGTTAGACTCTGTATGTGGTGCGAGACATGGATCCTGTTTTGTTTTTCTGCAAATAGATAATGCAGTTTTGCCAGCACCATTTGTTTCAAGTCTGTCTCTTAAAGGAGCTTTTAAGTAGACAAGGGTTATATTTTTACAATTGCTTAAACTTAGGTAAGCCCCCTAAAAAAAACTCATCTTCATGATCTACATTTGTGTTTTTCATTAATGAATAATACCTAAATAAGTATTTTTTTAATAAGTATTTTTAAAATAACCAGAGGACTATCCATTTATAACAGAGGTTGGAAAATGGAACAATATATATTCTTTAATCATGTCTACTTTAGCTGCTGTTTTGTTATTGTAGCTGTTGATTATTTTGCTGTTTTATATTTGTTTATTTTTTTGATAAACTAGAATATTTAGGGGAAGAAAAAAGTATTTGGAGCTATATGATAACATCATTTTTATTTTGACTAATGTAAATAATCATTTTAATAATTAAGACAGATTTTTTTTGAAGCCACACAAATTCGTTAACCTGCAATCTGTGACTGAACATTCCAATCTGTCCATAGAAATGTGTGAAATACTTCACCTGAGGAAGGACATTGACTTTAGATGGACCTCACTCCCTGCCATGGAGACAAGGCCCGTGACTGGAGAGACCACACGACGGGGTAGAACTGCTCCTGATAGTCTCTGAGACTGTAACTGTTTATTGGAGAAGGGAGCCCAGCTTTTCTCTCGCTTCTCCGTCAGAGCTGCTGGTGGCTTTGAACTACCAACAGTGGGGATCACAGCCCAATGCAGTGCAGCCAGTATACCACTAGATAAAGTGGGATTCATAGACTGGCTTTGTCATTTCCTTGATGTGTGACTTCACACAGGGGCTATCTTATCCACGACTCGGTTTTCTCACCCAAATACTGAAAATGCTTGTCCATTTCCCAAGACATGTATTAAATTCCTCTTTTCCTCCCTGTCTTTTATTTTACTTAGGGGATTTCTAAGAGATAAGTGGTCTTAATTAGGGTATCTTAAGTCCATAGATGAACATTAAAGGGGTTCATTATTTTCCTTAATTAGTCTATTGAATATATATAAAGTTGTATAATCATTCTATGGATTTAAAATATTTTTATGCTTTCATCAGATAAGAACCACTATATATATATATATATATATATAATTTTCTACTCTTGTAACTCTAGTTACTAGAGTCCTAGAACAGAGGCAATTCTACTCTGTCCTACAGAATCACTGTGAATCATAATTGGCTCGATGGCAGTGAGTTTGGTTTTGAATTTGCTTTATTACACAGGACAGTATGGGGGAATTGTTCAGTGTTCTCATCTCTGGAAGAAAAAGGAGCTTGGATGGAATTTCATTCCCCTTTTATTGACTCTTTTCCATAATGTTAAATTATAGGGAGAAGATCATCTGATTATAAAACAACATTTCGAGCAATTACAATTGTACATACAGTAACAGATAGCACTGAAGGATTTTTGCCTGTAATCCATTCTCCCGACCTCATGTTGCATGCTTCCCTCTGGCTTCTATGCCCTGCCCGGCAACCATGTTTCCTTCTAAAGGGTTTTCATTCTTTATGGTAAAATTTATATTACAGTGTGAATTATTGTTAGAAACAGGTATAATTCATTGTATTCCTTCCTATAGACTTTTTCCATATGCTCTATCATAGTTTGAAGTTGTATTCCATGAGTTGCAAATATATATAGCTAAGTGGTCTTGGGAGTGGACAAGGTCTGTTATTACTAAACAGGGTCTGCTACATAATAAGTATTCAATAAAGTTGTTTTGAATGAATCAATAAATGAATGCATAATTGGTTATATAACTGAAGAACATTTTGCATTTAACAAAAATAGCCAACCTATCAATCTGTGAGGGATTACATAGAATAAATTTTTGCCTCATTTGTAGGCATTTCATTTAAGTTCTGATGTGATTATTGATTCACTTAATTCCCAATCTATAAACATAGGTCACTTTGATAAAAACAACAACTCAGTTTTGAAAAACACCATTGACCATTGAGACGATGTAAAGTGGAATTAATACAATCAGAAAGCATCCTGTTCTTCTTCGAATACTATTGTTTAAGGGACATTAAACAGATCCTTCTTCAAATAAAACTCTCTTATTCTTGTTTGTTTGAGCTTTTCCAGTTTACTTTCTGTTTCAAACAATAGCAATAGAAGCAATTAACTATGTTACATATACTGTTCTTGTATTCCTTGGTTCATTTGTTCCCAGTCTCTATGAGAAGAAGAGGTAGGTATGTGGGCACATAATTACCCACGAAGTGCACCAGCCCAGGACAGAGAGCTGCAATGTAATGTGCAGCTTGGTTTGAGATAGTAAAAGAGTTAAATCAATGGATATCAGAACCATCCACACTCATTGTCACGACGTCATTGCTGATTCACAGAGAATCTCTGTGTGTCTCAGAGACATCACTGTTCACAGGAGTAGAAAGCCTGGGCTTCCTCCTTTGGAGCTGCTGGTGGTTTCCAACTGCCGACCAGGCAGACCTCAGTCCAGCGTGGAACCACACTCACACAGGCTGAGTAAATGAGAGCCTGGAGAAGAAGAAAAGAAAAGAAGGAGAAAAAGAGGAAAATTTGAATAATGTGAATAACTATCTTTACTTAAGGAACATAATTTAAAATTTGAATAATTAATAATTATTTATTATTATTTTATTTCATCTATTTCATAATAATATTCATACAAATATTGTTAATATTATGAATAATATATGAATATTATTATATTATAATATATGAATAATAATATTCATATGAATATTGTTAATATTATGAGTAATATATGAATATTATTATGAAATTATGAAATGAAATAATAATAAATAATTATTAATTATTCAAATTTTAAATTATGTTCCTTAAGTAAAGATTTCTTTGATTTTATATAAAAATGTATAATATACTTGAAAGTTTAATTATGTGATATCATATAATGAAATTATGCATCAGCCAAATCGTTTCTCTTGTGTTTCCTGGCGCATTTTCTATTCAATTCTGTATATTCTGGGAACCAGAGGGCCAAATTCAAGATTATTTAATGAAGACCTTTTAATAAAGCCAGAAATAGGGCAAAGATAAGATATGGCTTTTAGATTTTATGTCAACTTGACACTGTGTGAATATGTTGGTGTGAGATCCAACATTTCAATCAGGTCACAGTCCGATAATGCCTTCCTGTGGGTCTGGCCTTTTTATCAGGAAGGAATTAGGAACTTCTCTCTTTCTGCCCCTCTGTCTTCATCCTTGCTGGTACTCTGTGTCTGCCTCCAGGGATGGTCTCATGGGAGCCACCTGACCCTGAGAGCTGTTGGTGGATTCGCTTGACTCTGCACCCACCGGCCTGGTCTCTTTGCAGTGTCATTGGCCTGGAGCTACGTGAGTCTGCAGAGGGGTCTGGCTAGTATCAGACCTATGAACCTGAGTTGCACTTGGCTGAAGTGTCTTCTTGATGTAAATTCACTTTTTGATAGAAATTCTTCTTGTACACTGATTGATGTCACTGGTTTGCTTCTCTGGACAACCCAGCCTACAGCATACAACAAATACAAAAATGAACTGTCCATATGAGGGAGACTGTCAGCATGAGGCCATAAAGGTACCCAAAATATTCAGTCGTGTAGCTATGATAACACTTGAAAAACAGAGACAATTCATCAAAAACCACACCAGTCAAAGATCAATTCATCACAACCACAAGGACAGGGACAGCCACCTGACAGATCTGTCCGCTGAGCCACCACCTAACAGAAATGAGGAAGCTGTGAGCCTGACCACCCAAGACCTTACCAAACAAGGACATAGTTAAGTCCCATCCAATTAGGGACAACTCA
>NW_022103906.1:71840098-71875245 GCF_000313985.2 Echinops telfairi | reverse complement strand
GGGGTGGGGGGGTGTGTCCAGCCCTGAGCTCAACAACCCCTGCTGCTGGGATCACACTACTTTCGCCTTTTGCATGGTGTGGACCTGCTGGGGGTCTGTCCCTAATGTATCCTAAAGGTCCTGCTCAGTAAGCCCATAGCTCGGCCTTCTCCTACCTGTTTGTTTAGTCTCTGTCTTGTCACCACGCCACTGGGGGTGCAGGGATCCGCTCTGAAAGGGGTCACCATGGTCCCATAACAGCACCGGGCAGCAGTAGGAGGTGAAAAGGAATCGTGATTGAGATATGTCAGTGTAAACGATTGCAGATTAGAAAAGTTGGCAAGATTGGTTCAGGGCCCTCGACCACCTGGATCGGAATATGATGCAAGACCTTAGTGCCTCATGTTCTATGAAAGGCATGCCAAGGCACGTTTCTGAGGGGAAGCTGCCCCTGGCTGTGCTGGTCAGTGGAGTTTCAACCAAAGCACTCTGCCCGAGGCAGTGGGGGACAAGGGGGGTGGGGAATGGGGGACTGTGGGGGGAACTAGGGGGCGATTCCATTGCAGTGGAAAGTTCAGAAAGAACTCAAGGAAGGCTGAGTCTATGTAAGAGTAAAGGTGGATTTAGGGCACCCTCTGCAAACAGCACCCACCCACAAACCAAGTGTTCAAAATTTAAACTATAATCTCTATATCTTTTTTCCTGCCTTGTGACCTCAAGTACATAGCATTATGCTTCACACATTACAAGTCATCAAAATCATAATGAACAAGTTAATTTAGGACCTAAGCTTTATTTTAAATGGACAGATCTCTTGCTAAAGGGAAAACAACATAATTAATCTTAGCAAATTATTTTTTTTCTTTTTTCCTGAAATTGCATATGGGGGTATATAAACAAACTGATTTTACATAGTGGCCTTAGTTTTTAGTAAGCATGGCTTTTAGAAACCAGTGCATTTTCATCCTTCTTAGCTCCCAAAACAGTCCTTCCTTAGCTTAATACCTCCAGAAGAAAGGGCTTATATCATATAGGAGCAAATCTTTTATTTATGCATGTTGTAGGGGCAAAAGAGACAACAAATTCCAATATAATTTATGGAGACACATTTTTTAGTCTTATATTAGAGCTTAAATCTGAGCATTAGGTTTATATAAGGCTATGAGCAATAATGAAAGCCCAAAGTTCACTCGCAGAATCCCTACATAGATTAAACCTCTACTGATTTCCTTCCGATTATTACAGGAAAAGAATTCTGGTTGGCATAGTGGGTTACACATTGGACTGCTAACTGCAAGGTCAGTAGTTTGAAACCACCAGCCCTCCACTAGAGGAAGATGAAGTGTTTTACTCTCCAAAGATTTAGTCTCTATGAGTCAGTATCAAAATGATGAATGTTATTATTTGATGCCATTGAATCAGTTACAACTATAATGACCCGATGTACAAAAGAAGGAAACACTGCCCAGTCCTGCGTCACTCTCACACCGATGTGAAGTCTGAGCCCAACATTGCAGCCACTGTGTCGGTCCCTCTTGTCAAGGGTCCTCTTCTTATTTCCTTCTCCTCTGCTTTGCCAAGTGTAATGTCCTTTTCCACGGAGTGGTCTGTCCTGGAAACATGTCCAAAGTATGTGAAATGAATGCTTCTAAGGAGCATCTTGGTTGTACTTCTTCCAAGACAGATTTGTTTGTTCACTTGGCAGTCCAGGATACTTTCAATATTCTTCACCAGCACCATAATTCATCCTTAACGATTCTATTTTTGTCTTTCTTAGTCAATGTTCAGCTTTCACATGTACATGGGAAGATTGAGACTACCATGGCTTGGGTGAGGCACATCTTAATACTCAAATTAACATCCCTTCTTTTCAACCCAGCAGATTTACCCAAGCAATGCGTTGTTTGATCTCTTGATTATTGCTTCCATTTGTTTTCAATCCCCATTTGCATTGTTTGATTATGTCAATCTTTTTGCAGTTTATCATGATGAAACCTATTGGGGAAATTGTGAGATTTTTTATTTCTTCACATTTAGTTGTAATCTGCACTGAAGGCTGAAATTTTGGATCTTCATCAGCAAGTGCTTCAAGCCTGCCTCACTTTCAGCACGCAAGTTGTCAATAAGCCCTCCTCCAATCCTGGCAACATTTTTCTTTTTCTTTTTTTGATAACATGTTTTTCTTTGTATAATTCAACTACTCTTCTTTCCTCTTTGTTTTCCACTTTTGCATTTCAATCACCAATAATTATCAATGCATCTTGATTGAATGTTTGACTAATTTCAGATTGAAGAAGATGCTAAGATATTTCAATGTATTTATCACTAACATTTGTGGTTGGTGCATGACTTTGAAAACCAATTGACTGGATTTTTTTGTATTCAGAGAGATATTATTTTATCACACACAGCATTCTACTTCAAGATAGACCGTTAAAGTCCGTTTTGACAAATGCAAAGCCATTCCTCTTGAATTTGTCATTCCTGGGATAATAAACTATGATTGATTCAAAATGTCCATTACCGCTCCATTTAAGCTCTCTAATGTCTAGGGTACTAATCTTCATGTGTTCCACTTCACTTTGACATTTTCCAAAATGCATACCACCTACATTCAAAGTTGAAGTTATTAATAGATATCTGCAACTGTTTCTTCTCACGTTGAGTCATGTCCCATCAGCAGATAAAGACTCAGAAGACTTTATTCCCTCCAAGTCTTTCAGCTGACTTCACTTTGAGACAGCAGCTCTCCCGCAATCGTGATTAGAATCCCACTCGACCCGAGGGGCTTATCCTCTGAAACCATTACTGACAGGGTTCTGCTCTCATTCACGAGGTTTTCAGGATCTGGCAAGGTTCTGCCACGATTCTTATCATTTTCAGAGGCTAATTCCTCTGAAGGGAACATCCTCTTCCTTCTGTCCTTAATCTGGAAGCTCTGTTGAACTCTATTCGCTGGAGGTGACCTTGCTTGTATTTGAAGTAGTGGTGGCATAGTTTCCAGTCTCACTGAAACATGCAAGCCACCACAGTCCAACAAACTAACAGGCAAGTGATGGAACTTGATGGTAGTGAGTTTTATTAACCAGGAACGTGAACAGTCTTACCCTCCGGCAGGCTGTATTGGATAGTGGACTACCCGCACTCCCCTAATGAGCCCAGACAGGAGCAGTCTCCCCTGGGCACTTGGCCTGGATATGTCCTGGCAGGAGGCTGCAATACTGGAATCACACTGCCAGGAGTTGGGCCCTAAATGCCTTGTTCTGAGGACCTTGCACTAAGTTTGATAGCTGCCTTATCGTAATATATATCTCTCAATGATAGTCTCATTTCAATTTCTTTAGTCCTTCCTGAAATTGTGATGTATGGATCTGCTGCCACTCATGCTTCTGTGACAGTTATCCTTGTCCTCTGGTGTCCTTCCTATTTAAGCCATCTATATGTTTTTAAGGAGGTGTTTTTTGACTCCAGAAAAAGAAAATGACTCAAAAACATTGGTAAAATGAGAATTATAAAGAAAAGAGAAGAAACAGGGAAAAACATTGGCTAGTTATCAAGTGACTACCCTTGCCTTTATGAAGATCCTCTGCTAGCAAGTTACCTCTGCCTCGCTCACTGCCATTGGGTGGGTTTTAATTCTTGTGGTACCTGGAAGAGAGAATGGAAATTTGCCTGTGGTTTGTTGGTGGATTTGAACTGCTGACCTCGCAGTTACGAGTTCAATACAAACTCACAGGGACACCAGGCCCCTCCACCTACTTGAAGTCCTGAGGAGATTTTAAGACTTATATTAGAATATAATGTTTTAGCAACGATTCTTTTCTAGCAGAATAAGATAAGTTTGTGGTGCTTCAGAGCAGTTTATGGCAGGCTTTTTATGGCTAATATTTTAGTTCATGGATTAAAAAAAGCCAACAATTTAAAATCAATGTAATATTTTAATTTTCCTATTCCAAAGACCTACAGTTACATTTAAATTGTAATTTTTGTTCTGTTTTAATTTTTACAGATTGAACTCTTTCATGATTGGACTCTATTTACACAAACAGTGGGTGAACTTACTTTTAAATTGACTGAACTCTTGCTAATGGGAAAATTGGGTAATGAGAAATTCAAAAAATATTTTAATGTACTCGTTATATATGATAAAGTCTCTAAGTATATATAAAAAAGCAAGATTACCTTCCTCTTCCTTTTATCCACTGATTTCAATATAATTACTATTCAAATGCTTAAATTTAAAACATATTATCTGAGAGTTCCCAGATAAGTTCACCTTATTATCTGTAAAA
This sequence comes from Echinops telfairi, assembly GCF_000313985.2. Taxonomy (NCBI): domain Eukaryota; kingdom Metazoa; phylum Chordata; class Mammalia; order Afrosoricida; family Tenrecidae; genus Echinops; species Echinops telfairi. Next base: position 71,870,974 of record NW_022103906.1, on the reverse strand, counting down.
TTCCCTGACTGTTGGGGGAAATTAAAAAAAAATATTTTCAGACTCAGTTTCTCTATCTTTGAAAACAAGATTGGCCTCCTTGGAGTGTTTTGAGAAATAATTAGTTTTAACTTGGAAAGTGCTTTCAGTGTGAAAGGTCCTATTTAAATGCAAAGTGTTCTTAAGCCAGATTCAGCAGTTTTCTTTACCTTTTAAACTCTTAGGAAATTTTGAAACAAAACAGTAAATTCTTCTTTTTTTCTTAGATATATGCATTTCCAATCTACTTTTAAAATGATTGCAGCACATGACCTTTTTTATTTACAAAGAATACAATCTAACATTTAATTAAAAGACTTCCCATAAGAAGTGTGTTATCTCTTGTTTCCTGTATTTCCCAAACTCTCTATTGTTTGCAGAATCATGATTGTATTGTGATATAACGGATGGCATTAATGAAGTAATCAATTCCTGAGTAAAACTGTGAGGTTTGAAGTGTCACTCTACTATTAATAGAATTTCAGGAATGATGTATTATTTGTAAATATAGTCTATGAAATATTAACTATTAGATAATTCAGAGTGAGTTCTCCAGATTTATAGAGTTGCTGTTCTCAATTCGAGAGAGAATGTGAAGATCATGCTTTGGGCTCCCCCGTGGAGCTGAGACCTGTAACTGCAAGCTTTAGATGACTAATCCTACAACGTGAATCCCTTAAGAAAGCAAGGACCAGCTAATAAATAATCAATTGCATGTATTTTTTTCTCCCCACTACATATTTTGTGGAATATTCATAACAGCATAATAGACAGAAGAATACAGCATGTATCTTTGTTATAAAGCATATGTGCTATAAAAAAGTTAATTTGCCTTTAGAGTTCTAGTCCAAAAGCATGCCCAATAAAGAGGAGTTTTACTGTGGGATTGTTTGTATATTTTACACCTAGGCTTTTAAAAAGCTATTTGGAAACACTTTTCTGAATACTAACACTGATTTTCATTAAAAAAAAAAAACATTTAATTTTCAATCTTTATGTATACAGAATTATTTTTAATCTACCCAAAATAATCTCTTATGTATACCTATAAAGGAGCAAAGAACCAAAATCATTCCTAGATCAGAGTAATGCAATGAAGGATTTCTGAGATGATAAATTTTTACAGGAAAAAAAGTAGCCTCATTAGGCGGTTGGTGGGTTTGAACCTGCAGCCTTGCAGTTAGCAGTCCTATACTTGCCCAACAATGCCGCTAGGCTGTCTGTATAATGGAAGCATGGCATTTAAAGGCATTTGAATCTGAGCACTAGTCAATGGTAGCATGTGTAAGACACCCTTACTTCTGTTCAACATGTGAAAAGAAATAGCTTTCTGATGACCTTGTCACCTCAGTGGCGTTACTTTTAACAGCTTGGTGCACAGCTCCGAGTGGGAACCAGGGGCACATTAGTCCAGTTTCAAATGAAGAAAATCCGTGTGGACGGCAGTTTTGTGACGTGGCCTTTACTTATACATGACGCTTCTAGAGCAGTGGTGCTCAGCCTTCCTAATGCCGTGACCCTTTCAGACAGCTCCTCCTGTGGTGGTTGGCCCCCAACCATACAATAATTTTCGTTGCTACTTCATCGCTGTAATTTTGCTACTGTGATGAATCGTCGTGTAAATATCTGATCGGCAGGATGTATTTTCATTGTTACAAATTGAACATAATGAAAGCATAATGATTCATCACGAAAACAAGATGTAATTCTATATTGTGAAATATTGATTTCTAATGACAAATCAACGAAATGTTGTCTTGAAGCACGGTGCAGCATGGGTAACAGTCTTCACGCCGGGTACTCGTAAGTGGGCGTATCTGCATATGGGCGGACCCAACTGGAGATGGAGAGAAAACCGGTGTCTCGGTTCCTAAGATCATTGGAAACATGTGTTTTCCGACGGTTTTAGGTGAACCCTGTGAACGGGTTCAACCCCCAAAGGGGTCTCGACCCACAGGTTGAGAACAGCTGTTTTAAACCCTACCTGAAAGTGGGTTGGTTAATATGATTTGATGACAGTTTTGTGTAGTGGTGTGTTAACCTTTACGCTGCTTGCTAATTGTAACGTTTGTTCCTCCACCCCATCCGTCCTTCCACGGGAGAAGATGAAGTTGCTTGCTCCAGGTAAATGACAGCGGTTCGCTAGGAGCTGGGTTGAACGAGTTGACAGTGGTTTCGTTTTTTTAAGGTTTGGGGTGGAAGGGGCTGGCTTGAGGAGCTTTGAGTGACTTTGGTCCGTCAAAGTGGGCCTACCCCAGAGCTTCTTTCAGGCAATCAGCAGCACACCCGCAGTTGATAGTAGCTTGACTTCCTTCTTTTTCTAAGATTCAGAAAAATGAGCCAAACAGATGCGATTGTGGTGGTGCAATAAAAGAATGTCCTGTGAATCGGAGTCTCCTCGATAGGGATGGGGTTTGTATTGGGGGGTGGGGGGGAGGTGCAGAGGGATTACATGTTTGACATGGACTCAACATTTATTACATTCTTGTAAGTTCTTAAGTATTGAGAATACACAGATGAAAATCTACCAACCATCCATGTTACTAACCACACTTCAAAAAGAAAAAACTTGAATTACCCTTTATTCTCTGCACTGTTTACTGGCACTGTTTCTTAGATGGCTACATTTTCCTATCGCTGCTATTGAACTCTCTTCCACACAAATCAAACCCATTGACATGGATTTGGTTCTCACTCACAGGGACCGTATAGGACAGACTACGACCCACAGTGAAAGTTGCATACCGAAATACGCATTGTGTCAGAATAGGGAAGGTCAAAGAAGAATAGATGCATTTGAATTATGGTGCTTGCTATGAATGACATGGGGGTGGACATATCTGACCTCCTCTGGCTTTTCTATTGCTTTGGGGTGAGAGTCAGGCACCATCGTTCATTACCTATTCTGACACTCACTATCTTCCGCATCACTCTCCATCTATGCCAGGTCCGATGACTTGCTGCAATGGCCACAAGGTACATACCATCAAGAGGTGTTATTAGGGACGTCAATAGTTTATCACAAGTCTGGTTCCAGAAACAGTAAAGATGCATGACGTGTTGCAATGGCCACACAGTACATATCGTCAAGAGGTGATGTTAGGGACGTCAATAGTTTATCGCAAGTCTGATTCCAGAAACAGTAAAGATGCTGCCATTGGTCACCTCAGCCAGTACCGAGTCTTTCTCTCTTCAGTTCTCAGCCTCTCAGCCAGGGCTTACCCAAGTCTTTCTCTGGTCTCCAGTCTTTCAGCCACTTGGTCTCTTGGTCTGTGACTCTATAGGTCAGGTAGCCAGCCTGCCTGTCACTCTGTTCCCCAGTTCTTTAGTTCCTGGTCAGACAAAGAGAAAGTACCCCATGGTCTCAGCACTGCTCCCCAGAATCTCTGTGCCTGTGCCTGATGCCCCTAGTCTCAACAATCTCCAAGATTGGCACTTCAGACAAAGATTTTGAATGCACTCTTCGAAGGTCATTGTGGTTTCTCTGTCCCTCAACTGCTTCAAAGATCCTCAGCCTAATAGCCAGGGCGTAATAACAAAACCTGACCAAACCCCTCCATTAGTCTCATACATGTCCTTATTGCATAGCCGCGACCCATCATTGGGTGTGAGTGACAGAGTCTTGGGTAGAAGAGCCATATTGAGAAATGGCACTCTACCACAGTGTGGACAAAGAACACTGAAAGTACCATGAACTGCCAGAAGAAAAATAACAAATGTGTCTTGGAAAGAAGCTAGAATGCTTCTTAGAAGTGAGAGTGGTGAGACGTCATCTCAAATACTCTGACTATGTTATCAGAAGAGACCCGTCCCTGCACCATGCTCCCTAATGTGGAATATCAGTAGTGACAAAGAGACGGGTCCTCAACAATATGGATTCAGACAATAGCCTCAAGAATAGTCTCAAACCTGGCAACAATGGTGAGCGCCAAGCTAGGTTTTGTTCTGTTCCAGAAAGAGAGTGGATTGACTTGAGACCCCGAACAACAATCCCTGAGCTCTGATGAGTGATGTGTGCAGGCTGATATTGTCTTGTGTACACATTGAATTGGACCTCCTATGAGGAAGAGGAGGACGGCTGTTGACCTTGGTGTCTTTGACGGCATTCTGTGCTTACTAACTCTGCAACTTCAGGCAAGGAAGGTGACATCTGCCTCCTCTCTACGTGGAACTGGAAATAAAATTGAATAAACTAACACATAGAAAATCTGACAGTCGTGCCTAACCCTGCGTACCCATTTAAAGTGAATGCTAATTGATATCATTGATTCTATTCTTCCCACTATTGGTATTTTCTGCATGCAACAGTGTGTGGCTCATAAAAGGCACTCAATAAATATTGTTGCATTTAAATGAGAAAAGCAAGGAGGCTTTAATTATTCAGCAGAGTAAGCAATGATCACCAACATTATTATCATCAATCATCATCACCTTCAAATATTCAGCATGCCCTAAAATATGTTAGCAAAATAAATGACACGGTTCATTGTTTATATCTACAGCACTTCTAATCAATATGAGTATTGTTTCCATATAGATCTGGTTTAAGTCAGTACTGTATATTTACATAATAGCAATGTGTTAAATGGCAAAGGCAGGATTATAAATATTTTGATAATTATAATCACAATAAGCAGGTGTCTTCATTCTTTGCAGGCAGTATCAGTTCTGAAAACATATATGCACCCATCATGCCCTGCAGCTTCAGAGACAGAATACAGCATAATAAAGTTTGAAAGGGTTAATAGCTCCCTTGCAAATCAAGGTTGTGAAAAGAATGATTATTTATAGGCTTGTCTGATGTACTATTTGCTATGTCTTAAATAATTCACATTTTTAAAGAATCATAAAATGCATATATCATTTCAAAGCTACAACATCCCACTTCTCTTCACATTCGGAAGTCATAAAACATTCTAATGTGGAGATCAAAATATGAGGGTAACGGTTCCCAACAAAATTCTCATAGGAAAGCTCTGGCCAACCTCAAAGAATGAGTGGGGGCCTTGTTGCGATGGGGGGATTTTTTTTCCTCAGCCAAACTCTGCTGGTCCTTCCCCAACTTCTTCCTAATTATCCTTGATCATCCTTGGAGGAAATTTATAAAGACAACTCCCAGAGACTGCCCCAAATAGTCCCCTTAGCCTCCTGAGCGACCTCTGCCTCAAATTTAACTAGCCCAACAGATCCAGGAAGAAACCACTCATCTAATTGGACAATTTTTGAAGGCACCCAAATGAGATGAAGACAAATGTATTCCAAGAAAACCTGTGAGCCAACCAGAGATCTTCGCTCACTCACTCACTGACATCGAGTCCATGCCAACTCAGGATGACCCTCTAGGACAGGTTGGAACTGCCCCTGAGAGTGTCTGAGACTGTAACTGTTCACAGGATTAGAAAGCCTGCTTCTTCTCTTTGAGAGCTCCTGGTGGTTTAGAACTGCTGACCTTCTGCATCTCAGCGAGCAAGTAACCACTATGCCACCAAGGCTTCCAGAGAACTGTTTCAATACATTCTATTCAAAATAAACTGGAAGGAACCCTAAAGCAACATTTTTTTTTATGTCCTCTCTTATATGGTGCTAGTAACATTACTCTTGGCATAGTCAAATCAAATGTATTCAACTGATGTTGGTAACTCAACAATTGTTGAAATCCATGTATTGTTCCTGGAATTGTTAAGCGTGCATAAATATCACTTTTATTTTCCTTTTCTTGATATAGACTTATTAGTTTACTTAGCATGTGTGTACAAATGCTGGCTAAAGTGGCAGAATGTAAAACATATGCTTTTTAAAATTTCATGAATGTTTATTTATCCAGAGACATAATAGGTGTCAATTTGGTGACATGCTTACCTTTCTTTTATTGATAAGTAAAATTTTTGAAATTCAGTACTTAGCATTACACCATTTTGTCTATCACATTATGCTCTAAATATAAAACATAAAAGGGGTCCTACTTAGAGAGCAGGAAGTACATTTTGTGATTATAAGTAAGATTTTAGTATCAGGATGTTGTTGTTGAATCGGTTATCTGGTGCCAACATTGCAAACTGTCCCTTCTCCCTAGAGATCTGTTGATTGCAGAGCATTGAGCCACTGGCCTATTGTAAGCCAAAGCTGCGGAGAAGCTGAGAGGACAAGCAATGGCATTCTTCACTTAATTATTTCTTCTCCAGAATCTCAAGGAGGACTACTGACTCCTCTTTTCAGAAGGTGTCCTTTACTGGCTCTCATTTTCTACTCTCATTGCTAAAGTCTTTATTCAGGACATTATCATCTCATAACTGGACTGTTCAGTAGACTTTAATCACTATCCTTGTTTTCAATCTTCTCACAAGGCAAACTGCACCCCACAGTACTGATATGACTCTTCTAAAATTTTTACTTTACATGACCATTTCCCCTAAAATGATTCTAGATAACACACTATAACCTATCTGCATAATATCAAACAGGTTCTAGAGTGATTGCCAACTACAGTATAGTTATGATTTTCTGAGAGTCGCTTGGAAAATAATTGTGAAAGTGGTTTTCAGAGTTAACCCAGAGTGCAGTGATTGCTTAGTGATGCCTGTAAAAGGGATCGAAATGGAGATTTGCCGCATTAACAGCATGGATTTAAGAACGGTTTCACATTGTAGAATCTGTCTCTTCAATATTCCCAAATGAAACAAGTTTGACAATATTTATATATAAGTTTAATATATGAAAGACTTTTTTCTTTCTGGGGTTTTTTGGGGGAGGGGAGGGTTGGTGTATTTAAAAAGAAGATAACAGGATTCTTATAAGGAAAACATGAGCAAATAAATATTAATAATCTAGAAAAGAACCTGGCACATAGCAGGCCCTTTAAAAATAAATCCCAATATTATTAATAGTAATTGTTTTTATCACCATCATCATATTTTACGACATCATGGAGCTCATAACAAACTGTAGATAACATTATAAAGAATGGTAGCTTAGCACACTTCATTTTACTCATGAGGAATCTGTACATAGACTGTGACGAAGTGAAATTGTTTGCTATGGCTCTTCCATCCGTAATGTTTGTAATCTGCACCCAATGACTGTGTAGAGCATGTAAATGAGGTGCCTAAGATACTAACTCAGGGATTGATCAGCCTTGCCTTTCCACTGGGTGTAGAAGGGAGCAGTCTCAGAAACTGCGCAGAGAACGCCCATTACCATCCAGATGGAGTCGCCATGAATCAGAATTGGCTCAATGACAAAGATCGAGAAAGAAGCCCCACCACCAGGCAGCATGTGAAATCCCTGCCTGAAGTGGCAGAGGCCCCAGAAACACCACAGGCCCAGGAGACCACAGAATGTGACAGAGCAGAGAGGCAGCACCAAGATGGACTCGGAACAGGAGTTGGGCTTTCTGACCCAATGAAGGAGGCAGAGACCACGGGAGCACGTGACTGAGAGGCTGAGGACCAGAGAGTGACATGGTTGCTAACACAACTAAGAGGTGCCAGGGACAGAAAAACTGTATCCTTAACACACTGTAACATGTTAGCTTCCACAATATAGCCCAAACCATGAATATTATTGTCTTTTATGTGGCCATCACAATGGATTATCCAACCAGACAGGAAAGAGAGGGCGGTTGCTGCCAGAATGGAATAAAGCAGGATGGAGGGGTAGGTATTACTGACTCTGACTCCAGGGAATCATTCTGGAGCAGATGTGCAGCTGAATTCTCCTCCTTCGTGTAGTTAGAGGACGTCAGAAGTAGCCTCCACACCATTTTCTCATAAACTCAAAGTTCCATAAAGCAGTCATTCCAACAGAACAAGGGGTAACGGCCTGGTTTAAAATCAGGAAAAGTGTGTTGTGTCCCTTCACCAACCTTATTCGATCTGTTATCAAGAAGAGCAAGGCATCGGAATTAGAGCAAGATTTATTAACCACCTGAGAAATATAGATGACATAGGTTACTTGCTGAAAGCAAAGAGGACTCAAAGCACTTGCTATGGAAGATCAAAGACTACCGTTGTCAGCATACATTGCACCTCAATAATAAGAAAACAATACTTCCCATTTGAACCAGTAAGCAACATCATAAGAAATGGAGAAAACATTGAAACTGTCAAGAATTTCATTTCCTTGGATCCACAATCAATACCCATGGAAGTAGCAGTCATGAAACCAAATGGCATATTGTACCAGTCAAATATTCAGCAAAAAAGAACTCTTCAAAGTGTGCAAAAGAAAAGACCTCAGTTTGAGGACTAAAAGGAACTCCACTGTGGTATATCCAACACCCTCACATGCATGTGGGAGCCCTGGTGCTCACGTGGTTACAGGCCGGGCTCCTAACCACAAAGTTGACATCACCAGTCGCTCCACAGGAGACAGGGGAGGCTTTCAACACCAGTTAAGCAGTACAGTCTTGGAACGCCACAGGGGCGATTCTACCATTTCCTCTAGGGTCACTGCGAGTTGGAATGGGCTCAATGGCAGTGAGTTTACATGCATGTGAACAGTGGAAAACGAGTGAGGAAGATCCTAGAAGGATTGATGCATGAGAGTTATGGTATTGGAGAAGAATATTAAATATACAGTGAATTGCAGAAAAGTAAATATCTTAGTAGGCAACCAGAATACTTTTTAGAACAAGGGTGGCTAGACTTTTTCTCATGTACTTTGGACATATCTGGAGGGACCAATCTCTGGAGAAGGACAAATCATGCTTGATTAAGCAGAAAGATAGTGAAAAAAGAGAAAGACTCACAAGGGAATGGTGACTGCAGCAATGGGCTCAAACACAACAATAGGATGGGGCAGGGCCAGGCACTTGTATTAGGGTCTCAAGGAGTCAGAACCGACTCCATCGCCTCTCCCAATAACAACGCAAAACCCTCTGCTTGCCACCCCTTAGAGAATAAAAGTAAGAAAATTACATTTCCCACCACCTTTGTGTCCACTACACTGAAGTAAGAGAACATATTGACCTATATTTATTAGATTTCCTTTTTGCATAAGTAGCAACTGTATGTATTTATAGTGACATATAAAAGATATAAATATGCAATTTTGAAGTTGTCATGGAAATGACTTGACTGACTCACAGTGACCCAAGTTGGTCAATGCAGAGCTGCTCCGTGGAGCTCCAAAGGAGCGCTGGGGGAGGTTTTCTTCTGAGGCACATGTGGAGGAGCTCAAACCCCCAACAACTGGGTTATCAGTTGAAAGTGCTAATTATTTGCAACATCCATGGACTCCATACTGATATAAATGTCTGTAGGTATGTCTGTACAGAAATAGAAGCCCTGGCAGTGCTGTCTGGCAAGTGTTAAACTACTAAACTCAAGTTGGTGGTTCAAAGCCACCAGTCTCTCAGAATGAGACAGATCAGGAGTTCCGCTCCTGTAAAGACAGCCTCAGAGACCTTCTATAGGGTTTCTATAAGACAGAAAGGGCTTGAGGGCCATGAGTTTGGTTTTACTTGAGTTTTCATAGAGAAAAAAAACTCGCCACCAGAGAAAACAATGATCAACTGTTCTATTTCATTCAATTAGGAATATCATAAATATTTGTGGCAAAGGGACTATATAAGTCTTTTAATGAAAGAATACTTTTGCTGCAGGAATTAGGTTCTTGTCTTTACCAAGAGGAAGATTTACTCTGATTATACGAGGAGCCAGTGGTGAGAATTGTACTGGGACTCCTAGGAAGGAGGAAGCCACCTCCCGTAGTGACGTTGGTTTCCTTGCCCTGCACCTATTGCATGCCTATCTAGATAAAATCGGTGGGATAAATAATCCAGGGGAGCAAGCAATGGGATCAAGAGTTCTGGAGGGAGGGGGACACGGGATAGAGGCAGGCTGGGGAAAGGAAGTGGGTGTTAACAAACCCAGGGACAAGGGAGCAACAAGTGATCTAAAATCGATGATGAGGAAGGTGTAGGACGCCTGGCAGGGCTTGATCAAGGGCAATGTAACCAAGAGGAATTACTGAAACCCCAAATGAAGGCAGACCTTAATAGTAGGACTAGAGGAAAATAAAAGGAAATAGAGGAAACAACTAGGAGGCAAAGTGCATTTATAAAGGTCTAAATACTGGTGTGTACATATATACATATGTTTATATATAACGATAGGGAAATAGACCTTTGTACATATGTTTATATGTTAAGTATCAAGGTAGCAGACAGACATTGGGCCTCTATTCAAGTATTTCCTCAATGCAAGAACACTTTTTTCTAATAACTTGGCATTCTATGATACCTTCCCAACACAATTGAAGACAAAATGGGTCTGTAGAAAATGTGGTGAAGAATGATGATGCTTCCCAGCTATCAAAAAATATAGCGTCTGGAGTCTGACAAGCTGGAAGACAAACAAGTGGCCATCGAGCTCAGAAGCAACAAAGTCCACATGGAAGTAGCCCACTAGCCTGTGTGATCCTGAGGTATTGATGGGATCAGGTATCAGGTATCAGAGACACAGAACAAAAAATCATATTAATGTGAATGAGGGGGAGGGAAGAGTGGCAAAGCCCATCTGTCGATCATTAGACATCCCCTTACAGAAGGGTCACAAGGAAGAGATGAGCCAGTCAGGGTGCAGTATAATACAGATGAAACATACAACTTTCCTCTAGTTCTTTAATGCTTCTTCCCCACCACTCTTGTGATCCCAATTCTACCTTACAAATCTGGCTAGACCAGAGCATGTGCACAGTAACAGACAGGAACTGGAAACACAGGGAATCCAGGACAGATAAACCCCTCAGGACCAATAATGACAGTAGTGATACCAGGAGGGGAAGGGGAAGGTCGGGGGAGAAAGGGTGAACCAATCACAATGATCTACATATAAACCTCACCCTGGGGGACAGACGACAGAAAAGTGGGTGAAGGGAGACATTGGTCAGTGTAAGACATGAAAAATAATGATTTATAAATTATCAGGGGGGAGGGAGGAAGGGCAGGTGGGGAGGGATGGAAAAATGAGAAGCTGATATCAAGGGCTCAAGTAGAAAGAAAATGTTTTGAAATGATGATGACAACAAATATACAAATGAGCTTGACACAATGGATGCATGTATATATTGTGATAAGAGCTGTATGAGCCCCCAATAAAATGATTAAAAAAAAACTCACAGGGGAAATTCTACTGTGTCCTATAGGGTCAATGGCAGTTTGTTATTTTTTTGGTTGGTTTTTGGATGGAAATCCATTCTTGCCTATCTTCTTTAAGACTATACTTTTTAAAGACAGCTCAATAGTTTTCTTCGCAATTAGCCTTAGATTAGCAACACTGTTTCTAAATGCATCACTCCAGAACAATCTATTTCTTTCCCCTTCCACTGCTATTTTTTGCTCTAGAGTACTCCTCGTTTCCTAAAATACTGCGAGGTGTATTTGCTCATTTTGTAAAAGTCTCCAGACCGGAATGGAAAACCCATGAGAACATAGTACTTTATTATTATTTTTTCAGGACTATCCACAGACCACGGGAGCTCAAGAACTATATGGAGGTAAGAATGTTGTAGGCGAAGTAAATAGACATTTTCAGTTATTTGAATAATCTCCTGTAGTATATGTAAGGATCCCAATTTACTTTTAGGAACTTTAGGACTTGAGTTTAGATTTTCATAGAGGTATTTCAACTTTTTATGATTAAAAAGTATTTCAAAATGAATACAGTACACAACTATGAGGGAAATAGAAAAAGTTTGAAGAAAAAAATGAAATGAAAAAATAATGCAATTTTTCCACAAAAGTTTTGAAGCCCACTTGCATTTTAGGAAACAAGAGGTTGAACATTTAGCCAAAATACAATTAATTGTAGATTAAAATAGGTGCATATCTTTGCCACCTAGTGGAGGATGAGGAATGAGTTTTTTGAGAAAATAATATACTGTAAAGTCTATCCTAGAAAGAATTCACACTAAGACTCACGGGAAGATTTCTGATTTGATTCTAATGCTCTCTGACGTGGTGATGAAAGCCAGTGAATATCATTTCATCTGTACTCCACCTTTCAGGAGGGCGAGGCCAGGGACAAAGGAAAAAGGCTCTTGTCCCTTTTACATCAATAAAATGCCCTTTTCTGCAGACATCTTTGGATGTGCCATTATTATTCATGGAAACTGTCAGTTTTCTTAAGTCCACCCTATAACATGATAGGTGAGTGACAGATTGTGGGCCATTATCTTGATAAAATAGATTTAAGACAATTCAGACAGAAAAAAGTCAGAGTGTAAAAATAATATATTTTATTTGATGTTACTTACACTTATCGTGAATCCAAAATGTGCACTTTCATTTTAACCATATGGTTGTGATTTTTCTGGCTAGCAGTTTGGTAAATTAGCGCAATGAATATTGCATAGCTGCAAGCAGGTTTATTTTCCTACAACCCCTTGCTGAGAATTTGCATTTTCATCCCAGATATACTGAATCACAATCTACATTTCTTTAATATTCCCAGGTATGCATATATGTTATACCTAAGAATAACCTGGGGACCTATAAGAATCTAAATAAAATGTATCTGGGATAGAAATGCAAATTATCAGCAGGGGGTTGGAACAGAATAAACCTATTTGAAGCCCCGGAATACTGAAAGAAAAAAAGTTAACAATCTTTCAACTACTGATTTAATGGCAATGTATGAGGTTTTAATATTATAGACTTAATATTAAGGGGGTTTTATTCCAATGTTTGGCATTAAAAAGGAATCATTATAGCTGTTGAATATATTGTTTTTATTCCTCCCCAAGTAATCCTTTCTATAAAGTATGTTATCAATGTTAATTAAACAGGGACCATAAAAAGTCCTTAAGTCATTTTTAGAAAATGTCTTCAAAGTGGTTTCCTAATGCTACCTAATGTATGTTGTAATCTGAAGAAAATACTATAGTTGCAGTAGAAGATATAGAAGAAATGAGTTCCACATTCTGAACTTCATATATGTCATAGTTAAAAGCAAATTCAGAGACCGAGACTTGCATCCTGGAGGGTTAATAGATAGTGTTCTAGAAGATAAGCAACCCTGGTGGTGCAGCGGATTCAGCCTTGCGCTACTAACCAAAAGTCAGCAGTTTGAGTCCACCAGCCACTCAGTGAGAGAAAGAAAAGGTGGTCTGCTTCCCTAAAGATTTACAGCCTCAGATGATCTATAGAGCCATCTACTCTGTTCTATAGGGTCTATGAGTCAGAACTGACTTGTCAACAGCGAGTTACCAAAAACAGCATCCAAGAGGTTGAGGGGAAGAGACAGAAAGAAGGTGAACTCTAATGAAGTTGGGGGAAAAAATTTCAACTGCCATTATCAAAAGTCCTAGAATTGCAATAGTCCTTTATATTCATTTCTGTTGAAGTCTTTCTGTTCTTTAGCTACTCAACTATTGATTTTCTGGAGTGGAAAGGACTGTTGGTGATGACAGTCGTGCTTCACCTTACAGTGGACAACCTCCTTTGGAGAAGCTTAATTCCCAGAGAGGACTCAGCAGTATGTCATCAGGAGCCAACACTCCAGACAGCTGGAGAAAAAGACACAAAGTGGAATCTGGGTGACACCCCGCAGACCCACTATAGTCTATTGCTCATTACAAATGGTGAGGTTACCCCTTCTTAAAAGAGCTTCTCTATCGTTCAGGTTGGTCTCTTTCCATGGCTGTCGCAAATAATTAAAACCCAGTGAAATTTGCTCATAAAGTTTATTTTGAGCAGTAATTCCATATGCATAGTTATTTTTTTAATATTCGCAATTGTATTGACATAATTCACATATCATATAGTTCAATAGTTTGAACATATTAAAAAGAGTTATTCAATTACAGTACAATCAAGTTTAGGACATTTTCTCCTTTCTTGTACTCCCGCCCTAACTTCCGTGGCACAACCCCCAGGAAACTAGTAACCCAGTGACTGTCTTTACAGATTACCTATTCTGGGACTATATAAAGAAAAACAGACCAAAAGAGAGAAACCCAATAACAAAATAAAAAGAAAAACCTCAGTTGAAAAAATAACAGAAAGTAATAAAAACTAGAACACATTTAAAATGGGTCACAAGGGAGACTTTATAAGGTGTTGAATTTTAACTTTACATCTGTAGTAATACATTTTCCACTGCACTCTGTCTGAGCGCAATGCTATTCACATCCCTGATCATGGTCAGAGGGGATTCACCAGAGGCTGAATCTACATGAGACACAGCAAGTTGATTCAGAGCTTTCTCTATCATCCATATCTTTCTGCAAGCTGGATGGTCAGAATTTAAGTTCTAATATCATTCCCCCTGCCACCCCCGGACAGCAGACGGAAAGACGGAAACACTGCCCACTCCCACACCATCCTCACAAGTGTTTCTAAGCCTGAGCCCATTTTGGTGACCACTGTGTCCACCCATCTTGTTGAGGGTCTCCCTCATTTTTGCTGCCCTTCAATTTTACCATGCATGATATCCTGGTCCAGGGACTGGTGTCTCCTGACAAGATAGCCGAAGTTCACAAGATCAAGTTGCACTATCTGTGCCTCTAAGCAGCACTATGGCTGTACTGCTAACACAGACCTGGTGTTTCACCTTTTCAGCAATCCACTGTACTTTCAACATTCTTCTCCAGCATCCCACTTCCAGTGCATCAGTTCTTCTTTAGTCTTTATTCATGTCCACCTTTCACATGTATATGAAGCAAGGGAAGATACCATGGCTTGGGTCAGGAACACTTTAGCCCTCAAAGCAACATCTTCTCTTTTGGATAATCTCAGGAGTTCTTGGGCAACATATTTATCTAATGTGATGCATTTTTTGATCTCTTGACTGTTGTTTCCTTAAGAATTGATTGTTGATCCAAGCATGACAAATCTTTGACGACTTCAAACTTTTCTCCCTTTGCCATGGTGTTACCTATGGATTCGGTTGTGAGGATTTTGGCTTTCTTTGCATTGAACCGTAATTCATATTGAAACATTGTCTTTACCTGAACTCAGTTATCAGGCATTGTTTATTAAGAGGAGGACTATTTTGTGTTCAGACTGTGTGGCTTTGCTCCAGAAATCAAGGGATAGATGTTGTTATTCTCCTAGTTGGTGTTGTCATTTATGTATTTATTTTCCTCTCACTGTATGTTGGGCAAGGTTCTCTAGAGAAATAAAACCAGGACACTTATGACTATATATACATAAGAGGATAGGTTTATACAGTGAGAAGGAATATAACAGCTAATTAGTCCACACAGCACTACAGAGGGCTCAGTGCAGCTCCACTTTTGTGGAACAGTTAATATACTGGAAGTCCTGGATGCCAGGTCCAAGGACAAAGAAGCAGACTCTGAAGTCCACCTTTAGGCTAGGCAGGCAGAGTCTGCCTGCAGGCAGCAGAGAGCAAGGTGTGTCCGGAGCTTAGTGAAGCAGGCAGGCTGGATGGGATATCCCACTCAAGCAATGCAATGAGACAGGATTCACCAGCCTCAAGTTCAAGTGATGTATGTACCAGTGGCATGACCAAGCAGGGCCTGAAGGAGCTTCCAGCTCTAGCCACACCGTGATCCATGGGTTGGCTTGGCCCACAGGTGGTTTAGCTCACAGTTTGAGGCAGAGAACTAGCTAAAGCACGTCACCAGAGAGCAAGAGAGATGGGGGTGTGTGGGGTGTGTGTGTGCAGAGCTTTTTATCTCTTTGCCCTCCAATCAGACTGTGACCTGATTAATCCCAATGTTCCTCATAGCTAGGCTGGCACAATAAACCTAACTATCACACAGTACTACATCGTATAGTCTCTGCCAGGTTATTTAGCATGTATTTCAGGATTCCCATCTCTTTATTGAGCTACTGTAGAGTCTGTCCTTTTGTGCACCCTGATCAACCCGAAGACTTCTTGTCTTTCACGATGGCTGGACCAGTATTCCGAATGGAATATTGCCTTTTCCACAATTCATAGAAACGTTCCACACCTTGCGGTTCCTTTTGTACTGATAGAAGTTATGAAATGTAATAATCTACTCTCAACCTTGAAGATATGAGACAAAAAATAATTGTTCTTTATTGGCATCCTCAAAATAACAAATCTCTAAAAATCTCAGCACTGCAGCCTATTGAAATTTCGATTTTTTTTTCCTTTTTCCTACCACCTTCTGTACCACATCAGCCTTAAGATATCTTCAATGATCCAGATATACCCTTGCTTACCCATAACAGCATTGTGAGATTGCTACAGTCAAGGAGCCTAATAGGTGATTGAACAGTTCATTTTGGATGATATTATCAAAGATCAAAGGATAATTAATATGGGCCTGAGAAACAATGTAAATTCATAATATTCTACCTTTCCCATACATATGAACTTCTCTAAGTACCTTTTTCCTGATAAGGATGTAAATAAATTCATTTGCCAGATACATGGCCACAGATTATGTACTTGAAGATGTATTAGTGCACTCTAGCTAATTTATTCGATATACTCACAAAAACTAAGCTAACCGATCCCAACCCCAAATAAGGAAAATATATTAATAATGATATATAGGCTTTATGAATGATCTTTACACAGAGCATATTATTCTGTATTGAAAATGTGATGTAGAAAATGAGTTATACTAATAAGTGTGTTCTTAGCATAGAATTATGAATAATCTACAGGGGTATTCATTTTGTTTTAATAAAAGGACTAATTGTGTAATTGCTTAGTATAAGAATGAAATGGATATGAAATAATATGATAGATTACATTGGGGATAGAACATCCACTGGTAGCATTTTAACCAAATCTTGATAATGTCTTGAGCATATATATCATTGTGGCATAAGTTGAAAAATGATATAGTGCAGGGACTTTTCAGACTACTTCTAACTCTGAGATAATGAAAGTCTAATATATGACCAACAGACAATGATATTCAGATACTCATTCAAAACTATTTACTAAGCATTTACAATGTTTAGGATAAGATATTTTTTACTTTGTTTCCTTGAATTGATATCATAATATCCATCATTTGGTAAATTTATCATGTTTTCAGTACCTCCCCCCAAAAAAACTCATTGTTAATTTGTAGACAAGTTTCTATATATACATATATATAATAGTTTCCAGTATTTATTTCAAATTTATTACATGGGGTAAAATTGTAGTCATGAGTAAAACTTTATAAAATTGAAGTATTAATAAAGATGAGTTCATAAAACAAATTTCTTTCTTTTTTGTGTGTGGGTTTTGCTAATGACAAGCTAGAAGCGGGAGTGGTATCTTGGCGCACACTGAGTACAATTGGCAGTCTGCTCCCTACCAAACTTTTGACACAATAATACTCTTTTATGCTTTGGCAACTTTCATCAGTGGTAACAAGTCCAGTTTGACTTCATGCAATCAATTCCCAATGAAGTTCCAGAGAAATGATTGCTCAAGAAAATATATTTATAAGCCTTGTCCAATGGGTATTCTAGGTTGGTCTCCTAAAATTATTTTCGAAGTTTTCTTTAAAGAATGTGAACATATTATTTGAAGGCTCATTGTAATATATTATAGAAAAATTGAAAATTAATTAATTCACTAAACTGCTCACATGTCTACTTTAATAGAGTGAGCTCAGATGTTAGGATCAGATGTTAGGATTCATTCAAATCATAGAGACAACCTACTGATTTTTGCAAGGTTCTTTATCTTTCAAATCTCGCCTACCTTATTGTGATGGATAGGTTTTATGTCCAATTGACTGGACCAGAATTCTCCCATGATGTCAGCCAGTGATTCTCAACCTTTCTAATTCCGTGACCTTTTAATACAATTCCTCATGTTGTGGTGACCCCCAATCATAAAATTATTTTTGTTGCTACTTCATAACTGTAATTTTGCTACTGCTATGAATCATAATGTAAATATCTGATATGCAGGAAATATTTTCATTCTTACAAATTGAACATAATTAAACATATTAAAGCATAGTGATTAATCACAAAACAATATGTAATTATATATTATGAAATATTTATGTGTTTTCCAGTTGTCTTAGGCCACCCGTGTGAAAGAGTCTTTTGACCCCCAAAGGGGTCGCTAACCATAGGTTGAGAACCGCTGATGTAAGCTAACATGAACTCTTGGCAGGATCTTATGTGAAGCACCTATCCAGTTGTGAGAAGAATAGAGCAAAGCCTAACCTTCTTCGTCTTGTAATGGCCTTTGTACACTTGATGAGAGGTGTCCTTTGGGACAGTGGCTTACTCAGTCCAGAGTGACACTGTGGGGAAGCTAACTCACTTCCTTTGCTGGTTCTAGACCTACATCTAGTTTCTTGACCTCCACTCTTACTGTTTGTCAATCCTAGGAGTCATCAACAGACTTCTGACCTTGGATTTATTTTGCTGTGGATCCGCCAACCTGTGATTTTTGTGCTTTGTTTGTGATTCCTGGTTCCACAGCCCCGGCAACTACACAGGTCAGGAGAGACACTCAGGTTACCATCTGACAAATGGACTTGAACCAGACTGGACTTACCCTGCTTCTACAACTATGTCAACCATTTCTTGATATAAATCTCTTTTTATATGCAGGTAGACATAAGCCTCATGGGTTTTGCTTCTCTAGAGAACCAAGATTAACACATTTATCTTTAAAATGGGGATAATTCTTACTAAAAGTAGAGATAACACCAAGGCTCTGTAAGGATTGAATTACATAAATGTAAAATGCTCACCAATTGCCTGAGACATAGTAAACACGTGATGAAGTATAGTATAATCAGTAATGCATTATTACTTTTATGACCGTTGTTAGGTGCTAGTTAGTCCATTCTAACTCATATATGACTCCACGCCAACGGAATACAACCCTGACTGGTCCTGTGCTAGCCTCATGAGGGTTGCTCTCTTTTAGTCCATAGTTACAGCCCCTGGGTCAACACACCTTCCTAAGGGCCTCCTCTTTCTTGATGACCATCTACTTTACCAACCATGATGTCCTTCTCCAGAGACTGCTCCCTCCTGATAACATGTCCAACTTATTTTTCACCAGATTGTACTTCATCCGTTTTTCGTTGGCCTTCCTTATTAATTGTCCAGCCTCTATGCACACATGCTATGGGAGCTTGAAAATTTGTCTTGAATCAGGCTCACCTTACTGTTAAAGTGGCTTTTTCTTTTTTCTTACATGGGTTAAAGAGGTCTTTGGAAGTTGATTTTACAATGCAACAAGCCATTTGATTTCTCAACTTGTGCTTTCATGGGAGTTGACTATGAATTAAAGTAAAATTAAAATTTTGACAGCATCTATCAGAATATTCTCTGGTTTTCATAATATCGCTTATTTGTCCAAGGTTTTTGTTTGTTTGTTTATATTGAGGGCTAGTGAAATTGAAGGCTGCTGTATTCTTTGATTTTCATCGGTAAATGCTTCAAGTCTTCTTCACTTTCATCAAGCATAGTTGTGTCATCCATATAGCAGAGGTTGCTAATTACACTATATATTACAACTAGTAATAATAAGGTATTACTACATAACTCATTAATGACTTAGAGAAGACACTTTTGAGTGTAACTTGAATCAAATTCTATCAACCTATTTGATTTGGGGGAACTCCTCACCTCTCTTTTTTGGAAGTAAATTGACGAATGAATTACATGCAACCCCTACTGGGATTTACAAAGGAAACAGAAATGCAAAGAAAATGGATTGAATATGAATGCCATCCATTATCTATGTTTCCACTCTGATTCTATTCTTCCTACACACATCAGACTTTTATTAGGAAAATTATTATTTCACAAAGCATATTGATCTAGAGGTTGTCTGTTTTGAAGACATTTCACAGAGCATACTGATGTACAGGTTGTCTGTATTGTGGTCTTCAAAACAGACAACCTGTAGATCAATATGCTTTGTGAAATAATATAGCTTTATATTTAGGTAATTCTATTTTAGAAGACAATACTCAGGACAATTGACTGTTTGGGGTAATTTGAATGATAAGTATTGAACATGCGATCTGAGTTCCAATTTTCTCTGTTGTTTTATTCTTTTCACTACCATTGAGATAAGTAAACATAATCTTTCAGAGTCTGGAATCTCAAAAGATGTGCTTACATATCTGGAGGTAAAATCTCATATCCTTCATTGGTATGGTTTTAATTTAGGGTAGCATATTCATGAGATCATAACAGCACTCAGAGGCACATCAAGCCTAACTCTATGTGACCTCTATTACTTTGACTTGTGCTTTGTTTTTTGTTTTTCAGTTGTTTTGTTTGTTTGTTTTGTGGTTGGTTTAAGCAGACCATGAAGGTTCATATAGTATATGTGATAATGAATAGGGAAATAGTGAGATGTGACAGTTGAATAAAATTTGATAATGATATATGATGATAATTTTATAAAGCAGTCAAATATGCACTGCTTATGAATTTTGATTTTCCAATTTTTTCTAGTCAATCTCTCTTATCCTCGCCTAATATTTCTCCCTCTTCACTTATCTTTCCCTATGAACAATTCAGTACAACTTCCATGTGCAATCATAGCTGCCTCTTTTCTTTGATAAAATACTGGAAGAATGGTATGAGTCATTAGTTCAAATTGTTTCTGTGTATTCATGCTAACAAAAGTTTCAAAACTAAATCAAATTCATTCCCTCCTGTGTTAGACAGGGTTCTCTAAAGAAACAAAACCAGGACACTTATGATTATATATAGATATTTGGATAGATATATAGAGCATGAAGGAATTAACAGTGAATTAGTCCACACAGCAGAACAGAGGGCTCTGTTCAACTCACATCCTTGAAACAGTTAATATACTGGGAGTCCTTCAACTCATGAGGGCTGCAGGGTCTAATGTCAAGGAAGCAGACAGCTGAGTCTTCCCTAGGGCAATACAGGCAATACGGCCACAGGCAACAGACAGGGCAGGTCACCAACAGACAGGAGCTTAGGAGCTTAGTGAAGCAGGCCTGGATGGGATATTCACGCAATGCAAAATGACAGGATCCGCCAGCCTCAAGCTCAAGTGAAGTATACACCAGCAGCATTGCAAAGAAGGTCTCAAAAGAACCTCAAGCTCTAGCGACACATTCCATGGATTGGCTGTCCCACAGATAGCATAGCTCACAAATTGTGTCAGAGAACTAGCTAAAGCAGCTGGACAATGGTCTGATCACCAGAGATCAAGAGAGATAGGGGTGGGCCTTGCAGAGCCATTTATCTCTTTGTTCTCCAATCGAACTACAACCTTAATAATCCCACATGTTTCTATTGGCCAGGTTGGCACAATAATCCTACCTATCACACCTTCAAATCCATTCCTACTCATATTTCAACTCATATGACTCTATAGATTAGGGTAGAACTTCCCCCAGAGAGTTCATAAGACTGTAATCTCTATGGAAGCCAACTGTAAAAATCTTTCTCTCATTAAATAGACTACCAACATTATCTTTATTTTATGAAGTGGCTGGTAGATTTCAACTGTTGACCTTTAAGTTAGGCCAATGCTTAATCATTGTGCCATTAGGAGTTCTTCAAAAAAAAGTTTCAGCAAGATTAAATTAGATTTCCAAAATCACAGAGCATAATTGGGCAGACATTCATGAAACTTGTAAAATTTTAACTTTTTTTTCTTTTGATAATAGGAATATGCCTGAGCACAGGTCTTGCCAATAGTTGTTTATCTGTTCTTTGAACAGAACAAGGGGTATTTTGTGGTTCAAATGGAAGATATGTGATAGTTATATTCTTTTATCTGGCTTACTCAATTCCTGTGCTCTATTCATAAGAAGATCACCCAAGAAGCAGGGTAATGTGAAAAAGTAGGGGGAGACTCATAAAGATTTTTGTGATAGGCAAGTGGCACAAAATGTTGGCCAAAAGACAATTTATAAATAGTTTTAAAAAAACCTAAAAAATACTATATATAGTATATTACACTTGAAGATGGAGAAAATGAAACTCTTTAAAATTTAACTTACAGGATCAGTGGTGTGAGTGGCGATACTGGGAGGGTTGGAAAGAGGGAACCGATTACAAGAAACTATATGTGATCTCCTCCCTGGGGGACGGACAACCGAAAAGTGGGTGAAGGGAGACGTCGGACAGGGCAAGATATGACAAAATAACAATTTATAAATTATCAAGGGCTCATGAGGGAGTGAGTGCGGTGAGGGAGGGGAAAAATGAGGACCTAATGCCGGGGCTTAAGTAGAGAGCAGATGTTGTGGAATGATGAGGGCAATTAATGTACAAATGTGCTTTACACAATTGATGTATGTATGGATTGTGATAAGAGTTGTATGAGCCCCTAATAAATTGATAAAAGAAAAATTTAACCAATAAACAACCTCATGATAAATTATGGATAAACTGAAGTTGTCAAGGACTTTAATTTACTTTTATAAAATTAGCAATATCCATGGAAACAGCAGACATGAAACCAAATAATGCATTGCACTAGAAAAATATGCTGCAAATGACTTCTTTAAACTATGTTGCTTCAGATAGTCAAGGATTTCCAAACAAGATGTATCTCAACTGTGTCTTTAAGAATCTGGTTTTGTAAATGGGGTGAGGTATTAGTCCTGGTTTATCCTTCGACAGATGTAAATCTGATTTTACCAGCAGCATTTGTTGACGAGACTCTGTCTATTCCATTGGATCAAAGACTTCAATGGAGATCTGAGAGCTATAAAGAAATAAAACAGGGACAAACTCTAGAGCATTTTTTTAGGGCATGCACCAATATCAAAAAAGAGAGGAAACCCATAGTAGATGACAAAAGTGAGGACTGGAGCCTACTAGAAATAAAACAATTCTATACATCAAAGTAATTCATCACCCCCCAAAAATAATAACTGTGGAGTGGGAAAAGAATTTCTAAAATCTGAAAAAGCCCTGCAACACCTCCATAACAAAAAGATAAAAAACCAATTAAAAAGTGCTTAAAGGACATGAACAGACAATTCATTGAAGATTACATCCAAGTGGTCAATAAACATATGAAGAGATGCTCACAATAGATAACTAGTCATCTGGGAAATGCAAATTCAAGCAGCAATGCTATAGGACATTAAACCAACAATGACCTTGAAGTTCAAAAATTCAGAAAAATAACAAATGTTTGAGAGGCTCTGGGGAGATTGGAACCTCACTATTCATGAGACTGTTAAAATTGTACCAATATTGTGGAAGTAATATGGCTCTTTCTCAAATGACTGGGAATAGAAATTCCATATGAACCAGCAATCTCTCTTGAGTATATATCCCAAAGAAGAATGAATTCTAATAGGAACAGATATATTGACACGCATGTTCTTTGCAGCACTGTTCACAATAACAAGTGGATGGAAACAACCTTCATGCTTATCAGTAGAAAATGGAAAAAAAAATATTGATGCACAATGAAATACTATACATCACTGAAAAACCAATCTTTGGATTTTGCTAAAGAAGCGAGAGTAAGGAGGAATGATAAAGCAATGGGCTAGATTGTTGATGTATGTTAATTGGAGTGAAATGGAAGATATTAGTTCACAAGAGTGCGATGAGAAATCAAGGATTAGGTAAAGCAGTGGTTCTCAATCTGTGTGTTGGGAGACCTTTAGGGGTGGAATGACCCTTTCACAAGGGTCACTCAATTAATAACAGTATCAAAATTACAGTTATGAAGAAGCAATGAAAATACTTTTATGGTTGGGGGTCAGCACCACATGAGGAACTCTATTAAAGGGTCACAGCATTATGTAGGTTGAGAACTACTGGGGAAACTGACAGGGGAAAGTTGATTAGTACTTTAAACTCTTAAATACAAAGTTGATGTTCTGAAACATGTACTACCACCTATTTTACAATAAAAAAAAAATATGTGTGCTAGTCTGGGTTGACTAGAGAAACAAATCCAGGTACACTAATGTATATTTAAGAAAGTAGATTTAAGTAAAAAGTAATTGTGCATTAAGAAAATATCCCAGCCCAGTCTAGATCAAGTCCATAAGTCCTATATTAGCCCATATGTCTGAGACCTGTCCATAAATTCCTCTTTAGACTCACATAACACATGCAATGATGCTGAATGCAGGAAGACCACAGGCCAGTGGGTGGAAAGTCTTGTGGATCCAGTGGCAGTGGAAGCATCTCAGCGCTGGCTGGCACCTCCCTGTGGCCCTCCAGCTTCAGGGCTCTGGCTGCCATCAGCATGGCTCCATGGGACTTGTCAACAGGAATGTGAAACAGAGACAGGTCCTCTTCCCAGGAGAAAGAGAGGGGGGTTGCCAGATTGACAGGCTAACCTCTACCCCTTCACTCTTAATATCCACATGTTGAGGAGAGATTATGTAACTAACAGTGAGAAAAGAAAAATAATTTATTAGGGCTTTGAATTGGTTCTACCTGGCTCCGTCATGGTGAAGATATTAAAAAGAGTTGAGCAATCACCAATATATTCAATTTTAGAACATTTTCTTCTTTTTTGTACTAATTATTATTAGTTTCACATTTTCCCTCCCCACCCCCATCTCCTCTGTTATCATCTGAAGAAACTTAATCTAGTTATTATCTCTATAGATTTACCTATCCTGGATTAAAATTTTTTTTTCATGATTTTCATACTTTTACTTCAATATCACATTTTAATAAAATTAACTGAAGAATTTAAAGGATGGGAGTAGTAGATTCACAATTTTTATTGAAGTATTTAGGCTATAGGGGAAAACATGCCAACAAATTAAATTTTAAAAATATATTAAAATAATGATAATTACAAAACAGCACCCCACTCTCTAGGACATTTTGTTGTTGTTGTTGTGGAACATTGAGTTGGTTCAAACTATGAACTTTCCAGTTAGTATCAAACCCTTAAACAAATTTATTACAAGGGCTCTGTACATGTATATTAGAAGTTTTATCTGTCCCATATATCTCTCACTCTCTATTTTGAATTTTCAAAAAAATTATAGGGCCGGTCCTATGATTCTCTGTGCACTGGCTGATCTACAGTCAGATATGGGTCTATCTATCTTAGTTGCCCATGACACAACTGGTTCAGGAAGTAAGTGGGCGTTGTTCTTAATGCAGATATTGATAACCAGGGAGGCGCTTATATAATGTGCCTCACCAAAGACATGGCATTTGAAGTCACTGTGAGTGCTGGACAATGAAAAACACAGTTAAATAATGGGCATATTGAATGGTGTTCCTGACAAATACCGAATATACAGGAACTGCCAGAACAAAAATCAAATCTGTCTTGGAAGGGATGGATCTATAAAGTGGCTGCAGCGAAGGAGTTGAACCATGGCAATGATGGTGAGAACAAAGTAACTTTTCGTTCTGCTCCATGTGAAGCAGCCAAGAGTGGGAACCAATTCATTGGCATCTAACTACAAATGCTTAGTTAAGTCAGGTGATCACATCTCTACCAAACCCAGTGATAGCGCTATTGATTTATGTTGATCTTTTATCAACTCAAATTGACCCCCTGCAGTGCCAACAGAATTCTTGTTGATAACATTAATGAGTGGCTAAATGTCATCACTTAAACTCTGCAGACCTGTTCAGAGGCAAGGATGGCTAAAGCGATACTTTTTCCAGAAGCAAAAATTCCAACTAGATGGTTGAGAGGTTTCCATGGAAGAAAATAATTGAAATCCTCATAAACTTGTAAGCTTGGAAACTTTTCATCTTCTTTAGATGATTGCCTTCCAAGATGAATATGCTTGTACAGCACAAAATTAAATACTTTCCTTTCTTTGGTCATTCAGTGCTTACCATAATTATGCTAATTAAAGAGATCATCCCTTCTAGTGTCTACTTGTTGCTTTTACTTGCACTTGATGCTGCCAACTTTTCTCCTGGATAATAAGACCAGGAAATTTTACAATTCCCAAATCCCATGATGCTTTTTCCATCTGTTTTTGCTTTATGGCACTGTTCACACTGTCCTTATTGAGACAATCTCTTTACTCAATTCTCCTGGCTTTCCTCAAACCAAGAGGACCACTATTGCTCAATATCTTTCGCTGGTTTTTCTTCATCACCCTGTGCCTCTCCCCTGCTCCCCGTCCCCTCCACCTTCATCTCTTAATAATGAAGTTCTTTTGCTTATTCTTTTATCTATTTGCACTTGTGGAAGGGGATCACATTCCCATTTATGTCTTTCAGCATTCTCTGAACTTCTAGATTTACAGATCCAATAAAAATCCTTTGTCCCTTATGGAAAGCATAGCCCAAACTTTTATAATACCCAGGCAATATTTCCACTGTTAGCCCATGTCAATTCAATAATCTAAAACTAAGCACCTGATCAGCATCCTCAGACCCATTTCTCCCAGAGTCTTCCTTTGCCAATAAAAAACACAGACTTGAAGTCTGACCCAAAACTTGGACGACTTTGAGCCTCCTCTCTGTCTTGTCTTCCATTCAGTCTAACAACATTCAGTGCAGTCCGAGAGGCAGAACGTATTCTGAATCTGACGGCTTCTCATATCTCTACTGCCATCACCTTGATGCAAGGCAGCAGCATCTTTGGATTGTTTCAAGTTGCCTCTGCTCCCTTACCTGTGCCCAATTTTCAAAACAGCATTCAGGATGATCTTCTAAAAAAATTAAGATGACTGTGCATTAAGGTAAAATAAAATTCTTCATATTTTCTATTTTTCTCTATTAATCAGGAAGGTGAAGAGGACTTGAAATACTTACTGATAAAGACAAAGACTACAGCCTTTAAGTGGACTATTCCTTATTATAAAGAGGAAAAAAGCCAGGTGATTACTCATCTTTTTGAGTTGCCATGAATTCACACTTTTCTTTCCAATTATGTCCCACTGATATCACCGCATTTTTTGAAAAATATGGCCGACTATCATTAAACTGAAAGCTCATTCACTATATTTTAAATAATGCTACTGGATCCAATCTATGAAATTCCTTTCTTCCTCCTCCTCATTATCCACTTATGAATCTGACAGTGCTTGTTATATGTTGTGCTAAAATGGAATTACTCAATGATGGTCCATTTATCTATAACTCCTATTAAGTGTTTAGGTGAGATCCTGAAAATAGGATGCAGGAGGCTCTCAAGTGGGGATTGGTCAGTTTTGCCATTCTCATGGATACAAGAGAGACATCTGAGAAGCAGGAACAGGGATCCTCAAGACGACCCAGAAAGAAAAGCAACCTTGGAGCATGTATGGAAGATCCCTGCTTGAACTTGGAGAGGCAACAGAGGCTGAGGAACAGAGACCAGGAGGCAGAGCATTGGGCAGCGTTCCTGACGCACAGAGGCAAAGCCCAAGGGACAAAGGCCTCTTCAGGCCAGAGAGGCACTTGGTTGCCGGTTGAGGAGAAACCCAGTTGTGGAACAATGACTGTGTTCTAATGTTTTCTGATCTTGGTTGGTAGGAACCTAACTACACTCATAAAACCGATCATTGAGCCTGTTTTCTGGGAACTCTGGAAAGCATGTATAATGGATTATTGAACCCAGCAGAGAAGTCATGGGAGGAATGGCTGTTGGGAGACAAGGGTAGAGAAGCATGAAGGGCAGAGGGATGGCTGACATTGGCCTTGGGCTAGTGTGGAGCTGGAGTTCCCTTCTGCCTTGTGTCGCCAGGAGAGGTCAGACTTGGCCCACATGCCATTTCTCCAGATGCCTTGAAGATGAATCTGACCCATAGACACTCTGTGTGACAGAGTAGACAGGTCCAGTAGGGTTTTCTGTGTTGTAAGTTTGAGGGAAGCAGGTCTTTTTCTTCCAGAGCCAAGGAATGGGTTTGAACTGCCAAATTTGATGAGCAAACAAGGGCTAAACCATTGCACCCGCAGAGTTCCTTCAAATCTGGTTGAAAAACAAAACCACTATCTTTAGGTCGACTCTGATTCATAGTGATTCTTTCTAGGGTTTCCAAGGC
Source organism: Echinops telfairi (assembly GCF_000313985.2). Taxonomy (NCBI): domain Eukaryota; kingdom Metazoa; phylum Chordata; class Mammalia; order Afrosoricida; family Tenrecidae; genus Echinops; species Echinops telfairi. Next base: position 71,843,110 of record NW_022103906.1, on the reverse strand, counting down.
TGTTGATCTTCACAGAGCAGACAGCCTCATCTTTCTTCCCTGGAGTGGCTGGGTTTGAACTACTAACCTAAGAGCCAGCAGTCCAATGTTTACCAGACAGTGCTATCACAGCTCTACTTTAGTGAGGTATTATGTGTCTGTGTGTGTGTGCATGTGTGTGTGATATGAATTATCTATAGTATATTAAAAATGATCACACATGCTCTGTCAGTTCTTTTATTGAAAAATCAATTGATTTTGGGGGGAATGCACATCACTCTACCTTTCATCCAAGTTAGCCCCGTGACTGTTACAGAAGTGTCATTTGACTGGGTTAATTGGGAAATTCCACTTCTGGGATGAAGTTTGGGGCTCAGTCACCTGAAAATTTTAATCAGACTGACCAAGATGGCCCAGTCCATGCATGACAGTTGGCAGGGTCTGTCTGGTGGAAGATCAGCTGGAACTTGTAACACTCCGGGCTTGGCTGCCATGTGGTCTGAACATTTGACAGTATGGAGAGTGGGATCTAAGGCCGTGGTCCTCCACCTTCGTGATGCTGCGACCCTTTCATACAGTTCCTCATGTGGTGGGGAACCCCAACCATAACATTATTTTTGTTGCTACTTCATAACTGTCATTTTGCTACTGTTATGAATCGTCATATAAATATCTGATAGGCAGGATGTATTTTCATTGTTACAAATTGAGCATACTGAAAGCATAGTGATTCATCACAAAATAATATGTAATTATATATTGTGAAATATTTATTTCTAATGACAAAGACATGAAATTTTGTCTTGAAGCATGGTGTATCATGGGTAACAGTCTTCATGCCGGGTACTTGTATGTGGGTGTATCTGCCTGTGTGTCAGACCTGCCTGGAGATGGATAGAGGAGCTGTGTCTCTGTTCCTAAGACCATTGGAAAGATGTGCTTTACGATGGTCTTAGGCGACCCCTGTGAAAGGGTCGTTCGACTTCCAAAGGGGTCGCGACCCACAGGTTGAGAAGCACTGATCTCAGGGATAGTATTCTAATAATTTGTGTTCTAAGTCAGAAATAGCCAACTTCTCTTTAAAGCTAGACAAGGGATTCAGATTACTTATATGTTTCTAGTTGAATTGTAAGAGAATATGAGTGTAAAGGGGGGATGGGAATGTTTACTTTAAAGACATAATACCTGTTTTAGTAAATCAGAATACCTATATTTTAAAAGCAGATACGTGCTTAATGAAATTAAATTTTCCTGGCTTTTAATTTTGACTAGCTGAACAAAATAATTAACTGTCACTTAGGGTGCTTGGGTTGTAAACAGAAAACTGAATTTAAAATTGCATTGAGTTAACCATGTTATCATCTGTTGGTAAATTAGAGGTAAAAGGGAATTATTCTCTAAGTCATGCTCTGGGAGACAAAACACGCCATTCTCCCTGAGAGAAAGAACCGAACACGACAACATAAAAGCCAGAGTGAACCTAAGATCTGTCCACTTCCACTGTCCATCATGGACATGACATGTCCTTCGTGGCAGGGAGAGTGCTGGCTGAGAAGCTGTCAAAAGTCCAACTGCATTTTTTTAGTGCTTTCATTTTTTAGAGGTTTGTAACTCTACCCACAAGATACTTAATATCCACTGGTCTTAAAGAATTCTTCAAATTGCTTTCCTTTCAGACCAATGGTCCCAGCAAACCCCTCTCTGCTATGCTGTTTCCCTGAAGTCATATCTCAATATTTCAGAACTGTATTTGCTGAAAGAGAGAGAGAGAGAAAGGAGAGTGAAAAGCAATGCAGAAAACAAGAGGGAATGGGTGTGTAAGTTTCAGGCTTTAGATTCTGAACCTGAACTTGTGGGGATTTAAAATTGGTCTTCACAGAAGGAGGTCAAACGCAAAAACAATAAAATATTTATTATTGTTTATAAATATATACTCTGTTTTGAAGTGCAAGTGATTCTCAGAAAGAAATATTGCAGCGCAAAGCTTTTTGTTCATGTAGTTGTACAGCCATATGTAGCTTAATACATTTTGAAAATTATACTTTGAGAGGAACCATTGCTTCCCACTTATTCTGTGCCACACGACACACGGAGAACAAGAGAAAAGGTGTGTGTGTGGGGGGGGGCATCGAGGTAGAGGAAAGATGGAATGGAGAGAGGAAATGTCATTTTGCCGTTCACAGCTTCACCTATCTAGAATGTGTACATCATCTATCTGTAGGTCACAACAAATAAGTGACCACGGGGCGTTTCTCTTTAGCTCTGAAAACCAAAGCAAAGCCAAAACAAACCATTACATGCCAACCCATTCAAAGTCACAGAGACCCTCTAGGGCAGAGCAGAGCTGCCCTTTTGGGTTCCAAAGCGGTAAATCTTTAGGGTAGCCTAGTGCCATGTCTTTATCCCACAGAGCGGCTGGTAGGTTTGAACCGCTGACCTTTCCGTTTGCAGTGGACAAGTCACCCACCGTCCGCCAGGGTTCCACACCGGGCAATGCACCTATAGCCCGTGCTGTGCGCACACTGGAGTCCAGGAGGGATGTCTAGCCTAAGTACCAGGGATAGACGCTGGTCCCGGGAGCGCAGCCACAGGTGCCCGACCCCAAGGTGCGGGGTCAGGGGTGGCGATTTTCCAGGCCAGGAGAAGAAGGAAGCGGTCCACTGGCGGAGACATCTGCATCTCCACAGGTTCCACGCATCGGGCTGGGAGGAGGGCGAGGACCGGCAGGCTTGCCGTGGGAAAAGCGGGGGTGCGGGGGTGCTGGGCGGGGAGGGAGCGCGGTGCCGCCGTCCGCTGGTAACCAGGCCCCTGGGGAGTCAGCAGAACCCGGCGAGCCGACCCAGCCACCGCCGCGGGGCTCCAGCAGCTGCCGCAGGCGGACTCGGAGTCTCAGCGGTGCCAGGATCTGGGCTCCCGGGTCCCTCCTTCCCCACGACGTACTTGGTCTGAGCGAGGAACTCTCCGGCTCCAGGGAGACCTTCTCGGGGGACCGGCCCTGCCTCCGGCCGCCTCCCGCCGCCGCCGCGCCCCAAC
>NW_022103906.1:71691244-71839730 GCF_000313985.2 Echinops telfairi | reverse complement strand
CGGGGCGCGCGGAGCGGGCGCCCGGACGCACGCACGGCGCGCTTTCGCCTTCAGCGGGTCCTGCCGGGTTCTCTCCACCACTTCCCAGCGAGGCGCCGGCTCGGGGTGGGCACCTTCTGCTCGCTGGACTGGAGGGGGGATTGCCACCGGTCCCCCGGGTGCTCCCGATGTGGCTCCGGGTTCATTCAGGGGCCGGAAAAGAATGGTAACATGAACGGTGGAGAGTGAGCGCGTCACCGGAGGAAGGGGAAGAGATTGATGGGCAGGGCGCTTACTTGGCGAAGGATCACATCCCTGGGACCGCGGGAAGAGGTCACTTGGCGTCGCCTTTCCTTCCTGGCTGGACTCTCCTGACATAGGTCGCCTGCTTCCACTGGGTTCTGGGCGGCGGAACCGCTGGCTGCAGGGCGCGCGAGGACGCTGGAGTTGGTGGCCCTGTGTCCACAGAGGAGTTCAGTGGCGGATCCCCTGTTTTTGGATCCCAGAGGAGCCCGCAGGCACGCTGGCTCTGGAGGGACTTGGACTTGAGTCCAGGTGGGTTATCCCAGGAGGATGTCCGGGGATGGCACAAGGAGGAAGGGGATGCTACCGTGTCAAAAGCTGACACTTGTCTTCCTGACACTTGAAGGGGCTGAGTCACTTCCTCCCGTGTAATCCTGAATTCAAGGGGGAGGGGGAGGGACTGCCCAGTGTCCTTTCAGTATCTTGCATGCGATGGACTTTCTCATAACTTATAATTAGTCTATGGAATGATCGCGTCTACTTCGTTGCTTTTTACGAGTGGAGGTGGATATGCTTAATGATTTCCTCCATCGGATCATGGACTTTTAAGCCAATAGCTAATGCCTTCGTCTTAGTTTTCTGGGGGAAAGTAACCGTGCGTTTGTTCTGCAGATGGCCAACTCCCTCTGAAGCCTGCAGATTGGTGCTGAGCAAGCCACCAAAGTTTGTAGCTTCTCCTCAGTTTCTGGGGCTTTCCAAGGCAGAGACAAGGACTTTGGCACTAAACACAAGAAGCAGTCAGGGGACCGTCTTTCTTAACTTTTCTCCTCTGTTATTTGCGATGAAGAGGAAACAGAAGAGGTTTCTGCAGATGACTTTGCTGTTCATGGTGGCTTTGATATTCCTGCCCAATATTGGTCTTTGGTCTCTGTACAAGGATAAGCACCTGGTGAAATCTACAGAGCCCGGGGAGCAGCAGGTAAGTAGTGCTCAGAAAGACCACAGGAGGATTGGTAAGACTTGTAGTCTCCGGGACATAAAGTAAGCAGGCTTGGGGTAGCATTGGGTTTTGATCCAAGTCTCTCTAACCAAGACTGTAGAGACTTCAGGGATTTAGCAAGTAGTTGTTTTAAGATCGCCTTCAATGACTTTGTGAAATGTTAAGTAGAGTTATGAAAGAAGAGGTCAAGAACAGGAGAGGGTGATCTCTTACAATTGTCTTAGGTTGCTTTGGGCTGGAGGTAAATAAAAGGTAACTGTTTATTGGTGAGATGCGAGTGGGTTTGGTGTAAGTTCTGTCATGAGCATTGCGTTTGTACTTTGAATCTAGTTTTTGTATGCATAGGACAGTGAATTAGTTCGATTAAATGTTACATGTTTGAACGTATTCTCAAAAATCCGACTCTGGTTTTCTATACAGTGTTTTCTTGGCAACAGATTTTCACTCTGTCAAAACTTAGTCTCTCATGGTGGTTATGAAGGTGGTCTTAGGAAGAATGTTCAGTTTTACAATCTGGTGATAACAGTTTGTTGCTAAAAGCTTTCTTTCACAATGGAAACAACATATATAGGGATATATATATTCAGTATGTAATTCATTAATATGTGTATCACTAATAACTTGGAATATATTAAAATAACTGTCTCTTAATGAACAATAATACAAAATATCCTTCAAAATTGTCGATGAAGCTCAATATTATATTGCTGAATTACTTGTTTATTGATATATATGATAACTATGTGCTTAAAATTTTAACAACAGAATATAGCCTTCTTCATGGTATTGATATAATACTTTTCAATTAGTCCTATGTATCACCTGGAGATATTAATATTCTTAATCTCAAGGGTCATCACCCATTACACTGTGTACTTTCCATTCATAGATTTGTTTAGGTAGTTCATTTCTAGACAATAACAATGTATATTAATAACAAAATTGTTCATAGATTAGATAGTTATGAACTATCTGGAAGTAATTTCATTTTTCATTATGTTTAAAGGTAACTAGTTGCTTATGGAGTTTTGATAGATTAGAATCCTGAGGGAAAATATTAATAAATCTACCTTTAATTATTTAATTCTATCATTCTTTATAATATAACTACCACTTTGGTTTGAAGTATATTCAATTCTGTCATGCTAGTAAAACAAAAAGATAGGCATTTGGGATGTGAAACTTTTTTTATCTTATATAGATCATTTATTTCCCCAATTCTTGGCTCTATTACTATTAGCAGTCAATACAGCATTGTATACAACTTCCACTCCAGTGTTGATCCAATCACAAAAGCAAAATTATTTCTCCTTGAGTTTTGCTAATTCAATTAACAAGGCTCGCTGAAGTATTTGCTGGTGTAGCGAACATAAACCACTAATGAATCTTATTAATGAGATCTTTACAACTTTTACCCTGGTTCTATTGATTTTGACCCTTAATGAGAAATTTGTTTGTCCAATGGCATGAAAAATAAAATGTGGCAATTCAATTCTCTGGCTTGTCATTACAATCTCCACAATGGTCTCCTTGGGTTGAGTTCTTCTGCAGTACAAATAAGACACGATGTTGGGGAATAAATTAAGGTGTGCGAGTGGCATGGGATTTCGAGTGAAGAAGGTGTTCTACAAAGTCTTGTGCACCCAGATCGAGTGATTCCAGTGAATATCTTGGGATATTCCAGTTGGACAATTTTACATGACAGAGTGAAACTGAGTGATGACGAGAAGCCGGCGAAGTGCCATGAAATGCATGTCAGTCATGCGGGTTCGTTTTCTTCTCTAAGTGTTGGGTTTCAAACTCTTACTCTCCTCAAACTAAACTATAGAGGCAGTAGACATTAGTTGGTGCCTGAGGAAAGGTAGACTCCATTCCTAAATAAAGTTAAGCTTCAAGTGGATTTATTCCAGTTGTAAATGTAATTGGAAAGAAAGGTAGAATATGTTGATGTCGTCATCTAAGTTTTGGATGTGAGGGTTAGCTCACAGAGAGGAGTGCCCAATAAGGCGGACTTACAGTCATTAACAGGCTTAATATTGTGATGTAATATTTTCTTCATGTATCTATAGTTCATCATCTCAGCCAGCTAAATGCACAGGTTTTCAAATGAAGTATATAATATGACTATTGGGTAATGTGTTGTTTAAATTAGTAATTTGTTTTTAAAGACATTCATAGTTAATTGTCAAACATTCCTCAAAAGCCATTTTTCCCTTGTGTTTATTTTTAAGGTGTAAAATGCTGAGGGTGAGAATATGTGTTGATTGATGCATTGACAGATATAAGTACTGATGCTATTCAAAATCAGTCACAATCATGTGCCCAAATGAGCTGTTTATTTTTTTACAGCAGTTAAGTGTAAAATAGCAGATCTAATGCTAGATTTACATACCAACTGCAGCATGGTCTGAGTGTGATGTGATATTCTTCACAGATGAGGAAACATTCACTCTCTAAACTAATTTAATTATTACAATGAGTTTACAGGAAGAAAATATGGAAATTCTAAGTATATTCATAGTTTGTATTCTATCAGAGCACATTTTAAAACCTTTTTCTACTATTTAGTAAAAAATATGTTTAATACTTTGGCTACTACTCAAGATAATTCATGTTTATAATTATGCAACTTAAGATAAACTGATAAGGAATGAAAGAAAAGGCACCTTTTTGGAAACTTGTGCATTATAAAGTAGCTTAGTATTTAACACATTTCTTAAGTCTACTTATTATTTTAAAATGTTTGAGTTTACTATAGTTTCACATGGAAAGTAGTGGTTATGGTAATTCTTTATTAATAATAACAATAATAATAATACTCAGCTGCCCTCCTCTGACCAAAAAAAATGAAGAAAATTCTTCTGAAGTTTGTCTAAGTGTTTTTTTCCTTTTCCTTTCATAAAAATAAAGAGAATTGATAACTTGGTTCTAATGACACAATGCAATTCTAAGTCATTAGTTTATTCTTTTTTTCCTTTCCATAATTTGAGCTTTTCAAATTTGAAATCAAATCCTCTTAATAAATATTAAGCTAGTGATACTTTAAAGCTTTATAAGATAAAGAAAAGCTTAAGTTATACCATAACATTATTTAAAAGTTAATATTATTACAATATTTTGCAGTTGAATTAATATTTTTTTGAGAAGGCGTAAGGAGCTCACTTATGCTACTTAGAAAAATATAAGTCTATTTTAAAATAATAGTTTGAAATGAGTATGATATAGAGATTGAGAATAATGGCTGTTTTATTTGTAGTAATTCTTAATTTTACTTAAAAAAATAAGTGTGTATATTGATTTTCTTCTCTAGCTTTAGCTGTGTTTGAATTAAAGCCCAGTTACACATTTAAGTATGATACTGTGCTTTAGAAATATGTATAGAAGAAGGTAAAATTTTAGAACAAAAAATGTATGATCAACATGATTATAACTTTTTTCCCTAATCATTTCTTAAGGTGTATGAAGTAAAAAAATACTTTCACTTTCCCATATCCATTAAAGAGTTAACCAGAAGCAGAAGCAGAGCTGCTGCAAGTAGTCTAGCAGACAAATTGCAAATGATAAGAGTTTTCAAAATAATTCCCCAATATTGAGAATACTTGTATGAAGAGCAAGTTCTGACACAAAATGAGAGTCAGCATCCCACACTTTTAAATCAGACATTTTAAGAATTACTCAGAAAGAGTCAGGAACTTATGTTTAGAATGTTTTTTTCCTGCCATATTGAAAAACTAAACACCACAAAACCAACAACTACTAGGCACTGGTTACATTGGCAATGTCTTATTTCTTTCTACAGAAAGACCTTTGAGAGCCGGAACTAGATAGGCTTGCCTTGTTTTCCTTTCTTTTTTCCCCTGGGCCATGCCAGCTTTCCACCTTTTACAGGGTATGGCTTTACCTTTTTTCTATCGCTCTCTATGGGTACTACTGAGCTGAGTTTTCCTTCTCAGATGGATTTGTGCCTTCCACAGGTTTTGCTGTACTCCAAAATTTTTATTTATAAAACAGGGCTAATTCAGCTTACCATATTTAAAATATCTGAAGTCATGAGATCACTTCTTGAAGATGAAACATATTGTGAGGTAATGTTTTGTTTTTAGTTAGATCCAAATGTGATCCACACTTGACAAACGAGTGATGTACTCTCTTAGGAAAAAGAAACAAACAAATACTATAAGGTCAAAGAGGTTCCTCAGCATCATTAGCCAAGTGTTCTGGTGTTAATCGGCCTCATGCATTTAGAAAATTCTCCCTTTTGGTTAAGAGGATTCTTTCTACAGCATTTTGCATTTGCTTTATGAAGTGAAAATGTCAGATAATTGGTTCTCAGTAAAAGCACAGGACCTCCTGGTTTCCTTTGTCATAGATACCAAGAAGGCTGCCAACCCATTAGCATGTCCATATTCTTCTTTTGGAAAACACTTCAGATACTGGAAGATCTAAAAGCAAGAGAAAATTAAGGTTTCCCCCTTTCCTGCACTCAAATGCGTATTAGCACTCTCGATTTGGAATGATGTGTTGATTTGACCCCTACTGTTCTTAAGATGCAGCTATTAAATTGGGGTTTAAAAGAACTTTTCTAGAGTTTATGGAAAATCCATTCAGAATTGCTACAGGATCATAACTCACAAACCACTGTAACAAGTGTCTTAATGTTTTGCTGTGACCTAGTAGATTTCTATGAACAGTTCATCACCTTGCTCCATGGGAGAGAGAGAGTGAAATACAGTCTTCTCTTCACACTCTAGTTAGAGAGAGAAAGAGAGAGAGAGAGAGAGAGAGAGATCTTTTCCTGCTCATTGCTGAGTTGAACAGCTGTGCTGAATCAATTAGTGGCCTATAATCCCCCCGCCCGCCCCCCACAACTAGGGAAGCTGAAAGGAAAAATGATGAGAAGATTGAGTGACTTAAGTGATGTAGAGAAGAGGATAATACTTTTTAAAAAACAGTTTTATTGATAGTAAATATGACAATTTTAGGGAGGTTTGCAATCATGCCTTTCCTTGGAACATTTTTATGCAGATAAAAGGCAGCTAAGGAACTTCATAAATTAGAAGAGAAGAATTTTTAAAAGCAGGAAAGACAATATGTAATGTGAGTGACAAATCACATTTGGTTACATTTTTATCCTGCAGTTACTCTCGTTTCTCTCTTGTCTGGCTACTTTGTGAAGAGGTCAGTACTGAATCCTTTAGGTCCTTACGCATCCAACAAGACCATTTCATCCGTTTTCTTCCGGCTTCTCTTTGCATGTAACAAGCGCACTTATAGAATCAAAGGAACACATTTGCACCAGATTTTGAAGATGAGAGTAAAGGTAAAGACAAATGATCATAAAATAGAGACACTCTCCTTATATCCTCCATCTGTCACACCATGAAGCTAATGATTCCTAAATTATCTCAAAATGTAATTATACTGCTTGAATAACCCCAGCCACTTCCATCGAGTTGATTCTGATTCATAACAGCATAGATAAACTCCCCATGGCTGTGCACCTGTATGGGAGAAGCACCAACCTTGTGGTCAGCCATCCAGTGCGTAGAGGGCAGCACCACCAGGAGTCTGAAAGCTTGAATAGTCAACAAAACACAAGCAAGATTGGTGACACAGGTAATATGTATGTAGGCAGGATGCACACACACTTTATTAAAAGGTAAAAGAAGGAACAAAGTGTTCACAGAAATCCAAAGCTTAACTACTAGTCCCTATCACCGTTCTCTACTAATATGCTAATGTTGGCTACTAGGCCACTCCAACTGGTGGCATCAGGAAGTGGGTAAGAAAAAAAAAAATCTATACACACGCATATTTTCTAACTTTATACAGTTCTTAAATACTCATTGATAGTTAAACACTATCTTTTTCACATTCTTGCTTATTCCAAAATTGACTGCATTTACACAAAATCTTGCAATGACTATTACTCAGAAATTGAAGTACTAAATAGAGTCAATATTTCTCTGTAGTGACTACCTGTTTTGTATTCCCTTCAGTACAGTTAGGGGGTAGTAATACTGCATTGTACCCATTATTCATTTTCTAAGGAGTAGATTGAAAAGAGAAAACTGATATTCATGAAACAAACAGAAACAAGATCTATTCTACCGGATGTATTTTGTGATGGTTGAGTATTTAGAAGAAGGAGAGAATTATATAGTTCTGGATCTATGAGCCAAGAATTCTTTAAAGCCCAATCTGAAGCAGCACCTCGCTATATCATTTAGACAGGGTTGGGATAATGTGTAGGGAAATCAGATAACACCAGTTTACATCTTGGTCTCATCACTTGTCAAAATATATAGTAGGTACAAGTCAATTAAAGAACCCTGGTAGCGAAGTGATGACGTGTTGGGTTACAATCTTTGATGTCCAAAGTTGGAAGCCACCAGGCTCTGAGGGAGAATGTCTGCTCTCGACTCTAGGAAAGGGGTCCAGGCTCAGCTACTCCCAGGGGCCTTTCTACCCTTTCAGGAACCATCGACTCAAGGGCAGTGAGTTTGTTTGGTCCCAGACGTGAGAACTAAACAAAGTTATATACATGTAAATTGGCACAGAGTAAGTAATTAAGAGAAACTTGACAGTAGTTGAAAACCTTTTCTGAATTTTTAGAGTGACTGAAAGTGTTAAATAAGCTTAAAATTGTAAAATTTAATATGTAATAAAACCTAATATCACTATTAATTTGTCCGTTTATTTTGTACACAGAATAGGAATTCATTGGGTATGGGCATGCTTCAGAAGGAAATAAATGATGAAGGCTAATTATGAGGAAGGTTCAGGAAGCTTGGGGGAAAAATGGAACTAAATGGTAAAAATAAAAGACAAAGTTTATGACACAACATAATCTCCATCAAGTTCAACATACTTTTGTATTCAAGGATACCAGCCATTTAGCCCCTCCCACAGGTATGAGGCTTCCCTGGATTTAACAATGCCAATGCATGCTTTTTAAAATTATTAACTGAAGAAAAGTGAGTTCCCTTGGAAGATTTTTTGGGATCCCTGTTGGAATAGTGGGTCCCTGTTGGGTTGCTAACAACCAGATGCGCAGTTTGGACAAGATGAGACTATATTCCCCTACAGAATTGCAGTCTTCAATACAGCGGCCGGCAGTGCCACCCTGTTGTAGAGGGTCACTGTGGCTCCATGGCAGGGAGGTGGGTTTCCAGTGTTTTAAAGTTTTTTGTTTGTTTGTTTAGTTAGGAAGCAAAAAGGAGTCAGAAGGAGTAAAACCAGGAATGTAAGGTGCATGTTTAAAGATTTCTCATCAAAGTCCTCACACAATCTCCCTAGTTTGATAAGAGGAGTGAGCAGAAGCCTTAGTGGTTGAACGAAGGTCTCTGGTACAGCTTTCCTGTGTGTGTTTCTGCAGAAGCTTTGGCGATCTTTTTAATAGGTCTTTCTTAATAAGCAGATCTTATTGTTGGTTCCTCCAGAAAGTCTTCATGCAAAAATGTCGTTGGTTAGGTGTTGTGGAGTCGGGTCTAACGCCTACAGACCCCTGTGTACCCCAGAACAAAACCCTGCCCAGCCCTACACCGTCTTCACAATGGACGTGTTTCAACCCACTGTAGCAGCCACTGTGTCAGTCCATCCGGCCTCCTCCGTTTTCGTTAATGTCTTCAGCACCCCAGAAAACGGTTGCTATGACTTTGGTTGTGGACTGGTCCACTTTTGCTTTGATTGGGCCCTTCCTCCCCTTTTGCTCTTTGTCTCCCAGGTCATACCGGTAAAGCCATGTTTCATCCCTTGTTACACCTCTTCAAAGAAGTGCTACCAGATCTTGAGCTCACTTCTTTAAAATGTCCGTGAGCAATCTGCTTTTGTCTGTAGCTGATCTGGGCCCAACATTTTGGGCGCACATTGAGCAAACAGCATGCTTCACTTTGATTCTCAGTGCCAATTGTCTAGGCAGAGCCATTTGAGATGTTTAAAGTGTTGGTTATTGTTTCTGTTAATTGTCAGTCCTCTTCAGTTAGGATATGAATAAGATTCATTATTTCCACATGGATGTGGACGATCTTCTGCTGCTTCATCTTTTATATCGTCTGTCTCTTAAAACAAGTTGTCCATTTGTAAACTGCTATTTTCCTTGAGCATTGTCCCTATAATTCTTTTTTGGGGGGGAAGGCACCAGTGATTTCACCATTTGTCCACCCAAGTTTCACAATAAATGTAATGTCTGTTCCTTCTTCAATTTTAGCAGAATTCATGTTGTGCTTTCCAATCTCGTGTCCTATCTTCTCTAGGCTTCCATTTAGGTCCCATTCAGACATGTTATAAAAAGTTTGTATACGTTTATATTGGTGCAAAGCATTTAGAAATCAATGCATAGTTTTTCATATGATGAAGCACATACACGTTTTCCAAGAACTCATTGCAGACCCTTTCTGTGTGTCGTCAATTGGCTGCATACTCACTCACTGACATCAAATCGATTCTGACTCCTGGGGACCCCATAAGACAGAATAGAACTGGCCCTGTGGGTGTTTGTTGTTGTTTTTCCCCGATACTGTAACTCTTTAAGGAAGTAGAAAGCCCCGTCTTTCTCTCTCAGAGTGGCTGGGGGTTTGAACGGCTGGCCTTTCATATCACAGTCCAACACATAACCACTGTGCCACTAGGATTTCTTATAATAACAGACCTATTCTCTACCTCTTCTTGATTGTAACATATTTATCCTGTAGGTCTTAGAAAACAATCAATGACTATCAGGATATTTGTAGATTAACTGTTTTATGGGAAAAAGATAAATTATGTTAGAATCTAGGAGAGGTAGAGAATATATAAATTATGTAATATTTACATGTGCATTCATTCTTTGTGTTTTCTATATATTTATAAATTTAATCTCCAAAAATGTAATTGAGCTGGCTCTTCTAAAAAGCTCAGTTCACAGCTTAATAAGGCACAAAGGCAAAATGTGAGTCCATGCAGTCTGGAATCAGAGAGAGGAACATCAATCAGCAGTCTTAGCAGCTGCAGTTTTTAAGACAAGTGAAGACATAAAAAACGTAATTAGGTTTAGAAATTTGCCCCTGACTTTAGTCACACTCAGTTCCAGAACTGTCAAAGAAATAGCAGAGGAAAGCATGGCTAAACGAAAGATCAAACTGGCATCGCTCCGACTTTAAGATGAGGGAAGGCAATGGTGAAGCCCACATGGAGATAGATGTGCTCTGTGGAATCGGCATTGCTGGACACAAGTGATGCCAGAAGACTGCTCTGGGTCCCCAGTGAGGGTGACGATCATCACGTGAACTAACGCAGAGGGACTACGTGAAATCAAGAAAAGACTATCCTGATCTGAAAAATTAAATGTAGGGTCTGGACTTTTTTCTTTTTGATAGTTTAAATGTACTCCTGACAATAAGTTCTGAGATTTTTTTTCCTGTGCAATTATCATACTAATTTGGAAAAGAGTAATTTAAAAATATGTAATGTTCTGTAAGATGTGAAGCAATGTACTTATATATATATCATACATGTGCTCACTAGAGAGATGCTTGATAAATAATTAGATGTTTGTTATAGTAAAATATAATTCTGTAGTAAGGATTGGGGATCATAATCCTGAGAGGAGATGTCAAGATACTCTCTGGTCAGCTACTCCAAAAGTCAGAAAGCTATCTGTCAAAATAAATACAGAATGTGACCAGAGAGATACACAGTACAAAGGGAAAGAAGAAGGGGTTAACTATTGTAAATTGGGATAAGGTAACATCCATTACAAGGATGAGGAGACAGTAGTATTCCGTTGCCAAATATTTCAAGACAATCTACAACTACTAAAATTATTAATGATTCATGCAGTGTCTGTGTAGTATTGCTATGTTATTTAGCAAATGCAGAGATATTATGAAATTGTCAAGGTCATTAAGTAAACAATAAAATAATAATAAGAGTAGTAGTGACAGATAATGTCAATAATAAAAATAATTGAGTCTTCATCCCAAATCTCTTTCATGTAGTATTACTATATTATTTTGCAAATACAAAGAGATACTATGAATTTATCAAGATCATTAAGTCAAAAGCAAAGTGTTGGTAATATTTATAATTTATCATCTAATATGCCTATACTAGAAATGTTTTAGACTAGAGTAGCCGATGGAATAACTCAAATATGAAGGGCAATGTGCACTGTGGGTGATGCGAGAACTCAGCTGACAGCCTGAATCCACCTCAAATGCTTTTGATCATTAGTCGTGTGACTTCTGGCCAATTCAGTTTCTTCTTTATGCTGAGGACTTTCCATTTCTGAAAAGAGTAAATAGTAGTACCTGGATGTTTAAGTTGATGTAAGGTTAAGGGGATCAATATTCACAAAATCCCGAGAGAATTGCATGGAACATAATAAGCAATTAAAAATGGTAGTTATTACTGCCTAAGAGGATTTTAGAAAATTCAAATGGGAAAAGCACGCTTCTATACCCTTTTTATAGACTCTCTGGGGTGCTATTAGTGAGCTGTTAACTGCTAACCACAAAGGTGATGGTTCAAACCTGCTATCCCCTCTGAGGATGAAAGATCAGGCTCTGTGGCCCTGTAAAGATCCACAGCCTCAGAAGCCCTATACAGAGTCACCATGAGTTAGAGTCATCTCAGTGGCAGTGGGTTTGATGAGGGTTGGTTTGTACCCCTTTCCTGAGGGTCCACTGACAGTAAATGATATGTATATATAGTTTTATATATAGAAATATTTCAAAATATGTATCGAAACACTGTACTTTGTATTTTTTTATGTTGAGTAGCTTAAACAAAAATACAAGACAGTAAATTTAAAAAACATATGTATCTTCAAACAAGGGCTCATACAAACCCTATGCATCAGAAGCAAAGTATATCTCACCAGAGAATTTAGCTACTGCTAGCATAAGCCATCTGCTACCAATGCTCTCTTTGTGACAGCCCTCACCCAGTCCCAGGATTTTACTGCTAGCGAGTGAACATGGTGTTGATTTCTGAACACACCTCTCCCTCCAGGGGCTGGCACATATTTTCTAAAAATTGTCATCCAATCAGTAGGAACTTCCAAAGAGGATTATCTAAAAATGTCTTTAGGGTCTAATACTTTATTTTCTTATTTTGTATGACTTCAGCTTTGACTTTTTGTTCTTGCTACATCTGACAGTGAAGTCGAAGTGGAAAACAATGGAGAACGATGTTGCTGGAGACTAGAGTTGAGTGACCGACAAAGGAAGTGCTAGCTCCCTTCCTCTGTTAGTGCTTGAGAAACAAGCCTCCGGAAAGACAATAATGGGAACCTGTGTAAAAGTAGACGGTGAGGGGAAATAATAATGCTTTGATTCCCTAGCTGAGGGAATGCAATCATCTTTTAGACAGGCCAACAGAAAGGTGTCATTAACAAGTAAGCAATGGGATTGTTCTCCTTTTGACTTCTGTAGAAACTTTGAACTCTCTTTCCACGAGCCAAAGGAAATGATGTTTTTTTATTGTCAAAGAACTTCCCCACTGCAAGGCTAGATCTTGAATTCTAATATGTAACGAGCAATGCCGAATATAAGCATTAAGGTGATAATTATCAAGAAACACTAGAAATTGTTGTAGGCATGCCTCTCAACCATGTGACCTCTTCTTCCTTTCTTCTGCTTAGTCTTCTTGCCTCTCCTTATTTTTTGGAAATTTTCATTCAGAAAAAATCATACCTCAATATTGATCAATGAGAGCTTTTTATCCAAATCTGCCTCCTGAGCATCTGAGGCGTGTACGAAATGGTGCTGGTGGGGCTGTCACGTCACTTCTGACTCACGGTGACCCTACCTACTTCAAGGGCCAGCAGGGTCACCCAAAGTGAGCAGGTTTTAGTAGATTAAGAACAGGCCACGAAAAAGGAATAGGCTGTCTGCTTCTGAGGAATTAGCACTGGAAACTTTATGGACAAAATCTAAATATTGTCAAACACAGTGCACTAAAATCTATGAAACTGGAGTCATTTGCATCATCAGTAAGGTTATGGGTGTTTTTTTTTTGAGTTAAACTGCATGTCCAATTATTTCAAGGTTTGTGAGTGAGGCACATAGCTCAAGGCTTGTACTCTGGCTCTGTGTTGTTGTTTTGTTGCTTGTAATCCTGGGAAGTTTAACCTATTCCAACCTACGTAATTGACAGTACACATTGCTTAGCTGTGTCACCGCAGGGAAACCATCTCTTGTAAGTGAAAAGTACAAACTAGCCCCGTGAATCTACGCTACCAGTAAACAAACACTGGTTTTCTGTTTTGTTTTTCTGATTCAGCTCTCTTTTCTATTTTCCAAAGCTGTTTTTCCAACCCTCCAAATCTCCCACGATACCACCTCACCTGACATGCTCAGCAGATGGTCTTATTCCTCACTGAGCAGTTAGAATCATGATATTGCGAGAGCCAAGACAGCCTGCCACGAAATCAGAAAAAGCACCTGCATTTGCATGGGTACTTTTCTACCCCTCTGCTTGTTTCTCCTTACTACAGGACGTGCCCCCAGATCAAGGGTAAATCGGGAACCCATCCAGGCTCTGGTTATAATTTTCACCAGGGACTTTCACCTGTTGATTTTTTCTCTGTCTTTTATTTTCAGCCTTTGCCTCCTTCACCTATCCATTACATGATTATTTAAACTTGCTCTCGCTTCCCCATTACTGTGCGAAAGATAGATGCAAAAGACAGCTAACAAAACCACCACCACTCAGAACCACACCGAGTCTTCTCTCACTTTCCTTTTTTTTAAAAAAAAAATGGATATGTGTTGCACCAGTGTCCAGCTTTTCACTTCTAAGTGTTAGAGACTGAATGCAATTCCTTCTAAGCAACAAGAACCACTCTTGCCAAGGTCGTTAACCCCAACTCTGTAATCAAAGCAAGCGTACATCTTACTCATAGTGTCAATTGACATAAGTTAACAGCAGTGAGCGCTCCTACATGATGCAGTCTTCCTCGTGTGACAAAAAGAGATGGTGGGGTTGGTTTGAGGGAAAGTCAAACCCAAGCCACTGCTTTTGGGTTGATTCCAACTCACTAAGACTCTATATAGGGAAGTTGGAAAAACAATGGTGGAAAACCAAAAGAGAGCTAAATTAAAATGTGTACAGTGACTCTGATAGTTCAGTCTTGACCGTGCAAACTACTACTTTAATGCCTTCATTCTCACTGCCAAGTGCCCTCCCTCCCTCCCTCCACTCCCCACCCCACCAGCCCAGTACACACACATGAAAATATTTACCAGTTTCCCAGTCCTTTCTGAGCTCTCATTTATCCACATTTTCTGTTCTTCAGGCATCTGTACAATTACTTCTTGTTGTGAAATCTCCACATCAAATTTCCATTTATATAATTTAAGTTGATGAGCCTCAAATCATTATCTCAAATCCAAATCTCCCTCCTGATCCTCTGACCCACGCAGGGACTGGAAATGTAGAAACAGGTATTTTAAACATAGAATGTCCAGAATTCAATCAATTATTCCCTTCTTTGTCGCTAGGATTATTTTCCTTTAGTGTTTCTCATTTAAATGACAACTTTCTGAATATGTAAGTCCAAAAGTCAGTCACCATAATTGGTACCTTTATTGTATTTACTGCCTAATCCAATGGATTGCTCAATACTAAGCGTTCTACAGACTATATCTCTCTTAAATCTATATGGCTCTTAGTTGCCATTTAGCCTAACTCTGGACACCTTATCCGTAACAGAACAAACCGATGCTCATCCCTGTACCATTTTTCACCATCATTCATGTATTTGAGTCTGTTGTGTGAGTATCGTGTCAGTCCATTTCATTGAAGGTTTCGCACCCTCTGCCATACCACCAATCTCTTTCTTGTGATTGGTCTTTTCTGATAATATGAGTATATGCAAAGTAGGAAAGAGGGAGTACTTCTCTCCCCCTCCCACCCTCATTCCATCCTCTTTTCTGAGGAACATTCTAGTTGTATTTCTTCTACGATTGATTTGTCCATAGCTTATAAGATATTCTGTATCCACCCAGCATTTCAACCATTTCAATCATTTTCTGTTTCATTGTGCCTGCCATTGAGAAAACTAAGGTTTATGTGAGTGTCACTTAAGATATCAAAGTGACATTTTTGACTTTCAAGACCGTAAATATTTGGTAATATTTGTAAATATTTTGTAATGGCTTTCCCCAATGCATGTATATTGTTTGGTTTATTTACATTGCTTCCATGAACAGTGTTGATCTAAGTATAATGATACATTTGTTTTTCTCTCTACTTATCACAGTGTTGTTAACTGGTCCACTTGAAAGGATTTTCATTTTCTTCATGCTGAGATATGATGAAGGTATTTAACGTTCATCAATTAGTGCTTCAAGTTGTCTTGAGTTTTCATAAACAAGGTTGTGATAATTGCCTATCTCAAGTTCTTACAGAGTCTTTGATCCTAATGCTGTGATCGTCACCGCCTAGTCTAGATTCTCTGATTATTTGTTCAATAGATAGATTTCATAAATGAAATGCAAAGGGGCAACTTTGCTGCAAATCACCTGCAGTTCTGAACCAGGCAGCATGTCGCTGTTCTGTCTGTGTGGCACTTGATCGATAGACAGATTCCATGCGGTCACACATAGTGTTCAGTAATTCTCTTTCTTCTCAAACAAGAACAAAAACCACTGCTGCTGAGTAGATTCTGACTTGTGGTGATCCTATCAAGGTTTTTGGAGACTTTAATTCTAGACAGGAACATAGTGCCTCAATCTGTCCCCTGAGGCAGAGGCTGGTACTTTTACATGACCAGCCTGAAGGCTGGCAGGCCAGTGCTTGCCCCACAGTGCCACCAGGGCTTCTTATTATATTCAAGGTTATTCATATGGCTTATTATGACTCAACCCCTGAGTACCTTTACTTCGTCAATAAAATATAGGTCAAAAGCATCTTTCTGATATTCCTTGCTTTAGGCGAAGATCCATCTGACATCAGCAATATCCCTTGCTCCTTGACGTCTTCTGCATGGCACTTGAACTTTTGGCAATTCTCAGTCAATATAAGACTGCAATCATTTTGAAATTATTTTCAGGAAACTTCAAGTGTGACAGTGGAAGAGCGATGAGGACATACACAGAAATTCAGATAATTTTGCTGAATATAATTACTGGAATTGCTATATATCTTTGAATCATCCTAGCCACTACACTAATTGGGGTCAGTATAAACACTATACTGGATTTCTGTAAGAGAATCGAAACTTTATACAAAATTCTTAGCTTTCTAATTCATTCTTCTAGTCCTATTTATCCACATTGCTTAACTAAGCAGGCAACTGCCATTCTTGAAACTATTCATTGGTCTCCCACACCTTTAAAGTTCAACTGCTTCAATACAGCTTAACCAAACTCACTGTGATGTGAACTCATGCCTGATTGCTCACTATTTAACTGTTAAGACTTTCTAAGCTCCAGCCACTTTAAATTCCATTCATTTTCCAGTGGCTATCGAGTTATTGCTCATTTTTTCCCTTTGCATTTGTTCTATCTTAAACCTTAACTATGTAAATACTTTCTATTTCTCTTCAAGCTATAGCTGAGAAATATTCCTTGCCATTCCATGCTTGGGCTAAGTACATTTATTAAATATTAAAACAGCTCCCTTTTTTTCTTCCTATAGTGCTGTTTACCAGTCAATATTTAGCTAATTATATGAGTCAGTGGTTCCCAACCTTCCTAATGCAGCAACTCTTTAATACAGTTCTTCATGTTGTGGTGACCCCTAACCATAAAATTATTTTTGTTGCTACTTTATAACTGTAATTTTGCTACTGTTATGAATCATAATGTAAATATATGATATGCAGGATGTATTAGGCGACCCCTGTGAAAGGGTTGTTCGACCCCCACACAGGGGTTGCCACCCACAGGTTGAGAGTATTAGACTTCATCCTTATCCCAGGCACATAGGAATGTGAGTTACCTTGTTTGGAATTGAAGCAGGACCTTTGCAGGTATAATGAATGATTATACCTATTATCCTACGGGAGCCTACATGCAATGAAAAATGTTCTTACAAGAGACTCATAGGGGGATTTTCCAGACAGGAGAAGACAAAGAAGGGGTAGCAGAGACACGGTGAAGAGAGCAGTTAAGATTTAAGTGGTACAGCACCCCAAGGAATTCCCAACGCCACCCAAAGTGGAAAGCGGTAAGGACGAACTCTGTTAGAGTCTAGAGGAGTGTGAATGTTTTGGCGCCTTTTAGACTTCTGACCTTCAGAACCAGGAAACAATACATACTTTTTAAAATTCCAGATTCGGGCGATTTGTTAAGGCAGCCCAAGGAAATGATATAGTTAGGAATTGTTGCCCCCCTTTTTTTTAAGGTCAGTGCCTAACATTAGAAATTAAAACAAGACAAAAATAAACCCATTGCCGTTGAGTCAATTCTGAATATTTGATATGCCACGGACTCCAATCCGCCTTTCAAGAATGTCCCCTAGAAGCAAGAATGGCAGGACTTGGTAGTAGGTACTTTAGACAGGTTCCCAGGGGGTTGGGGAAGGCCATCATGCTTGGCAAAGGGTCGGCAGAAAAGGGAAAAGCCCTTTAACGTGAAGAACCAACACAGAGGCGGCAGCAAATGGCTCAGCATCGGAAGAACTACACAGGCGGCTCCGCACTGGGGGTGCTGTGAGTTGGAACTGGCCCCCCAGGACCTAATAACAATACTATTACAGATTAAATTGTGTCTCCAAAAATAATATTTCGAATTATAACCTCGTCCTTGGGAATTGAACCTTGTTTGGGGAAGTAAAGGTTTGCTTTGCAGACTCCTAATCTCTTTTACGTGGTGCGTGTGCAAAGGAGAGGACCCCCCGGAAATCCTACCTGTGGGCGCATCTGTTAATGATGGCACTCCTTGAGCAGCCGGAACAGAGAGACAAGGCTCTTCCAGGGAGAGCCAACACCCAGACAGAGGGCAGAGCCTTGTTGCCTCCCTGAATTCGGATCTCCGGCCCCATCTTCTGCACTTTTCAGGACTGCAAGGATACATTTCTTTTATTTAACTTTGTGCTATTTTGTTATGGCAACCTTAGAAAACTAAGACAGCACTTAAAGAAAGCCTGGTTTTTTTCAGTAACATTAGTGAGCTACAAAAGCACGTGTAGATTTCATTAATCTAAACTATAAGGACCCGACAAGCAGCTTGCGTCACTAAAAGTAGAGATTGATATATTTCCAGGGGTTTGTCATAACTTGAATGTTTTAGAGTCCCATTAACTTAATTCTCTAGGACAGATTCTCTTGGGGGGAAATTCTCTCTTTGAGGGAATTGACTACCTTAATTTACCTGTGTTCATTTTAATTAGCATTTGCATAACAGGGATATGGAAGCAGAGAGAGAAAGGAAGAAATATAAGGGTAAACCTATTAAATATATTAGGAAAATGTATAAGAACTTGAACAGAAAATCAGATTTTCAGGTAGAGATATTAAATGTGGTGTCTTTAGGGAACATGCTATCTTGTTCTCATAATTAAGTAGTATTGTGTTTAAAGATATAATTCCACAACATTCTTCATAATGCTAACTAACTTTAAGCACTTCGATTACATTTGCTCTTTTTGTACTTGTATGTGGTCCACTTTGGACTGCTATGCTTTTCAATCTGACATCTCAATTATTAGTTACCTCCCTTTCACCTTCTTTCATTTCAGTTGCATTTGTATCTCTCAATAGGCATTCAAATGCACTTTTGAAAATATGTGCAGAAACATTTGGGAGAGGTGTTTAACTTGGATCTTTATCCAGTTCAGTACATATCTTAGGAGAAATGCTATTTAAAATATTCTTATAATTGGGCAAAATGATTTATACTATTGCACATTGATTTGTGTCATAATATTTGACACAAGTTTCCAGGTGTATTACCTAGCAAAAACATATCCATGGATGTTAATTATGATGAGAAATTGACTACACATTTTTTAAAAAACTTGTCTGACTTAAAATTTAAAGCAATAGGTTTCCTATTTACAATGGTTTAAATGTTTTCATCTTGTTTCTAACTATCCAGTTTTATATTTTTATTTATTTGAGATGCATTTGCCTTTGTTAACATTCTTCTTATAATAGTTTTATGTACTCTGAATGTTCTTTTACACATATATTTACATGATCTAAACATATATGCAGGTACTAATTTTATATGTTATATTCACATGAGTGTTTCATTTTTATTTTGCCTAATCAAATGTACAGATTGCCTTTAAAGAGTAGTACACTTTCTTTTTTAAAACATTTTATACCAGGTAGAGCTTAAAATATTTGTCACATGTGCAGATGAAATGTTTGCTACAGATTTTGGCAACTTTGAATGTTAACAAGTGTTCTTGTACTTGTTTCAGTCTTCTCGTTTTAAATATACCATCCCCAGGTACTTTTAAATCATATGTTTCTATCAATTTATATTATCTTACAAATCACCTTACTTTATGTCATATTATTATTTTGTTTCAGGTTGTGTAAGATGAAGAATGTGTGTTTGTGTGTATACACAATGACTGGCAGTGGTCATAATTTATATATATGTGTATGAATTAAGGCCACTGTCAGGGTTGATAGACATGTTAGCACATTGAAAGAAAATAGTGAAGAAGTTATCATTGCTTATTTTAGTGACATCATTTTATCTTTGGAATTGTTTCTATTTATTTAAGTAAGTATAAGAAATTGAACCATGACTATCAAAACCCTGTAAAATCTGTAAATGAGAATGATTGTCATGGACATCTACATA
Source organism: Echinops telfairi (assembly GCF_000313985.2). Taxonomy (NCBI): domain Eukaryota; kingdom Metazoa; phylum Chordata; class Mammalia; order Afrosoricida; family Tenrecidae; genus Echinops; species Echinops telfairi. Next base: position 71,819,759 of record NW_022103906.1, on the reverse strand, counting down.
TGAGTCATAAAATTAAAGGACAAGAGACAAGAAGGAAGAAGGGTTACTCCCCAAGGTAGAGATGCATATTTGTGGTTAATGTATATGTATTTCTAGAAAAGCAGCAATATCTAAGAAGCTTTCAAGTTTCGTGATCTATAAACTAATCATTAAGATTGCCTATTCTAACATATCTCAGAATTACATACTTAGGAATTATTTTTAAAAAAATTAAGTCCCTTCTAAATGTTCACTGTACTTGGTTTAAAATGCCATGGGATGGGCCAGTTCTCATTTTGAAAACTATTTAAGATCTATGGTGTAAAATTTTGAAAAAAAGATTTTATTTATTATGAATGTGAAATATAATACACGATGAGCACTTACTTAAATGTCATTAACTGGAAGATTTTTCATAAATCAATTTGTTTAGTAAAATTTTCCTTAAAATAATACATGTTATCTGGATTCTTGGCATTTCTAAATATATCAACATAATTTTAATTAATTACTTAAGTATAAATAGTATTTATGCAGAATTTGTTGAAAATACAAAAATTAAGGAAAAACAGAGGAAAGGAATTCATTATGTAATAAACTGCCTCAATATCTGTCTAAAATCTTAACTTATGTGAATATCTGAATATTTCTGTTTAGTGCTTTTTTCTGAATTTAATTCCTTTTTTATTGTTGTTCACATTCATACCCATATTTTCAATATTCCATAAAGTTCTTTTATCTACCAATATGAGGAGAAATTTGTTTTCTTATCTAAGATTTGATAACAATCATCTGTTATATGATAGTACCATATTTCTTTGTTGTAAAATTGGTGTGGTGTATATTTGTATGATGCTGCCTAGATTTTTATTAATATACATTTTGACATATTCATCATTTACCCTGATCTACTAAATAAATATGTTTATATATATATGAATTATTTTATGATATGCTTTATATGTAATTTTCTCTCTTTTAAAAAAGCAAAGAAAAAACTAAGTCCACTGCTATGGATTTGATCGATACTCCTGGGGTCCTATATAAAGTTTCTAAGACTGTAAATCTTTACAGGACCAGACAACCTCATTTTTCTCCAGCAGAGTGGATGGTGGGTTTGAACTACTGATCTCATGATTAGCAGCCTAATGCCTAACCTTATTTAACCTATAATTATTTAACCTATACTTCTATTTACCTTCAAGTTACACCTGGTAGCACTGTGAATTTGCCGTTTGGATGCTAACCATAAAGTCAAAGGTGCAAAACCACCGGCTGTTCTCAGGAAAAAGAAGAAACTGCATTTTCCTGTAATGAGCTGCAGCCTCTTACATTCGGTCTAAGGGCACCATTAGTCAGAATAGATTGCAGTGCTGTGTGTTTAGGGGTATATATTTAACTTCTGAAGATGGTAAGCAAAATATATAATTCTCTTTCCTTTTCATACTTCATTTAAATGTTCTCATATGTTAACATTGAGAAGCTTCTTTATTTGAAAAATGTAAAGTAGATGCTATTTTGCTTAAGTCAACTTTTTAACATAAAGTCTTCTTATTCCTTGGCTTTGAGTAATATCTGGAAGCCAATTTGCTTACTTTACATTTTTCAAATATTATATTGTAAAACATTGCCAATCATATTTCAGGACATTTTGTTTTACTAACTATAAAGTAAATATATATTTTTTCACCTTTGAAATATTTACTGCTACCACAAAACAAATAAAATAGCCTAACTTCCTGATAGTCAGAATTGGAAACTAAGCAAAGTTATTTGCCAAATCCATCTGACATAATGTAACCATTGCCAATCAGTCATAAAAGGATTAGAGTGGACTATAACATCCTTACTCAATTCACAGCCCTGATTTGTTCAGTTGAAAACAAGTGTCCTTCGGAGTATGAGTTGCTTCCTATATAGGTAGATGCTGTCAAAAGTCTACTTTGCCTTTTTTACTGAGTTTGAATCCTGCATCTGGCTCCTTGTCCTCAAATTCTTTGGCTTTAAGCCAGTGACCTGCCACATTGCTTCTGATCCTGGAAGTCATCAGTGGCCTGCCATCTGACCTGTCATCCTTGGATTCATTTGTCTCTGCATCCACATGCTTGAACCTAAGGACTTTGGATTCATTCACCTTTGTAGCCACTAGCCTGTGGTCTAGGTTCATCAGTGTCTTTAGCTATGCAAGTCAAGGCTGACTTTGACTTAACTGCTTCTACATCTGAGAGTCATTGTTCTGTTTTACACACACACACACACACACACACACACACACACACACACACACACTCACCTACCTGTGATGGAATTTGCTTTTCTAGAGAACCTACTCTAAGATAGATGGGTAATAGATTTTCCATTCTGCGTACATATAGACCATGTGATGGCTAATAGAGACTAGGCAGAAGGGAGAAAATACTAGTGCTGTAAGGGTTCAGATTCCCTTTCAAGCTATGTCTACAGATAAGCAGGAAGACCAGTGTTTTCTAATATTAGCCCAGGTGAGAGGCATTCAGGTCAAGAGACATAAGAACACATATTAGTATATAAAGTACTTAGGCTAATTTCTATCAAGAAAATTAACAAACCAGAGAGCAATGTGAGTACCTATTGTTATTATTCTTGTTTGTGTGTTTATTCAGTTTATTCCCCAGAATGTAGTTTGTGGGGTTATTTCAATTAAGGAACTTCATAGAGAAGACATACAGACATTTACCAAAGAGAATCAATCATGGCCGCTCTAGCAAACCCCTGACTTTTCCCCTTACTGACAGGAAAAGAACATTCTGCTTATACTTTAGGGTTGTCATTCTGTGTTTACAGTTTGAATGGAAGACAAATGATCTTAGAGATTAGAAGTAAATTTGAAAGAAGACATGAGCTCACAAGCCCATTTTTTTGTGTTTAATTTTTCATTAGTTTCCAATTATACTTTTACAAATAAGAATACAGTATTCTACTTTTAAAAATATACAAAGTATACATCAGATCAAACAATTCTTCCCTAAATTAAAATAGATTTTTTTTGTGTGTCGTTGAGTGTATGTGTGTGTGTGTGTATGCACATGCACAGATTTGTATTTTACTGTTAATTATTTAATATATCTACTAAGGAGCAAGATTATTTTCCCTTTTTGCTGAAAGCTATATGCAGATGTGTTCTTTTACTGTTTTCTTGCTCTCCTTTGGGTAGCCTCAAAGGAAATAGAAAGGGATACGTTTTGTGTCATGGGAAAATGGTTTGGAGATCAGAGCTAATATCACAACTCAAGTGAACATTATTCCAAATAATTGAAGTTTTGCTGCTATACACAAAAAAACAATCGTTTTCAGATTGAATCAGTGCTACCAGGAAGCTTGGGAACACCCCGAAGATGGTCAGGAGACAGAAAATTGTCCAACTCAATAACGTCAAAATGGTGGAAGAAGACCTTTGAATTACCAGTCATGTAAGAAATTCTGTATGTAATAGTATAAAGTTCACTGAGATTACCAGATAGCTGCATATTGTAACCAAGTACTCTGACAGATGTTCTTACTACCTATTATATAATATCCCCTTAAAATTCATGCAGGTTAAATAATAATCTTTAATTTTTTATTTCTAATAAGTCCCCCTTTTCTTTCCCTTCTCCTTCCTGAACAAAATAGTCCTAGATATTCTGGTGGGCCCTGGCATGGTAGGTAACCACATTGGGTTAAGTGGGAGTCAGTGCTCTACGCAATGGGATACTAGAGCCCTATACGAATAAGGATGCCCATGTGTGGACATAGAGGCCAGAAGCAAGCGTATAGGTCTAGCAGTGTCAGAAGGGAGACAGATGGCGGTAATGCACAGAGTTGAGTGGGTGTGTGCTTAGAGCTTCAAGCAGCAGATTGTCAGAGCCCGAGCCGATGAAGAGCTTCTCTACGTGAGTCTTGTGGTGCCAGAACCATGGTGAGGCGAGGGAGGCATGTTCCCAGGGGAATTGGGTGGTGTCTGTGATAAGAGATGTAAATAAAAGTACAGATCAAACAAGTAAAAGTGGACAGATGAAAAGGGAGAAAACGTGAAAGAACCCTAGAATGTTGGACTAGAATTAAAGGTGTCAATGTAAATTTCTATTTTTGCTTCCATGTAGACATAAAAGTGAATACAGGTGCCAATGTATGCATGAAAATAATGACCACAACATAATAATGAGGTTTTCATGATGGAGAATTTTGGCCGATAATCACAATTATATAAGTGATTTAAGTTACTGCTAGAAAAGGGGCAAATTGACCTTGTGGGCCTGATGAGAGGATGCGATGGGAAGAACCCAGCATCACTTCCATCGTGTCCTGGCCAAGGACACATGCTCAGAGTCACATTACATGACGCAGCGGACAAACACACATTGACAGACATCCTAGAAAAGACTGTGCTGCGGTCTTCAGTGAGCCAACAGGATGGATGGAAATCGATACAAGGGGTCCTGGGCTGAATGCGACTAAAGGGATGTGACAACAAAATACAATGTATGCTTCTGTACAAACTGTTTTTATATATAAAAGAAAACTTTTATTGGGGGGGGGCAATTGATGACACTTGATGGGATCTACAGGTTGGATAATGGTAATGTATCAATGTTAATATTCCAATTTAGAAACTGATATTGTGATGGTGCAGCCCTGTTGGTACAGCGATTACAGGATTCAACTGCTCCGTCCAAGGGTTTGTGGGTTAACCCCACCAGATGCTCAGTGGGAGAAAGGTATGGCAGTTAGCTTTAGTAAAGATTTATTGCCTGGAAAACCTATGGCAGTTAGCTTTAGTAAAGATTTATTGCCTGGAAAACCTATTCTGTCTACATGAATAGCAGCAATTGGATGGTTGGGGGACTACTGTGATTATGAGGACTACCTGGGTTAGGAAAATGGTTAGGCCCTGGATCTTCAACAAAAGCTTTTGCAATTCAAACCGACTGTGGAAAAACAAATCAAGCTGGTGGCCATCACGTCAGATTAGGAATGATAGGGCTAACATGCATTCTCACTGGACAGAATGGAAATTATTTAGGAAGAGTCAAGATGTAAGTTATTGTTCTAGGGAAGAATGTGTTCATATAATATACCTCACCACACGAGTTAAGATGTAAGCCATTGGGGAAGAATCTGTGTACAACCCCACATTCCCCGGCTAATCATAATCATAAACTCAAAACTGAGTGCCATCAAGTTGATTCCAGCTCATAGCAGGCCCAGAGGAGAGAGGACACCTTTCCCCGTTACGGGAAAAACAAAAGCCTTGTGTATCCCCCAACACGTGACCACTCTTCAATGCCCACCGAATCATGAACAGCTGCTTACAAGTCCAAAGTGTCTTGAAGTCTTGATAAAGTCCTGCACCTCATGGCCACAGGGTCAGCAGTTCAAAACCACCAGCAGCTCCACAGCAAACAGATGTGTCTTCTACTTCCTGAAGTTAGTCTTGGAAACCACAGTGGTGGTGCTACCCTGTCCTGTGATTCAGACTTGACTCGAGGCAGTGATTTGGGGGCTTTCTCAGTGTAACCAAAGAGCGTGGGTGGAGTAATGAGTTGCATGTTGGGGTGCTAACCACAGGGTTAGCAGTTCGCAACCACCAGCGACTCAACCCCTTAAGGGTTGTTCTAAGCAGCCCTATAGAGGGGCTATACATTAGAATCAATGAATACATGAATAACAGGGCAAACTAATCAACTGATAGCTCAGACCTCAGGAAATTCCTTCCTTCCTCATGAAATGGCCTATTTTTACACTTCAAATTGAAATGGCTTTTTTTCTACAATCAACCCATTAACTCCTTGCATTTCCTTTGTTCTCTGTGTATAAAGGTGAAGGGGGAGCACCAAGTTCACTGTCGTCAATTCAGCTCTGAATCCTAACTACCCTAGATATTTTGTTCCTCAATAAAATCCTTTCCTCCTCCCCGCTTTACTGAAAAGGTATGCTCGTGTCTCCGGGAACGAAAAGAACAAGTGTTTTTGTTCATTAGTTAGAAAACAGCTCAGCGAAAGGCTTGTAGGTTTGGAGAACGAAAGCTTATCTGACTGATCACGGTCTCCTCCTAACAGGAAATGATGGAGCCCTTCACAGGCATAGTGGGGTATGCACAGGGCTGCTCGCGTCAAGGTCAGCAGTTCAAAACCACCAACTGCTTCACAGGAGAAAGAGGCGAATTTCTGCTCCGGTACTCAGGAAGAGAGTCACTCCCAGAAAACCCAGTGCGGTTCTACCCTGCCTTTACAGTGTCTGAATTAACTTTTGTTAGCATGCATTTTGTTTGTTTGTTTGTTTGTTTGGGTTCTTTAAAGACAGTATATTTCTAAACCAGTTAGAATCTGCATTCTCAAAAATTGTAAATTATAATTCTCACATTTGTTCATACATGGGCATGAGTCCACACTCCTGATTTTTAAAAATCTGCTTTATTGATGGGTCAATAATATATATGAGAGATAAGACTTTATGAAATATTTTATCTGCATCTGTTTTATTAAGGAAAGGTATGATTTATTTCTTAAATTTAAACATCAACTTTGCTGTCCCTTCCTTACTTTCTATATGAGTTAGTTAGCTTGTTTCTTTCTAATCCCCTATGTACCCTTTATCACCCAAGCGGGCACAGGCACACACACACACACACACACACACACACACACAATTCAGGGATACAGATTGCTAAAAATAGAAAGGGTAGCAATCAAGGAAGTGAAAAGAATATGAGGAAGAATAAGAGTTATAATAAAAATGAACATGAAAATTCTGAGTTACCAAGATTAAAGCTAGGTGAATTAAAATGCACAGGCAGATAGGTGAAAGCTAAAATTCATTTTCATAATCTTTCTGGACCAAATAAAACCGGATGCATCTTGTTATTTAGGTTCTTTATCATGCCTTTCATTTTAGCAATAATTTATTCATGAGTCTTATAGGCTTTGCTTCTTTTTTTTTTTTCATCATTTAAATGTATCATATCTTGACAGCTTTTTTTCCCTCTCTTCAGGCTCATCCTACTCCATTGTAATTTATTTAAGTATTTTAGTGTTTTAGAGGATTGTGGATTAATGATGCATTTAAACTGCTTTAGAATGACCTTAGGCTAGGTAAATTACTGAAGTAGCACCAGACAGGGATATTTATTTGGAAGGCAGCAAGCTTTTACTCTTTTGTTTAGCCACATGACACACAAAGTAAATGGCTAGCTGACTGGCTAAATATATTCTATTAAGAATCACAACAACTTCTAGTAAGAGGGAAATGACTGTTTATAATCTTGGCCCTCTTACTGACACTATCTAATGCTCCTTTTCAATATGATTGAATGACTTTATCTTGACATTGAGTGGTACAGGTTCAAAATTAAGTCATTCCTAAAATAGTGTTCCCTTCAGCTCTGGACTCCACCTGGTGAGCTCAGCACCTCACAGTCACACACAGAGAAATAAATGAATTAAAGACACCCTGTATTTCTCTGCTGGTCCAAATGCCTCATTGGACACCTGCACCGCTGATCCATAGTGCTAAACAGCTCTCTGAGTTGCACAATTCAAGCTCAGAAGGCAATCTTTCCCATGTCGCCCATCAACCACTTGCCTTTCAAACAAAGGTCAAGTGCCGAAGACCTGGGCATTTCGTGGTTAGTCCTGCTGCCTCGGAGAGTGGGGAAGCTTTGGAATGGAATATGCAGGCACATACACACAACAGACAAATTCACTCATTAAATATTTCTTCTTAATTTGCATAATGACAATGGATTTCAATGATTTTAATGAAGGACAAGGTTCCAGGCAATCTATTTTTCCTCATCATGGAATTGATGAGGACATTTGTGACTTAAAAGATTAAATGTTTCTGAACTGCTTTGAAACCCTCTTTACTCATAATATTTCTCTCTGTCATCATTTAGTCCAACTTTTAGATCCAAACCAAGACTTTTTTTTTTAAATCTTCATTAAAAGAATTAAGGACTGGTGTCAAGGAAAGTCCCAACTTTCTTTGATCAAGGTGGCCAATTTCTTGCTTTACCTGATTTCTCGAATAGAGACACATTGTGGCTCCTGTTCCAAGACCCCCTGACACCCATTCTCAGAATCGATCCCACACTCTGTAGGCATCCTTCCCTGATGAATCCTTGGATAGTTTCTTTGGAGACTCCCTTCCTTGTCTTATATCAGTTAACAAGTACAATGTTTTCCCTTCTGGTCTCTTTTGTTATTTAATATATAAGGTAGTTAAAAAAAAAACCCAACCAGCCAATCAAAAATGACATAAATAAAAGAATCAAAATCATCAATTTAATAGTCGATACAGTGAGAAAATATATAGGAAATTATCAAGGTAAATATAATTCCTTTCAACTCAATTGTGTCAGTAACAATTCTAACTTACACATGTAACGCTTATGGTCTATGTTGTCGACACACCTGCCATAGGAAACAAAGACATTAAAATCAATTATAATTGTCATTGTTTCTTTTTAAAATCACAGCTATGATTTAAGTGAATTATACCGGCAAACACACATGTTGGTAATTCCAATGTTAGACTTGTTTCTGGGTGTGTTTGACCTGCGGGTTCCCAAAATGGCACCAGCTTCCCCCTCTCCACTCTAATTTTTGAGATTGAGAACATATGCCAGCTATGCTTCCCTCTGGTCACCCACTAAGTCAAGCCATGTTAGCGTATTGTGAGTTCGCCTGATATAGAGAAAGTGCGTCTTGGCTTTATGTAAAGTGGTGGGTGTGTGGATGACAAAACTCAAAGTCACACTTTGAATTTCTTCTTCCCTTTTAAGGGTTAGTTTCTTTTGCAAGCTGTGTTTTTAAGCACCAGGTTCCAAAGCTTTCGGTGAACTGAGCTCATGTTTCGCAGCAATCCATGGAAAGGAAGGCGTTTAGAAGTGGAGCGGGAGCTCTCAGCCCAAACACGGAGCACCTGTGAGTGCAGTGGGGAGGGGTTGTAACAACCGAAGATTGGAGGGAACACTGGAGGGAACACGGATTACTGCTTAGGAAAAATGATTCCCTAAGAACTGCTGCAACGTTGAGGATTGCACTCAAGGTAAATGGGAAACGTCTAAATAAATGGCACCAGAAGTGCTGCTTTGTGAAGATAACAAGCAATGTAGGCAGCAATGGTTCCTGTGGCAGGGATTTTCTTTCGAGTTGCTTGTTTCCTGCTGATTGAGAGCTCTGCCTTCCCTGCCTTTCTCCGTTACAATCAGCATGAAAGACTGTCTTGTAGTCAGCACATCTCCTGGTTTTCTGGTCTCCAACTTGTAGACATCCATCTTCTAGTCTCCATTCTGTGGCTAATCCTTAGTGTCCTGCAGTTTCTGGATGTTGAAATGATTTACCAACATACTTATTGAGTATTAATGAATCGATGTGCTCAGCGAAAGCTACTAACGTAGATGAGGGTCCTTTGGTAACATTGCAAGTAGGTGGGCAGCTCATGTTTCTCAAATCTTTCTCTTTTCTACCTGAAATTACTTTGAGTGGCCAGTCTGTAGGTAGAAGACAAAACGCATTCTATTCGCTCTGAGAGGAAATCGGGGCAAGGCGAGCTAATGCATCTGTGGGCAGATGCTGACAGTGTATGATGGATTGGATATTGCATTCTGCCTCAGAAAGGAAATATATCTATACTAATGGTAGTTGACTTTGGACTTGTAGTAGATGATGCTTTTGTGTCAATGCAAATTTTAAAATGTATGCTTACTTTTCTGTAATACTTTGCTGTGCCTGGGAATTAGCTGCCCTGGTGGCGATGTCATTCGCTCTTGGATTTAGATGTGCTCTTAAGGCTGGTGCTCATGGATGGAAACTGTTTCTTCCTGGTGGAGTATATGTCATTCCTGGAGAGAGTGTTTCAGAATTAGATGTGCTCTCGCAAGCCTCCTTTTTCCTTCAGCAAGCGTCATAGGGAAGACCAGAACGGCCTCAGTATAGTTGAGCTGCCAAGATGGAAGGAGCCTGAGTCTCTGAGCAAGAAGGAAAGCTACTCAGCAACTAGGAACACCTGCCCTATCCGGTTGTATTAATGAGAAAACACTCGCAGTGTATTAAGGCACTCGCTTTTCCATGTATTTGTGACAACCCCTCATGATGCCCTACTTAATACAGGCAGGGCGGCACCTTGTGTAATTCACCCTCAATCAGTTGTGGACATATTCATCATCCCAGCCATTCAGTGGTAGTAACATGCTCTCACCTAACATTTCTGTGGGAGGAAAAATTGTCATCCTCTAGATAAGACTTTAGAATATGCTTACTTTTATTTTCTATATTTTTCAAATGAAAAATACTCATCAAAATACTTTTTATTTTGTTTTCATGAAAAAAAGTGGTATTCTGAATTATTATTTCACATTTACTACTGTCATTTTCTGATGTTTCAGTAAAACTATTGCTAATACTTTATTTTGTTTTCCTTAGTTTCTGTTAGTGAGTGTATCAATATTTGTATACTAAAATTCTGTCTTAAAATAATAGTCAGTTAAGAACTATAATAATTACAGATCTCATATTGGGCCCATTATGTGAATAACATCATTTCTAATAGTACCTTAATGGCTGAAGATCATAACGCTGAGAAACATATCTGGGGTTAGTGCTTCCTCTGTTCCTTCTTCAGTTGTTTGGCTTCTACTTAATTGTCAGGGGCCAGCCCAGGCCTCATTTCTCCAGAACGTCTTTCTTAATTGTGAGCTGATCCACCAATTCGCATCATGGCACTTATTACATAATCTGGATCATTTCTTAACTGTGATCTTGATGATGTGAGTCTGTACTTTTCATTATTACTGGTTCCTGGAACATAGAAGTTCAATAAATTATGCTTGCACTGATCTGAAATAAGGATGCTAAAGTATAATTTCACATATTTTTGGTTAAAAGACTGGTGACCTTGCTTCGGAATATGTACTTTTCTTCAAGCCGGGGTAGGTACTTTGCAGTATGCTTAGTTTTTCATGGTCAACCCGCTTCATAGCTCCAGCCACACAGTCAAGTTCAGAGAACTGAGTGTGGGTGACTCAGAAAAGTCATCTCTTCCCCTAAGATATTACCACACGTGGCCCAATTAAAACTAGCAAAGGCATAGCTGTTGATTAGGAATGGCCATTTTCCTCAGGGTTCCTCAGAGCTCTGATTTTTGATTTTTAGGACTCTTTGTGAAACAACAACCAAAAGGAGCCCAAAATGAACAAGTCAAAAAGAACTACTCTATTACACAAGTTTCAAACACTTCTTGTTTACCCAATGAATAATACCTTTAGGTGAGAGAGCACTTAAAAAAAAATCCACTAGAGCATCAGTTTACTTTGACCATACATTTAGATGTTTTATATAAATAAAATACTAATAAAGTTTACTTACCAAAATATCTTTTTTTAAATATAACATTTTTTGTTTGTCATTTTGAATTAAGTTGTCAAGTTATATTTTCAAATAGTTCTTAAGAACTTGCGAACTATTTTCATAAAGCTGTTAGGAGTGAAAACTCTAATTATGACTTTGAACTCGAGAACTTACAGCCATCGAGTTGAGACTCTAACCACTATGGGAGCGGACCGTTTCCTGTTTCTTCCAGAAGGGCAGCCACTGGGTTTTAACAGCTGACCTTGAGGATCCCAATGGAATGTTTAACCCCTGTGCCACAAGGGAGAGAAAATCAGTGAAGCAATATCAGTCTATTTCCTTAGGAAAATGGGTCTTTTTTATATCATTGCAAATGACTTTTAACAGGATTTATCAACTGCAAGAAAATATTCCATTCTCAATGGTGTACTTCATTTGCAAATTTTATTTAAGATACATTAGGTTTTCTCTATTTGCATACTTTTGAATATTTTTCATTCTTTGTTATGTTCATGTTTTCCTCTACCTACTTGGCCATATCACACCTGTGAACACACATGCTAATTTTTTCATATTTGTAATTATTTGCTTAGATGTTGTTGCTTGAATTTTCTGTTGGTTATATGAGTAAGTTGTGCATCCTTCTTTGGATGATTGGTAATTTTTAAATTAGACTCTTATCTTTGTGATGTTTATATTGTTTAGTGGTAGATTTTGTCATATTTCTTTAAACAATATAAGAGTAATTGGTGCATCTCAGTTCATTAAAAATAGTTGTTTCCTTTTGATGCTGCGTCTTCTTTTTCAAGCGTTGGTAGGTGGTCCAGAGCAGGTTGGGGCCTATATCGGCATCCCTCGTTTAGTGGCACTTCACTTTATTATGAATGCAGATATTGTATTGTCTTAGAAATTGAAGGCTTGTGGGAACGCTGCATCCAGCCAGTCTATTGGTACCATATTTCAACAGCATGTGCTCCCTTCATGTCACGGCATCACATTTTGATGACTTTCGTAATATTTCAAACTTGTTGCCCAGTGCTGTTGCAAGGAGCCCCAGTGGCATAGGGGCTATGCATTAGGCTGCGTAGACAGGGTCACCAGTTTGAAACTACCAGCCATTCTCTGCAGGAAAAAGGTGGGGCTTTCTAGTCCCTTAAATAGTCCAAGTCTTGGGATCTCTCAAGGGCAGTTCTACCCTGTCTTAAAAGGTCCCTATGAGTCGGTATTAAGTGGGCCTCGAGTTTGGTGTTTTGGATTGCACGACTGATTGATGATGTGTTGGGGGGTAAAACTACATTTCATATGTGCAGGGAAACAAATGAAAGTGTGACTGGTGGTTACGTTTTCACTTTGATTAGTGGTCTGGAAGCGAACCCACACTTTTCTGAGGTTTGCTTGTGGTTCATTTCGCTTCACTTTTAAGGACATGCCCCAATCTACCTAGGACGTAGGACAGACCAGGCCTTGGGAAAGGACATCATGCTTGGTAAAGTAGGTCAGTGAGAAAAGAGGAAGACGTTCCACGAGGTAGACTCACACACTGGCTGCCAGCATGTGGCCAACCCCGCTGAGGAGGTCTGAGCACTGTTTCTTCTGCGGTGTGCTGGGTAGCTGTGTGCTGGAACTGTTGACACCTGACAACAACAGCAGCAACAACAACAGCAACAGGTATAATGAGCTCTTACTTTTCAGCCTGGAAGAAGCACATAGGATTGCCAACTTGCTGTAAATTCTCAGAATTATTTAGCCCACTACTTGATGCAGATTCTTTCCTCAATCCCAAATATTTGTGTTGCACACCTGTACAGATTGCTATTTACCCATCGTTGTGCCCTGGGAAGATCCTTTTGAAGATTCCCAGGTTGGTTTTTTTTACTGCTTCCTCCCTATCACTCCCTGTCTTGGACTCCCTCTCATTTCCTCAGCTCAAAGAGATCACAATCGTTGGGCTCGACCTTTCTGTGCTTTAGCCTGTAAATATCATCCAGGAAGTAACCAAGACAAATCCTAAGGCTCAACTTGTTGGTTTTCTTAGGGATGATAAACTTGCACTGCCTATCTGATGTCTAAGAACTATGTTTATTACGTATATTTTAGTATTTTATGCAGATCAGTAAACCTGGTCCTGTTATTTTTACCAACAGCAATGGCCTTATTGATTTGTTTATAAACCTTTTAATCTTAGAGTAAATTAAAACTGCATTATAGCTTAGTTAAACATTTAATATATAAGGTTTCAACGCATATAAATATGAAAGAGTTGCATATGTATTTTCTTATTATATTTAGTAAAACTGTCTTTGAATCATCAGGATAGAAAATAGTAGCCAACTCTGAATGAGAACCATGATTCTATGTTACGTAAGGGTTTCCTTCTCCCACTCTCTTTTTTCCCCAAGCCGTTTTATTAGGAGCTAATCCAGTCGCCATCCCATTCCATGGTTCAGTCACATTAAGCAGTACTGTACAATGGACACTACAATCAGCTTCAACACATTTTCTTCTGTCTTGAACTCCTTGAGATCAGCTCCCCTTTACCTCCCGTCTACCTCCTTCTCTGCCACCCAGGAACCCGTGTTCTATGCTTGTCACTATAGGCCATTCATCCTGGGGGTCATATATGGAACACCAGAAAACCACATCACAAAGATTCAAACAGGTTACCCACACTGACAAATACATCAGAGATAAACCTCAGTATGAAAGCTCACACATACACACACACACACACACACACACACACACACACACACACAAACACACAGAAAATATTGAAAATCAGATCAACCTGCAAGTGTTTCAGAAGTGAGCTTGCGTGACAAGATTTCAACCGTTAAAGTCAGGTTGATCATTTTAATGGACTACAGTCATCTCTCCACGACTCTCTGGAAGCAAGTTTCTTCCCATCCTTCATCTATGGTTAGAGGGAAATCAGTGGGCGCTTATTTGTTATGTAGATCATTGATTTTGGATTTTAAAATCAGTTTTCTAAGAAATGAAGAAATCTTAGAACATATTTAAATTTTCAATATCATTTAGAGTATATTTAATTATGGTTTCAAAGCTTTTTTGTTTTGTGTACTTTTAGATTATTTTAGTAATGATATAATTTTCCAAATTTCTTTGTATCTCTACTTTATAAGTAGAACAGTGTTATTAATTGACAATCAGTTGTGCCAACAAAGTGATTGCATTTTCTCATTGGTAAGAATTGTATCTCAGTTCATATTTGCCACTTGATGTAATCATATGATTTGTCATATGTAAAGTCACAAGGACAGTTGTGCATGCTACATACTACATACAATTATTTTTAAAGGCAAGACTCTGTAGATGAATGTATATGATAAATGTGAAAGCATATTTTATGAACATCAATGTATTTAGTGATTTTATTTTATTTATCTTTTGCTTCAAGTTTGCATTGATTTATACTCTACCAATAATGACCACTTGTCCTTTTATTTTTTTATTGTTTTCTGATAAAACAATTGTACATGATATTACATTGTTGTCAAGACTTCTACCCTTAACATTTTCTAAATACAGAAAATCCAGGTGATTTTTAATATTTAAATGCTTACAAGCTGCCACATAAAAAACATGGATGCTTAGCATGTGAAATCAATGCAAATGGAGTTGTTTGGGCAGAACCAATTGAAAGACATGCTTTTTCCTTGCTGGGCTCCCGTTTGTTGTCAAGAAACTTCTTAGCAGATAGCTTCAATTTCTATTATCAGTCAATTCATGGCCTAGACTATGTTTTAGTTTCTATCCAGTCACAGATTGCATTGCTTTTAGCTTTTTATTGCCCTTGGAGATCTCCCTCACCCATTGATCTCTGAGGCACAGTGGAGTGGAACATTCAAGAACAGACTCCATAGGGCCCAGTTCGACCACAGGAACCGACAAGGGGCACAGAAGTGAATGAAGGTCTTATGTTTCCGTTTTCTTCTGTATGAAATGGGCACTAGACATATCTCCTCAAGAAGTGGTGAGATTTACTTAAGTGAATGACCATAATATTGGTATATTTTTCTGTGTTTCTAATGCCATAGATTTTTTTCTCAGGGAAAGTACACATACACACAGGACCTTTTAAAAAAGTCATTGAAAAATTGCATGCCTTTTAATTTCATTTTTCAAAAATACACATTTTTGCACACACATATATGAGTGTTAAGAGCTGCAAGGAAATTGAGCATGAGTTTCAATAAAATCTCTTGATTAAAAGTAGACCTATATTAAATGTTTTTTCAATTTTTAAGAAGTTTTGCATTCTGAATTATGAAGTCAGCTAGTGCAGTAGCATTTGTTTATTATACATTATGAAGTATTATGTTCATTTAGCCAGTAGTTTTTAATACAGATGTCATGTTCTTTGTTGGCAGTTTAGTGAGACTTACAAATACCTTTCAGAATATGAAATCTTTTAAAAAAATCCGTGAACTATATTTATCAAACTGGTAAAATAGGATTCTAGTTTAATAATTTATGTGCTCCTTTATTAGCCCACTAAAACAGTATGAAATGGTGGGCGTTATAACATCCTAATCTTGAAGTCTCAGAGACCATGAATGGCATTTCCAAATATGTACAAAAACTGTATTGCCACAGAGGATATTTGCTATATCTTATTTCTACTGGGAACAAAGCCATGCATTTAGTGCAGTGTTTTGTTGTTGTTCTGTTTTGTTTGTTTGTAATATTTCATTCAGTTCTGGGAGAAAGTTTACATAGCAAATTAGACTCTCATAAAGTAACCAAGTTCACCTATTTGTTTTTCTTTTGGAATGATTTTCAGCTATCATTTTTGTAAGGGACCCTGGTAGTGCTATAAGTTAGCCATTGGATTGCTAACTACAAGACCAGGGGTTCAAATCCTCCAGACACGCTCTGGGAGGAAAATAAGGGTGTCTTTTCTATTACAGAGTTACGTATAGACTCGAATTGACTTGATGACAGTGGATTTGGTTTGGGTTTATTGCTTATATATAAAAATGGGTGTGAATGTTACTAGGGAGAGAAAAAAATTAAATGAACTTTTCTGATCATTTCTAATGCTTTGTGAATTCCAGAATCATAGTAAGAAAGAAGGTAGTCGTCCTTAGTGGAATTTCTATGTAGCTGAGTTGACCTTTTCTCTGTCAAAGCAGTTTTTTGGATGTGTCTATAAAGGGGGCCGGGTATATGCTTCATGGACACTGGACCATCTCTCTAGCTTGCTGCTCTGGAGATCTGAGCAGACTTACATATCCTGAGCAGAGAAACCTGCTTTCTCCTTGCGGTTTATCCTTATAGGTGTATACTCATGCAATATTTGTCTTTTTGTGATTGTTTAATTTCACTCAGCATAGTAGTCTCCAGGTGCATCCATGTCATGAGATATTGCATTGCTGTGTTTTTAAGGATGCAGAGTATTATACTGTGTGCAGGTGCCAGAGTTGATCCATTCTTCTACTGACGGGCATTGGGGCTGTCTCCAGCTTTTTGCTATTGTGAATTGCGATACCATGAATACAGAGACGCGATGGCTCTTCCTGTTCATCTATTATTTCGTTGACGTGGGTGCCCAGCAAAGATATTGCAGGGTCATATGGTATTTCTGTTCTCAGTTGTTAAGTAGCACCATGTTGCTTTATCCAATGGTTGTAAATATTTATCATCTCATCATCATATACTATTTTGTCAATAAATATTTACTGAGTACTTTTCTACTTGATAAAGCTGTGATTAGATTAGACAAAAATGGCCTTCTTTCAGAAATTTTTGTCTTTTAGTGAGTATACTAAAGGTACATGCACACACATTAATTAACCAATTCAAAAATGAAATTCAGCAAGCACAGATACTTTGCATATTAAAGAAGTCCCGAGTTCTAATATATAAATGCTATATGTATGTAGGTATGGGACATATAAGAGAAAGTTTAAAAACTAAATATTTTTATTGGAATTAGCAAAGTGTGCTTTTCCAAGTTCAGATTTGATAGTTGATTAGTCTTTTTAACCCTAGTCTTTTATAGGAACAGCATGCTGAGACACACCTTGGCTTGCACAATTATCTGAGAAAAAGCTCACATGTAGTAATGCACTTCTCCAAGGTAATTTTTATAGAGCAAAGTGGCAAGATTGTACACAAGAATTCAGGGTAGGAGAACTTATTCAAGATTTTGGGATGACGGATTAAACACAGGGAATCTTTGGCTACCAGTCTCAGAAAATCCACAAGGAATGGACGGATAAAATTCTACAATAGGCATCGAACCATTTAGTGATGTTAAAGTTTAACTGGGGGAAATGAAGTCTGGGCAAGCTTAATCCACTGGAGAGTCCAGGAACATAGTCAATATCCCCCAATTACAGAGAAATTTAATGACTAATTATATGATTGTATGGATCAAGAGAAAGCTACCACCAGTGTATGGTGTATAAAGTTGAACAAAATGTGCTGCTATTTGGGAATTTTATGATAAGGTTGAGTAATGTGGAAATAGCAGTTTTGTAGATGCCACATTTAAAGTCAAAGGAAGCCTAGGAAGGACATGAAGGCATGGGAAGCCATATTTGTACTTAATCATCCTGAGTGTGACTGTCTGTGGCTCGCGTGAATCAGAGTTTAAGTGAATGCCTTGCACTCTTCCATAGCACTTCTGAAAGAAAGCAATGCTTAGATCAGTTGTGTAAGTGGACAGTGGCAAACTCAACCACACTTAGAGCATTCCTATTTTTCTTCAATTCCTACTGATCTTGTTGTTTGTTTCTTTGTTTTGTTTCAATAATCTATTTTGGGTGTGAGGAAGGTATATAAGTATTAAGTCATGAAATCTCTATTTGTTATTATACAGCTACATTTCTAAGTCATACCTATTTAAGTCATTAAATCTGTATTTATTAAGTCTGCATTATGTGGAGTCATAGGCTAGGCACATTAAATTTCCTTTCTGTTTGAAGGAATATCACTGAAATAACGAAATGTGTTACTGTGTTATCAGTTACTTGTTTTATTATCATGTAAGGTTAAGCATAGGAACACTAACATGGGGGGTTTAACTAGCCTTTCAGTTGACAAGTTGTTCTGACTTTGGAAGTAATGAATTTCAAAATGATATGGATCAGGATGACCTCTGATGAATAAGATACATTTGAAATTATGGTGCTAATGAAGTTTGAGGTCAAATAAAATAGGTGAACTGATGTTTGCAAACCTCTGTTCTTTCGTATCTCATTTACATTTATTTCATTCATATCAAACCAATGTTTGCCATTTCCAAACACTTTTGAAACTTTATGCATTTAACAATCCTCCCCTTTTGGAATGTTCTTTAGTAGCCCTCAAGGCCCAGCTATGATGTTGCTTCCTCTGTGAAGGGGCTCGTACGTCCTTTGATCAAATCTGAAATCCCATGCCATTAGCTCTAGGACTCCATGTGTACCATTCACTGAACTGTAGAAAGTTTAAGAATAGTTCCATATAAATGGTCCTTACACACTAATTATGAGACCTGTAAGGAGATACATACCACTTGACTGTGCATAATTGGCATTCAAATGACTTTAACATTTTTCTGGTGCTGTCTCTTTTCATTGTGGAGCATTTGTGAAGTGAAATTGCTTGGGATGGCTTTTCTATCCATAATCGTTGCCAGTCCCATCCCGTGAGTGGCACCTTGAGGATGGTCAGTTTTGTCATTTCTCTGGCTATAAGACAATCATCTCGGAAGCAGGACTCAGTGGCGAAAAGAACCACCAGGGGTGCCTATGTGAGGTCCCTATCAGAAGTGACCTAGGCCACGGAAGCACTCGAGGCTCCGTCCTCAGAGCCTGCGCTCCAGCAGATAAGCAGTGCTGAGACTATGGGGTGGACTGGCGGGCTTTCTGGCCTATAGAAGAGAAAAGAGGGCACTGGCCACATTAGGAAGAAGCTGAGGACCAGAGAGACAGATGTGCCTGCTGGCTAAGAAGAGGCACTGTTGTGGTCAAGAATGTATATTTAATGTTTACTCCTCCTGACTTGTGGTAACCTGTTAACTTCCTTAATAAACGTCATCAGGGTGAGTATTGCCTGTGAGTTCTGTAGAGCCATTGCACCAGATGATGGGACCCTGCAGGAAAGTACAGTGCTGGGAAGTAGGGTGCGATGGAAAGAAGAGTTGGTGTCAAAATAGATGGAAGGAGTTAGACAGTGGAGGCATGTCTGACCTCTGCCTTGAGGCTGGTGTGGGGTTGAATTTTCCTGCTACCTTTTGAAACAAGAGATGAGAAGTGGCCCTCATGACAGCTTCTCATACATCTCGTGCTAACTACAGCTAATGCACCCAAACTCTGCATAGTGGCCGCTGCCTGCTATGAGGGTTAAATGTATCCAGCATAGTTGAATGCATTGGGTTTATTATTTCATTCATTATTTCCAATGGCCTTATTAGCTAGATTGTATTTCTTTATCAGGAAGATAGAAAAACTTCATAAAGAATCTCAGAAACTTGTTTATATTCAGATAGTTAAAACGTTGAACCTAGATTGGTCATTGTGATTTACTAATTCTATATCATGTAGCAGGTGGAGTTCTAAAGAAATCAGAATTGTGTTTGAGAGGTTGAATTGTCATATTCCATCGCATGTGGAATTATTTAAAAAGAGATTCTCCTTTCAATTTAATTTTTTAACCTTTAAGGAAAAATATTACCAAGTGATTTCCCTGGGCAGGACTGAAATATCAATAGGAAGTCAATATCTGATTGATCCTTTATTAGTAAAATATAGTGAAACTCTCAAATATTCTAAATGCATTTTAATATATTTATATTTAGAATGTATTACACATAGCTATTGAGAATTCAGAAGAAAATCGTTTAATTATAGATGAATGTGCATGTGAGCCATAATTAACATTGTATTTAAGAAAGAAAGTCAATGCATTAGATCAAGTATTTATGAATGCAAATGACTTCATGGATTGAAATCATCTTTTACTATAAGCACACTTACACTTTCTAAGACATATCACATTCTACGTAGGAAGGAGATTGTAAATATTTACATATGTAATACTAATTTGTGTTAAATATTTAATTAGATTATATTTTGTCACTGGTATAGATTGGGTCAATCGACCACATGTGACAGTCGAGTGTGTACGTGTGTGATACCATTTGATTCCAGAAGCCCGTAGCTGAGTACCAGTAGACATGGACTTTGAATTAGCAACTACTAAGTACCAGGAAATATTTTAAAGTGAGTAAAATTTTCAAAACTTCAGCAATGTGAAGACTGAAAATATGTTTCATAATAGAACTATACAGTAATGTGTCATCAGAAAAAAAGCATTTATCTTATTTTAACAACTTATTTTAAAATTTCAAAGAATGTTTTATGTAGGGAAGCTGGGCATCTCGTTAATTTTTAATTGCCTAACACTGAATTCAATGCTGACATGAAGACTAGTGGAAAAGTAGTAATTTGGAAATAAAATTAAATATTATTCATGAAAGGGTTACACAACCCAAGAATGAAAAATGGTGATAAATATGGGCGATATGTATAATTTTTTTAAACTAACTCTGGCTGTATGAGAACTAATCAATGCCAATGACCTTTTTTGGAATTTATTGTAGAACGTGGTGTTCTACTTCAAGATAAGTGTGGTTGTGTGTTTGCCCCCATCAATTGAGACAGAAGAGTGGTACTTTTGCTAAAATAAAGGGAAATATTTGAATATTTCAGAACACATGTTGCTCAATTCATATCCTTTTGATAATTTTCTCCCTCTTTTCTTTATCATAATTAGATATTTGACCATTATATTTTGCCTTCAAACTTTTTCATCTACTTTTTCATTTGCTCCCATTATATTCTGGGTAATCTGTTTCATCTCTCTATCATTTTATAACAAAGAATATGTTATTTGTTTTACAGTGTCCATAAAGGATTTAATATGATATAAAGGAGAACACTGAACATGATATCTATTGTTAGAAAAATTATTAAATTTTCACATTGAGTCTGCACAGTGGAAATTCTTTGTAGGGTAAATATTTATTATGCAAGCATGTATCTGATAAATGAATGCTTCATTTTTCTAAGAAAAAACACCTAAGTGTTAATGTTTGATGACTATTGGTGAAAATATGAAATTGTACAAGTACTCTACATAATTTTGCTCTTATAGTTCATTTTAATATAAGATTAATTTTGAATAACTGTGTATAACTACATATATTTTGGACCAATAGACAACATCATGATAGAGAAATTATTGAAGTTATGAAGGGCTTCTTTTCACTTGGATTCATGTAAGCAGCTGTTGTTTCGGAACATCTACTCCTAAAGAAAGTGTTAAAATGATAAATATCATTTTGTGGGTGGAGACCTTAGGTTGCTAACCTCAAAATTGGCTGTTAAACCTAGAAACCTCTACCCTGAAGAAATATGAAGCTAACTGTACCCATAAAGATATACAGTCTTAGAAACACCGGCATCAAGATTTCTTGAACAGCAGTGAGTGCGTGTCCGCTGAGGAGTAAGGTGTGCCTGACTCAAGACACAGAATGTTGTCCTTCCTCTTGTGCATGTAAAAGCTGGAAATGCATGCAAAGTAAGGAAAATAATAGAAGCATTGATTGATTTGACTTATTGTGTTGCAGAAGAGTATTGACTATACCTTGAGCCACAAGAAAAATGAGAAAATCCGTCTTTAAAAAGTGTAGAAGTCTCTCCAGGCCTGTAGTACTAAAATTTTAAATGTTATTGGTAGGTCACAAATCACAGGGAAAATAATAATTCCTTCCCCTTCTTAATCTCTTCCAATAACTCTTGGTCCCATTAAAGATTAACACCCTTTATGTTCATTTCTGATATCCTGTCAATCTTTTGGAAGATATTTTTTATCCAAATAGAATTGACATTCCAATTTGTTGAAAAGGGAGAAATATTTATTGAGCTTGCCTGATATCCCCATCAGCAGGGAAGGAGACAATATTCATTAAGAAGAAGCCATTTGCTATATACAAGCACTTGTTTTGCAAAGTTTTCTTGACTGTTACTTCGAAGGGTCCAGAGATTTCTTGTGGACATAGAATTAAAGGAAGCTCTTTAAAGGTAACTAGAGATGGCAATTTGTTTTTTTAAACAGAGAAATAGCATTGTCTTAGAAGATGTTGTTCAAAATAAACAACTACAGAATATTGAACTAGGACAAAGAGAATATTTCGTTTTAAATCAGAAATAAACTTCCACACAAGAGTAAATTAAATTCTGTGTATCAAGCATGAATCAGCAGTTGTGTCCAACTTTCGCAGAAATGGTATTGCTGCAGCGGGCTGTTCTGTCTCTGTGACGTTCCCTGCTCTCGGCGTCGTGGGACTGTCAAACCAGGCTTGGCTTTTTCTCTTCTTTTGTACCCTTTCAGAGAGTAACTGCATTAGGTAATATGTAATTCGAGTGAAATAATTAGAATAGCCCACTAATTCTTAATGAGTTTGGTTAGTTTTTATGTATTATATTATTATTCGTGGTACTTTTCAACATGCAGAGGGTCCTTCAAAAAAACCCCCAAAACCCTAGAGATCCACATTTTCAAGTGACCACTGAAAACTCTACCATGCATAGTTGGGGTCACCATGCATCAGAGTCAGCTCAGTGGCAAATGGTTAGAAATATGGATGCATTAATATTTTTTCAGGATTTAATATCACTTGCCATGCACCAATTACTTACCAAATTATTTGCCAAAAAGAATAATATTCTTCATTGCTGAGTTAAGGTTTCAGATAAAATTTGTTATTATCACCAAGACTGACAAAATTGCTCAGATGCTTAGGTTCTGTTACGTACTGGTACTGACTAAGCAAGGACATTTTTCTTACAAAAGTTCTAGAAAACCACGAGGTAAACATCTTCCTTTAGGACAGCTATCTTGCCCATAGTTTCTATTTTTCCTCAACAACTATGGGTCTTTGATAATGGGAAGTACAATTTGTTTAAATTTGTTTTCTAGTGGATACTAGATTCTTGACTGTTAATTGAATAAACTCATTAATTATATAGTTATGTTCAAGTACCCTACAATGATTTCAGCTGCCTATGAGGAAATTTAAAACGCCATGTCTAGGGTAAGTCATAACTTAGTCCTCAAAATGAGACCCTTGCCCTTCAAAACTTTAAAGAGGTCTTGTCTAGTAGATTTACCCAAAATAAAATTTGAGAAATTCATAAGGATGATCTCAGCAGAACTGAGCCATTTGAATTATGGTGTTGGTGGAGACAATGGCATGCCAAGAGCAAACAACTTGGTCTTGGAAGAAATACATCCTCCTTAGAAGCAAGGGTGGCGAAGCATCGTCTCACATGTTTTGCCATGTTATCTGTAGAGAACAGTCCCTGGAAATGGGCACCATACTTAGTAGAGGGTCAGAGAGACTACCTACCTAAAAGCATTTCAAATCCTCTCAGAGGCACATTGGCATGAAAGCCTGGCAAACAACTTCTGAAGAAGCCCAGCCTCCCAGAACCTATAGGGCACAGTTCTACGCTGCACTTGTGGTATTGCCAGGAGGTAGAAGAGATTCAATGGAAGCCTGTCTGATGGCAGATAATTCTCCTCGATGGAGATGGTGGCAGAGATGTAGACAGGTCTAGTTGAATTTTGTTTGGCACAGCTGACAAAACCCAACTTATTTCTGCACATGCGGTGGCCCAAAAAGTTTCAGGAAGAAGGAAAAAGAATTTAGGAAGCTGAGTTGAAATTTGGAGAGGTAAAAGAAATGCTTTCCCCAGCAAATGGCTTCTTTCCTGGACGTAATGTAGTGCAGGTTGTCTCTGTTGACATAGGGATAGCAGGCAGACAATATTATTCCCCCTGTTCATTCAGCTGTAAACAGATATTGCATATGGATGAAAAATATATTCACAAAATGGATATCAGAACTGAACCAAAAAAGGTGTCAATCTTTAATACAATACCAAGAGCTATTGTAACCAGTTGGGAAGAGGAAGCAGTCAGCCTGTTATTGGGTTTTCCCCCAGATTGGTTGTCCATTAATCAATGTGAAGTGTTAGCACTATAGTACAGGGACTTTTGTTGATGACAGGGTATCTTTTTGGCCGAGTAAAATTTGCAAGTTTCTCCATTAATAAAAAAAAAAAGTAATTTGGTTTTTTTAGATTAAGCGATCATCACAAGAAAAGCCCCTCTTTGTCTCCACAAGCCCTTTATTCTGAATTAGATGATATGATTTTCTTTCTTTCTTTTTTTATAAGTGGAGGACAATGTTCATTTCTGGTTTATTTTTCACAGGTTCTTTCATGGACTGTGCAGAAATGGCATCAGAGTGGTCACTTTTTTCATATGATGTTGAGTGGGATCATGCCAGACAGACAAAACACACACTATGAGAGATTACAATGTATGGCCTTGTAGTAAGTAGCAGTCCCAGAAGATGGATTTAAAATAGTTTTAACTTTAAATGATTCTCGAGAATGTGTGGAAGTAGTGAGCCCAAAGGCCCCCCGCTTGTGTATTGTGCCTTATCCAGGAACCTGGAGATTCATCAGAGATAATGCACCTTCACGATCCTACCTCTAAGCACAGACATGTGAAAGAAGCAAGCATTTTGCTCTGTTAAGTGTGAAAGAGCAGGAATTTTATTAAAGGATAATACAGTTTGAGCTAGGCAGGGTCAAATAAAAACACAAAGCACTCCACGCTTGAAATAGAGTAATCCCTACATCCTGAATGCAAAATAAAAGTGGGTTAATTATTGATTATAGATATGATCAGCTTCAGCATCAAGTCAGCTGCTTGGCTAGAGTTAGTTACCACCTAGGTAGATGAAGCCAAATGGTCCAGTTATACACGGGTACAGAGATGGAAACCATGGACACGTTTCACCTTCACTTCCCTCACCCTGTGGGAAAAGTGTTTGCCCTTGAACAGGTGGTTCCCATCTTGACCTTTTCTTCTGGGGAACGAATGTTGGCCCAAGAGCCTCCAGTTTCCAATGTTCCCATTGACAATGTTAACCGTTTGCCCCACCTCTGGTCTTTCTTGATTTTTTATTTTTCCCATAATTATAGGTAATGTTATGGATCTATATTAAGCTGAGGGCTCATTTGTGAAGAACTTGCTCTGTAGAAAGGAAACATTAATAACTCCCAAATCCAACCTCACCTTGTAAATGTCACCTTTCTGGGACCAAGATCTTCAAAGAAAGAAAGGATTGGATTCTTTATATCAGTAAGATATGAGGTTCTCCTAATAGACCTTTTCCTGACTTACCTTAGATCCTTTGCGTCTCTGCTTCTGACTACAAACTTCCCTGATTTAGCCTGCTTCCCAGACTCTTGGCTATGCAAAATTTATTTCTGCACTAAAAGCAACTCTTCTTTGGACAAATCATCAAATGGCATCTCTAAGTAGATCTCAGAGGACTGACAGTCATATTACCTGGCCCACAGTTGTTGTTTGTTGCTTTTCTCTGAAGCAATCATGCACGAAGTGGTTGAAGTCAAAGAAGGATAATCAGACGGCAGCCTTTACACCTTGTGACTCAGATACTTGTTATTTCTTCTTCTGCTCTCTACTGTATCATTACATATTGAGAAATGGCTGGGAGGAAGGAGT
The DNA here is from genome assembly GCF_000313985.2 of Echinops telfairi. Lineage (NCBI taxonomy): Eukaryota > Metazoa > Chordata > Mammalia > Afrosoricida > Tenrecidae > Echinops > Echinops telfairi. The sequence goes on along the minus strand of NW_022103906.1, from coordinate 71,793,795 downwards.
GTAAATTAACATGAGATGAGAGAATAGGTCACCTAAAGGATAGGTGAGCCAATTAATTGGAACAGTGAGAACAACAGTGTGTTCAAATTCAGAGCTATGCTGGAGCAGGCACAAAATCACAAGACTGGGGAAAAGACAAAATACAGGGTGGGGAGAGTTTCCTATCAAAGTAGGATTAGCAAGGACAAAGTAGAATTGAAAGGTCAGTCCCAACAGAACAAGTTATTTACAGGACACAAATAATGATAAATGCAGGGTTAGGGTAAGAAATAAAGAGAAAGGAGAGAGTATTTTTCCAGGGATAAAATAGTAGCTAAATTTGTTATTTTAAAAGCAATCTATTGACAGCTGTGCAGAGCACTTTTGTCAAAGTGAATGACAATATCGTATTTTATTATGTTCCTATACTTGGTTATCAATTATGTCCTGCAATATGTTTAAAATTAACATTATTGTATGTTTTTTTTGGTTTTCTATTTCAAGTAAAAAAAGTAAAGACAATTAAAAAGCATTCTGTTTCTCATATAAAGTAATTCAAGCAGGACATGTAAGAGCATTAAGATGTCTTTATAATTACCAAAAGTTACATACAATCTATCTCCTTTTACATGGTCCCTCCTGAGAGATGGCCCCAACCCTGCAGTCCAGTTGGGTTGAAGGCTGTGACTTGGTATTTATCTCTCTGAAAATTAATCAGCGCAGAAAGAGACTGAATCTAATATATGAATAACCTCAACACCAACTCTAAACAACTGGCAATGCCTATCTATTTTGCCTTCCTTATTGAAAAAATGCCAAAAGAGTTAGTTTCTTGTCTCCGTGTTTATTAATATTTTATGGTTACAATTTCTACCTTTTTAAGGCAAAGTGTTTCAAAGTTCCAACTTAGAGGCAAACTCAAAACAAACTCATTGAGTCGACTCTTTATAACCCCATGGAACTCCTCTTGTGAGGCTCTGAGACTCTCTCTTTATGGGAGTAGAAAGCCTTGTCAGAGAAGCTGGTGGCTCTGAACTGCTGACTTTGTGGCTAGCAGTCCCATGAGCAACCACTATGCTACCAGGGCTCCTCTAACTTAGAAGTAGGTATCTGAAAAACAAAACAAAAGAAACAAAAGCAAACAAAAAAGCTACAACAGGCAAAAAATAACATGCATTTATTTAATATATAAAATTACATAACATTAGGTCCATATGTCAGAAAAACTAATTAGTGCAAATGCTTTCTATAATTACTTTCTTTCCTCTTGATAACAGATCCCTACAAATATAAACCTGACCTTCGAGAATGATCTCCCTTAACAGCTTTGGTTTGACTCTCCTGCCTCTCGATCCCATCTGTTCTTTTGCGGCTGCTACTTCCCCACCCCCTCCTTGACTTTTCTTTCTTTCTTGGGAATGTGTTGAATATCTCTCACTTTGGGTGTTGTCACTGAGGCTTGATAAATAAATTTAATGCTTTTTCCATATATTCAAATTCTATGAATATCGAATTTTGACGACTGCTATCTATCTTTGCTACCGAAGTTCTTCCACTTTGATTGTTATTTACTGTGTACTTAGCTTGAACTCACATTCATAGTTAATCAAACTCAGATTAATATAAGCATGGAGAGACTCCAGTAAGTAAGATGTATGTTTTAGATGTCCAGTTTGTTGTAGAAGCAGCTTAGAGGCATGGACTGAAGTACAAATCTTAAGAGTACCTTGGGAACGCACGTGAAAAACCATTCATGTGTGCATCAGTTTTAGAATACCTACTCTCACTTCCATAGGCTGAGTTTAACCTGGAAACACAAAAATGTTTTCCTTTATGACTGAAAATTCAATAGGCAGATTGAAAAAAAATCATATTATTTACTATGCCCTAGACATTCTTTTATCTTTTCTTTATGAATTAAGATAGCCTAATTATTTAGTAGATATATTTCACACTATTCTTTTTAACCACCAAATCACCTGTCAGTTTGTCTTATTATGATGATTTGTGAGTTGCTGTGTTGCTAGAAGCTATGTCAGCATAGTAGTCTTAAAATAAAAGATGAGCATGAAACTAAGTGCTCAAGGTTACATAGTAAGTATATCAAAATATTTGAATTGCAAGATATATATATATATATATACAAGATATATATGTAATTATAGACAAGAAAGAATATTTGGAGGCATAGGTGGTAGTTATGAAAATCTGCCATATAATACAATAGTTATATATATAAAAAGAGAGACAGAGAATAACTTATCTGTACAAGGATGTAATGATTATTCACTCTACAGATAGAACATGGGTTTGGTCACTATTTTTTAAATCGCAGGGTCTCTTGACAGAAGCTTGGTAATGATGGTAGAAATATGAATCACTCTCTTACCTATAGTTACACATCCTACTCTTTGAGTTCTATCTTTTCTGCTTTCTTGCTTTTGTCTGTTAGTATCATGTAGATAATTCCCTTCACTTGACATTTTCTATTTCCATCAGAGCTTTGTTGACCTTTTTTTAACTCACATACCAATAAGTAAGAAAACTACTTTCCACTTTTCTTAGAAAATTTATTTTGATGATTAGATTTATGGATATTAAATTTTGAACCATCCCTTAACTGCCAACAAATGTGTTTCCTAAAATACTAAGTTGTGGTGAATTACACTCTATTTTATTACTATTGAATGAAAATAATTTATTGATTCAATCTAATGTAATAGCATTGCAAACAAATTATTCCATTCTATAGTTTTAAATCTGACACGGTATAAACTTATTAAAGATAAAACATTGTGAAAATGTTTAATTTTATCAAACCTGTATTGATCTTAGATGGATCCATGCATTTAACTCTATGAATCAAAAGTTGTCTATTGTTTTTTGCATTGGTTTTTTGTAGGTAATCAGAGGAATTTTTTGTTTTGGGAAAACAAGCCAAGAAAGAAATTAAAGTAGAAAATGTTTAAAAGGGGTAAGATACCTGATACAGCAAAATCACAAATGAGGAGTCGTGTGGAATGCTAATGGCCTTCAGCATCAGCAGAACATTTGGCCAAAAGGTGGTATCAGAAGACTGTACACATGTGGTGAAGGGTTTGGAATATATTTACTACAATGAGATGATAGAGGAACATATAATATTAGAGAGCCAAGACAAAAGTTGTTTTTAGTCAAATCAGTAAAATTTATGTCTACCATGATAAAGCATTTTGGACCCAATTTTAAGAAATACTTGTTGAGAATATTCTCTATATCAAGTACTGTGCTGAATCTGGAGGTTATTATACAAATAAATAAGACAGAGTGCCTCTCCCAAATTAATTAAGATTCTTGTGGTAGGAGTGGAAAGGGCCTGTTTCTTCTTGAGTCATGTTTGCATGCCGTCGGTTGAGTGTCAAGGGCAAGAAGAAAATAAATTGAGATTGTGTTCATCAAAATAAACCCCCAGTTTCCAGGCTATTAAGGAATGAAGAAAAAGCCAGGAGGACTAAAATTACGTCGTTGAGTAGAGTAGTGAAATAGATAGCAGTATGTGACTGGTTTAGGAAAATATTTTTTTAAAAAAATCACTTCTCCATGATCACAGACTTCAGGATCGGGCCTTGGCCCAAGGTTATAGAAACTTTAATGCTGGGCTCCCTGAAACCATCTTTGTATTGCTTTCGAGGTCTAGAAATACTGGAACAAAAGTTGTTTTGGTGTGAAAGGCAAATACGTAACACAATTAAGTGAATTGTTCATTACTAATAGAAAACATTTGCTAGACAATGCCAAGTGTCAAATAGAAGAGAGATGACTGTAATAGTTTCATGCTAGATTGCCATATGACATGTATTTATATAGAGATTTTTTATAGTATTGAATGTTAAGGATTTTTTTCATTACCCTTACTCAGTTAATGCAAAACGACAAATCAATGCTCTTTGCCATCTGTCACTATAATGGTCACTAAGTTTATTGAAATACATTTTTATGATCATTCCCTTTGAATCTTAACTTCTCAGAGAATCACAATTTTTGCAGCATTCTATTATTACAGTATAAATACTAATTTAATCATCTTTTATACCACTAAATTTTCCAAGTCAGAAAATACAAGGGGGAAATATGTGGCATGGAATCATTGGCTCATATGACTTAAAATCCAGAGCCAGGAATATTTTAAGAAAATGATTGATTCTCTGGCTTAAAAAGTCTCACTAATGACCAAATCTCTCTCCATCTCTACATAGCTGACTAGGAAGCCTCATTGTCATAAAACGGATGCAGCAGTTTTAATGCTCAGATCCTCATGCAAGCAAATTGAGCAGAATAGAAGGACTTCTCAGATAAGGCTCTCTGGGAATCCTTGCAAACATGTCAGCTCTCAACACTATATTTTGTTACTTGTCTTGTCCTTACGTCATCAACGAAGACTGGGTTGCTGGTGGATATAATCTAATTACACCTCACCCAAATTCTAACATCTAAAGAAAGAGCTGTAGACAGTGTACCATAAGGTTTGTTTTTTTTTTTTAGAATAAATGCAGTGCTCCTTTAAAGTAAGGGTGGGGACTTTCATCTTACTTTAGACACCAAGAAAAACCAGTTGCTATAGCAGGAATCATAAAGTAGAGTAGGTCAATGCAAACTGGGAATTCCCTCAATGAGATACATTAACAACTATGGGTTCTAGCATTGAATCAAATCATGGAGACGTTGTCATCCTGGGCATTGTGTGGTTCTCTTAGTACTTAAGGCCACTCTAAGTTAGAGCCATCCTACAAGGAAACTCTCAACAATTCCTAAAGACAGCATCCTCTCCTTTGAATGGCAAGACAAGGCTACCAAATAACCAAAACACATCTTTTCCTGACTAACAACTACTTACCCCCAAAAGTCACATATGTTTCTGAAAGTGATTATGAATACCTTTATCATTTTTAAAGAGTGTGTTTGAACTAAAATATTCTAGTGTGTTATTATCTAGGTCATATAAATTTTGTGGTTTATTATGTAATCCTTTACCAAATTATGTTAAGAACATGTCAATCTTATGCATAAGAACAAATATATTTATTCTTAATCTACACTTTAATCCTTAGTATCCATTCAAGCCAAAAAAAGATGAGACTATAATTAATAAGGCCTTAGTAATTTAGAAACTTAAATTTTGAAAGATGCCATTTAATTTCTCAGTGAAAAAGAAACCTAAGAAACATTGTGAAAAGAGACGTAGATGCTGACCTGTATCATGGTGTTGTTGCGGGCCGCTGTTGACTGGGTTTGACTTGTAGTAACTCTATGTTCAGCAGAAAGAAGCACTGATCAATCTTTTCCATGATGGTATTAATATTTTATACTTGCAGCAAATGATACCACCTATGTGCAGTAACTATCTGAGGACAGGAGAATATTTAATATAATCTAGCAAGTCTAAACATATAAACAGGTATCTTAGCCAAAAACTTGTGGTAAGCATCGTGTTAACTGCTGATGCACCTAGTTGACTGCTTATGCACCTACTTACAGAATATTCAACTTTCCATCTTTGGATTCGTGTCATTTTTCAGGAAATTATCTATTTGTTGTAGCTTCACAAATGTAAAAGAATAGCAATGAACCTGGAAGGTTATGGATTTTCACCTAGATAATGATATATGTAAAATCAATCTAGACTGAAATCTTCAGAAAGATCCCATTGAATGGAATTTATTTTTTAGATTACATTAATAAATTACTATGTAGGAAGGATGCCCATCACTCTGAGGTATCACATTAGTGTGATATTACCCTATTCATGATTACCTTATTCATGCAGCTGTCACTGCATTTGTGTCTAAAAAACATGAGTCATAAGGCAGAAAAAAATGACAGACCTGCGACTAGTATCTTTAAGATATTAACATAGCTAACATGCTGTTATCATTGTTAGGGGGCTACGGAATAAGTCCTGACTCTTCATGCCCCTATGTAAACAGACTGAAACACTGTGTGACTGTGTGTCACCCTCACAATTGTATTTGAGCCCACTGTTGTAGCTACTGCGTTAACCCAGCTCACTGAGGGTGTCCCTCTCTTTCAGCGACCCTCTATGTCCAAAGCATGGTGTCTTCTTTGCATGGACTTAATCCTCCTTATAATGTATCCATAGTAAGTGGGATGGATAATCGCCACCCCTGCATCTAAGAAATATTCTGGCTGTACTTCTTCCAAGACAGATATATTTATTCTTCTGACAATCAATGGTGTAGTCAGTATTCTTTGCCAGCATCAGAATCCAAATGCATAAATTCCTCCTTGGTCTTCCTTGACATATTCACTGGATGAACTAAGAATCCCACTCACAATGCCAATACTTTCTAATAATTTATCTCCAGGAAAGTTCTTAGCAGAGCAGTTGTATGAACAGGTGTGACATAAAAGTCAAGCCATTTTCTGTTGCTCACATACGGTATGTTTTGCAAATATTCCACCATGTTTGGCAATGTAGAAGGATAATGTACTAAATGCCTTCCAATATTTTGACAGCTAGCATATAGCACCCAACTGTTAATGCCAGTGGCAAGTCCAGGAGAAAGCCTCTGATACATTTAAAATAATCTACAAAGTAATATATGCTTGGTTTAAGAATAAAATAGAAAAGCAAAATTATTCTAGAGGAAAGTTAGCCTCTGTGGTCTCCTTCCACCCACAGTCTTCTAGGCGTCTGCTTAAAGTCCAACACTGTCATTAGACTAAATGTGTGCTTTCTCCACTCTTTATCTATACACCCTAATGTCCAGGGCCTGATGAGTTGGGTGAATTCAAAGATCACATATTTCTTAGTTTTCTCTACAGGAAAAATAACATGTTAAAGTCCTATCTTTTCTTTATAGTTATAGTAGTAACAATATCAATAGCATAATAATATGCATTGAGAAGTTTCCACATGTCAACAATTTCCCATTAGTTACCAATTTTAATTCTGACAACTCCTGCTAGAACATATGTCCCTTGAAGGTTAGGACTAAGTCTGTCTTGCATTGTGCAATTCCAAGACACCCAGACAGAACCAGGCAGTTTTGTTTCCTGAATGAAGAAATAAATAAATGAAGGAGGTATTACTACCTGATTTTATAGACAGGGAAAGTGAGGTGTACCAATATCAAGATAGATGTTGATAGCATTTGAATGGCTAAGCACGGGGTAGGTGGTTTAAACCCAACAGCCACTTTGAGGGAGGAAGATGAGGCTATCAGCGCTCATAAAGAATTCTTATACAGGCTCCATATGACTTGGAATTGAATTGATGACAGCGGATATTATTAAAATGCTGTCCCCTCATTAATCTAGATTTGGCTGGTGATACTATATAGTCTCCTCTTTAATAGGTCGGTGGTTATACCATGACTTACTTTTACATTACTATGAAGGATATGGAAATATTTCCTCTTTCATTTTTTCCCCAATTTTTTAGGACTAAACCATTTTCAGTGTCTTACTTTTAGCTGTTGATCCATGATGTTTTCTTTTTGATCAGGGTTCTATGGATATATTTTGGGTTTTGTTTGAAGACTCAGCCACCTTGTTTTCAGACTCAGGGCATCTGAAAAACTGATAAGTATAAAGAAGTTAACTGTTTCAAGAATTTATCCAACATTCATGAAAATTAAGAATTGCAACTGTAGGGAAATTAACATCTATTTGACATTATAGTTAATGTCTAATTGTACATTATACTAAAATGACACTGCTATAAAATTAGATATAATTAGGTATTATAAGAAAATGGAGTTCTTGTGGTGTACTGAGTTATACATTGGCCTACTAATGGAGAGGTCAGCAGGAGGACCTCATTATCAACTCCAAGGGAGAAAGTGTGATGTCTTAATTAATGTTCTCTAGTTTACTTCTCGGAGGGCTAGCTATTCAGAATGTGCAGACTAAATTCATGGTTAAAGAGTTTATTATGGTTCTTAACAAGTTGTAATGCCAGCGAGAAATGTTCGGGGTTGAAGTGTTTATTAGGACACCTTCCAAAGTTCTTTTACATCTGCTGATAAAGACCCAAAGAGCATACTACGCCTTCATAATCCACAACCCAGAGGCATTCTGCTCTAGCGCAGTGGATCCCCAAGCCCACCTTCTGCAATTAAGTGCCCAGAGGCACCCAACTTCACAAACCAGCCTCCTGTACAGAAGCATTAAGCTTTATTTTCTCTTTGGGTTTGTAAGTTTATTGTTCTCTTCCGTTATCGGGCTCCTGGTTCTGCTGCTGCTCCTTTGATGATATAGTGTCTTCTGGCTCCAGAAGCTTCACTGCCAGGAATCTTGGGTCCGGAGGATGCAGTCCATACCTGACATGCTGTTGAGGTCCCTCCTCCTTCTCAGAGGGCACGTTGTACACACAGTAGGATGATGCTGCGGACACTTCTGTTCACTATTGCCTGTAGTGTTTCCCCCACCCTTTTACCAGAGGATGTAGTAAAGGGTCATTTAGTGGGAGTTAGTGACTTTGACTTAAAGAATCAGATTAAATAAGGCACTGATTCCTGCATAGAGATGAGACATCTTGGTTCCAAAATGATTTATAGTCTTGGAAATCAACAGGGGCCATTCTACTCTGCTCTGTAGTCTCCCTATGAGTCAAAATAAACTCCATGGCAGTACGCCTTCATTAAAATTACAAAACACTAGCCAATAGCTTGGCCACTTACCATGTCTTTCAAATCAATGCTATGAGGCTGTCAATAGTGATCTTTAAGACTTTGAGGCTACATAAAAGGACAAGCGCTTCTTTTGTTCAGTGACTTCTCAATCGTTCTAATGGAGTACATTCATATTTCAGAAAATAGTCAGTGTTCTTTCGGAAGAGGGAAAATAAATTGGGGTAATTCTTGTTATGTTCTTAATACTTTATTTAATTGTACAAATCATTTTTAAAATTTTGTGTATAATATACATTTTTTTCATGTTGCTTAATTAAAGTTCACTCAATTGGCTCCTTTATTTAAAACACATTGCTTTAAAATCAATAAATATGGATTATGAAATACATAAGAATAGAAAATGTCAAATAACTACTGAGAAAAATAATTTTCAACAAGTCCCCTTAGTTATCCTATAATTCTAAGATACATTTGCCAAAATTAAGGAACTAATTTCTGTAGGCTGCAAAGTTCTTTTAAGACCTCGCATTAGAAAGCCCAGCGATCTTTTCCTAGCTATACACTAGTAAGGCACAGATACACTAGTAAGGAATAGAGAGAAATCTATCTGTCATCTGCCATACCCTAATTCACAACCCAGAAATCTTCAATGATCTTTATCTTTTAAAATTAATTTTTTCATGTTCACTCTCTTCACACCCAAGGAGTTGGGTTTAAATTAAGTCAGAACACATCATCAACATTTCCTTCCTCTAAACTGCTATTTTAAAAGTTTCAGATGTATATCTGTTCATGTTGATGATGCTTACTATCCCCCCTTTGGTGAAATAATATGATGTAGTATTAAGACTGTCACTAAGAATTGTTCATGTATAATTTATAGTCACAATTAAAAAGCCTTTTTAACCAAGTGTCACAACACAGTGACAACTAAATTAGACTGTGATTTACATTACCATGTGCTGCCACTTGATTTAGTGTCACTCTAGAGAAATTGACAAACAGCCCCTGTAGAGCAAGGGAGAGGTTTTAGTTAAGAAGGATGCTCAGTGCCCATATACGACTGAGAGAAGAATAGCCATCTTCATATTTAATTGTTAATTTTTAGAATACATAGAGCAACAGAAGGCCAGACTTTCTAACAACCATACAAGTCGACATATGCTGAGAAATACTTCTTCCTTGTGGATGAAGAAAACACTGCAGAGATCCTCAAAGCAAAACACATCCTTTAAATAGAACGGAAGCTAAGATCCAAATGACACAAGAAAAGTTTTAAAAAAGGTTGAAAGTACTTTGGATCTTTTTTTTCCTTTCTGTAAGAGGCCCCTCTTTGTTACGGCATCTTTGTGACATGCATGTCATTTGTGAGTACTGTAAAGCAAAAAGCACCAAAATACTTAAGCCTTTTTTAATAAAATAAGAAACTCACAGACTATATCAAAAAGCCAAAGTATCAATAAAAAGTACTTTTAAATGGAGAAGAGTAAATTAGAAATCCCAAACTAGTTATGCTTCTGAACTTCTTGTTCCCAATTGAAAAAGATCATGGATTGCCCATTTATAGGAAACTTAGGAAAAAGGACTATTTCAGGCACTGGCTTACTCAAAATAAATATATATATTGAATTGATAAAACATTTAATCCAGATACACTGATAATTACTGTTTATTTCAGCAGAAAACTTGGAAACATAAAAGAAAGACCAGCAGCTGGGAAATAAGATGCAGTTATTACAGAATAAAATGTTGCAAGCTCGATGATCGATTGTTGTTAGGTGGTGTTGCGTCGTCTCCAATCCAGTGATGTTGTGTACAGCAGTGATAGACACACTGCCTGGTCACACACCATGGTCACCATTGTGACCATGGCTGGACAATGGCAGCAAGATCACCGGCTTGTTCACTGCGCAGGCCTTACTTGAAAACTGGACACTTGGATCACACTGGATGGAACATACGGGAATCAGATCAACCCTATTTTAGGGAAGAGATGATGGAGAAGTTCAACATTATCCATCAGAACAAAAGATAGGGGCAGAATAGACCACTAATTCCTCATATGCAATTTCAAGTTGAAGCTGGATAGAATTTAAAGAATTTCATAAGAGCCAATGTATGACCTTGAATATATCCCACCTGCATAGAGAAACCGCCTCAAGCATAGATTTGATGCATTGAACACAAATGGCCTAAAACCAGATAAACTGTGGGATGACATCAAAGATATTGTGCCTGGAAAGGAAGGGGAAAAGATGAGTCTTGGAAAATAACTCTTTTTTGTTTCTTATTTTCTCATGCAAATAGCCAGTAATTATCAGTACATCTAGATTAAATGCTTTATCAGTTCAATGTACATATAGATTTTCTGTTCAGCTCTTTGACTTCATTTCTTACATTTGCCTTAGCTGCTATACGATTAAGAGCAAGGTTTAGAGTCTCATCTGACATCCACTTTGATCTTTTCTTTCTGTCTCTGGTTTTCTTCATGAGCGAGGTTCTTGATGTCTTCCCAAAGCTTATCAAATCTTCTGTCATTTGTGTTCAATACAGCAAGTCCAAGGATTGGAAATAATAATATCCAAACCCAGAAGGGGGACTGCACCGGAGCATAAAGTCTAAACACCCAGTTTGTGGAATGCTATGGATGATAGTAAAAGGCTAAAATCCATTTGCAAAGTCCCTATGTGGATTGAACTGCTGATGAATACCCACTGACCATAATTCAGGACTATGTGTAGCAGACACAGTGGATTTTAGCTGCTGTAGTTAGGCTGGAATGTGACGCCTCGCCATTTTTTGTCCCTGTTGACTAATTTTGAATTTATTCTCATTGATAAATATTTTCTGCTTTCTTTTTGATGGAAGTTTTACTCTGTTTTGTTTAGCCATTGTTGTTGTGTCCTTTTTGGTTATCTTTGTTTTGTACGTTTTTCTCTATTGGGAAGTCAGGATGGGTGGATCTATGAAGACAGCAACTAGGTTAGTAATTATCTGAGAACACAGAAGAAGAGGTTGGCAGTAAAGGAGGAATCAACAGCAATGGTGATAGAGGGAAAAATGTTCTGGACTTGATTGCACAACCCTTCTTAATATGATTGAAGTGTTGAATTATATGATATGCTAAGTATATCTAAAGGAACTATTTTAAAAATTGCATCCTTTTTTCCTATCTATTTGTGTCATGGGCTCATTCAAAAAATGCTGCTTTTTTTGTAAGGAACTAAGGAATAAAGAGTTTTCAAATTAATTAACAAAAGCAAGTTAAATTTAAATAGTTTTAAAATTGTTGTTTAGTGATTAAATATAGTGCATATATAGAGGGAACTTTTAATATTTTATTTTTTTAATTTTCAGGAAATGATATTATACCTCCTCTTACTTGTATTTAAATATATGTAACAATGAACTACATTGCCATTTCACCATGAGCTTCTTTATTAAATCTCTCAAGCACCAAAGCATTTCAAGAAGATTTTAGATGTTCTGCTAGTGAATTCAAATATAAAAAGCAGTGAGACATACTGATTGTTTTACCTAACTACGTCAGGTAAAAACATCCATAATTAGCTACACCTAACAACTGGAAGCATCCTCATTCCTCACTGCAAGCATCTTTTAATCTTTGGGGTCTGTTTCGGTTCTGTGTATTTACAGAGTTTCTCCTTATATGAGCTGCACTAGAAGCTCAACTTCCGATCAAATAAGCCGTGGGTCTGGAAATAAAATTAAAAATCTAATAAAAGTGGAGATGGCAGGGCTCTTGCCATTTCCTAGCAGCAGGGAAATTCTTTATTTGATGTAGCACAACCTAGTATTGCGGATATGAAAATAGATGGCATGATTTATGTTACAAATTCCATTTGGGGAGAATGTGCTTCAGATTCTCCCTCAACCCTTGCAATGCACTGTTTAGAAATTAGCACATTGGTCTGTATTCATGGAGGTAAATGACATATTTATGTATGATATACACACACACAAACAGAAAAGCTAGATTCTAGCCATTTAAATGTGAGACCTCTATTATTCAAATGATCTTTGCTTGTGTTTGGAGCTCTTTATATTAAAAACAGCCTCTAGAAATCCCATTACCAGCAAAAACTATCTATCTACTTATATACAAGTATAAGCAGTGTAGTATAATGGGTTTTACATATATGTACTTTTTGGCTCTGGGTTTATAATTCTGATAAAATAATTGTCTAACCCACAATCTTGCAAAGGAATTTATCTTTCCACTGTGGAATGAGAGCATATTAATCAACAAGTATGACTAAGTGACTGTGTGGGAATTGGTAGATTCTTATGCACATTAAATGAATGTGGTCTTCAAGGGGATTGGTCCCTTTGTGGTCCTGGTGAAATTGACTAAAGTGGGTGTATTAAGGGCCAATCCTCCTGAGGTTGAGGGATTGCCGTTAAAGTCAAAAAAAGTTTAGAACTGAGCATCTCCTTTGCAGCTGGGTTCACTGATCTGAGAACACCCTGGGACCTTGAACATGGAAGAGGAAGTCCCAGATCTCATGAGACAGGCAAGCAGGTGCAGTGGTACAGTGGGAGCAGTGTGTGGTGAGAGCCATAACTGGTAGACAAGCTGCAGTGGGCTTTCCAGCTCATTTTGCAAGCCAGCGCTCAGTACATGAGGGCAGAGGACTTGGTAGACAAGTAGGATGTCTTTGGGTATTTGGTGGCAACTTTTTTAGTTTTAAGTAATATCTTTCACATAGCAGCAGTGGCCAAGGGTAGGGATTATCAGGGAAAACAGTCTAGAAGGTTAAAGTTACTACCCTGGATTGTCTCATGGGCTGGATCCTATTGCATTCAAGTTTATTTTGTTCCCTGGTGTCTTGTTATTAGGTGTGGCTGAGTCCTTCAGGCTCAGAACAAGCAACAGAATGAAGTACTGCCCGGTCTTGCACCTTCCTCGCAATTGTTTTTATATTTGAGCCCATTGTTGCAGCCACTGTGCCAATCCATATTATCCTCTGATCAAATCCCCACCTATATCATGCCATATCCCCTACAACAAAATGCTACAATGAATACGAATGACTCTTTGGGGTTTACTTTGAAAGGATTTTCAGCTTTCATTGATTTAAAATCCCTGTACAACCCTCATACTTGTTATTTACAATCTGAAAGTATTTGAAAAGAGATCCCACCCCCCTTTCTTGAGAATTCTGTGATCTGACAAAGGCTCTGGAACATATATGTGATGCAATTAGGTAATTAGTACAAGTAAATATATCCAGAAATAAATGAAAAATAATTAAGACTGAAATTGTTCTAAAATTTATTAAAATAGTAAGATTCTATAAACAGGAAGAATGCCCAAGGCTTATAATATTCTATTATAAATTTCAAAATTGTATATAGCCCATAAAAGGATTAGTAAATAAAATATTTGAACATGTTTTGAGAACTATAAACTTGATCAAAGAGGCAGTGAGGAATAAATTGTATTTGATAAACCCGTGAGCAAAATACAGAGCTGTATTTTAGAGCACAGGTTGTCTATAATAGGCAGGACGATGGAAGAAGAAGAGAGAAAAAAGGTAAGCTGAGGCTCTATTGATTCTACTCTGTCCTAGGGGGTCACTGTGGTTGGGAATCCATTCAGGGAAGTAGATTGGCATTTTTTCAAGGTTTGAGACACCATTTTTAACCGTGTGCTGAACTGCTTTGCAGCTGTTAGGTGCCGTGGGGTTGGTTCCGACTCATAGTGGCCCTGTGTACAACACAATGAGGCATTGCTTGGTCCTGTGCTGTCCTCAGAGTTGTTGGGTTGTTTTTTGTCATTTTCTTGGGGCTCATACACTCTTATCACAATCCACACATACATCCATTGTGTAAAGCACATTTGTACATTCGTTACCCTCATCATTCTCAAAACATTTGCTCTCCTAAGCCTCCGACATCAGCTCCTCATTTTTCCCCCTCCCTCCCCACTCCCCCTTCCCTCATGAAACCTTGACAATTTATAAATTATTATTTTGTCTTATCTTATGCTGACATCTCCCTTCACTCACTTTACTGTCATCTATCCCCCAAGGAGGAGGTTATATGTAGATCCCTGTAATTGGTTCCCCTTTTCTACCCCACACTCCCTCCACCCTCCCAGTATCGCCACTCTCACCACTGGTCCTGAAGGGATCATCCATCCTGGATTCCCTGTGTTTCCAGTTCCTATCTATACCAGTGTACATTCTCTTGTCTAGCCAGATTTGTAAGGTAGAATTGGGATCATGATAGTGGGGAACAGGGGGAGGAAAGAAGCATTTAGGACCTAGAGGAAAGTTGTGTGTTTCACCATTGCTACACTGCACCCTGACTGGCTCTTCTCCTCCCTGGGACCCTTCTGTAAGGGGATGTCCAGTTGCCTACAGATGGGCTTTGGGTCCCACGCTGCACTCCCCTCATTCACAATGATATGATTCTTGTTCTTTGATGCCTAATACCTCATCTTTTCAACACCTTGTGATCACACAGTCTGGTATGCTTCTTCCATGTGGGCTTTGTTGCTTCTCAGCTAGATGGCCACTTGTTTACCTTCGAGCATTTAAGACTCCAGATGCTATCTTTTGATAGCCGGCACCATCAATTTTCTTCACCACATTTGCTTATGCACCCATTTGTCTTCAGCAATCGGGGAGGTGAACACACAATGATATGATTTTTTTGTTCTTTGATGCCTGATAATTGATCCTTTTGGGATCTCGTGATCACACAGGCTGGTGTGCTTCTTCCATGTGGGCTTTGTTGCTTCTCAGCTTGATGACCACGTTTTTACCTTCAATCTTTTAAGACCCCAGACACTATATCTTTTGATAGCCGGGCACCATCAGCTCTCCACCACATTTGCTTATGCACCCATTTTGTCTTCAGCGATCTTGTTGGAAAGGCGAGCATCATGGAATGTCAGCTTAATAGAACAAAGTATTCTTGCATTAAGGAAGTACTTGGTGGAGGCCCAATGTTGATCTGCTACCTTAATACTAAACCTATACATATATGCACATAGATATATTTTCACATCCTCATATATAAATATATTTACATATGTACATGCCTTTATTTAGACCTCTATAAATGCCCTTTGCCTCCGAAATCTTTCCTTTGACTTTCCTCTTATTCCACTATCATGCTCAGCCTTCATTTGGGTTTCAGTAATTACTCTCGGTTACATTATCTTTGATTGTGCCTTACCAGGTCTCCTATACCCTCCTCACCACCAATTTGGGTCACTTGTTGTTCCTTTGTCCCTGGGTATGTTAACACCACTCCCCCCACCTCCCCCACTCCCATGTCCCCCTGGAACTGTCCATCCCATTATTTTCTCCTCCAGATTGTTCATCCAGCCTATCTTGTTTAGATAGACCTGGGGAGATAATAACATGCACAAAAACAAGACAGAGAAAAAACCAAGCAACAAAAGAAAACAAAACAATAACAACAAAAAGCCAATGACAAAAAAAACAAAAGAAAATGAAAAACATATCGCAACAACAATAAAAAAAAAAGCTTGTAGTTAGTTCAAAGACTATTTGCTGGCCTTTAGGAGTGCTTTCTGGTCGAGTCTGATGGGGTGCCAAGTCCTGGCCCCAGAGTCTATTTTTGGTATTCACTGGGAATTTCGTTGCTCTGTTCCCCTTGCTGTTCCGTTGCATGCCTTTAGTGTTTGCCTCGGTGTGGTGGGATCAGATGGGGTGGAATTCCCACACTGTGTCTCCTGTGTTGCTCCCTGTAAGGCTATGGGTCAGTAAGGGATGTCATGTCTCATAGTGGGGCCAGCCATATGGTCTTCTGTGAGGATTGGCTGCTCTGAGTGGGAATATTATCTTTAAGGTTTGGTGGGCCAGGATGTGCTCCACTCTCTCCCCCCACCCTTCATTTGCTCCCATGTGTTTTGATCAGACATGTCATTCTCCTTGAGCTGCAGCTTTAGTGCCGTCCTCTGAAATAAATTCTTCTGGGAGGAGGGAGAGGTGCCCTTGTAGTTGGGATTGGGGCCGGCTCCTCAGACCTCTCCACTGGAATTAATTTTAGGAATGGCAATGCAGGTTTAAATTTGAGCCCAAAGGAAGTACAATACAGTAAGGAAAGAGGAACGCTGCCCCACCCCTTTCTCTCTACCTTCCCAATTCTTATATAATTTAAGGAATTGTCCTTTGAAAATGAAGGAGGCCACCAGGCATCTCTGGTCCCATCCATGTTCATTCCTCCTTTTAAGCTCTAGAGAGGACAAAGGATGAAATAAACAGACTACTTTAAATCCCTGGAAAGTCCCTGAGTGGTATAAATAACTAAAAGGCTCAAGGTTCCTGTTCATTCAGAGGTGCTTTGGCAGAATGGCCTGGCAATCTACTTCTGACAACCTGGCCATTAAGAAAGCTCTGGAGCATCATTCTGCTGCAACATACATAGGGTCTACCAGAGTTGGAATAAAGGTCACGGGAATGGACTTGAAATTCCCCAAAGCTTTGATCCTGGAAAATAACCTTGGAGAAAGACTTGTAGTTATAATTATTTTTGGAGTTCTTAATAGATGATTCACAAGGTAAGAATGATAGGGAATTTTATACTACTCAAGATATCTACTGCCTGCAGAGGAGATGGATTTGTTATCACAATATTAGGAATTATATCTGGGAAGGGACAAATAAAGATGAATATTATACCACACGTACTTTTTTGTCTCAACAAAGACATTACACTGGAAAAGATTCCAGACGAATGCAGAGTACCGCCAGCAAAGGAACACGAAATAAACACATACGTACAAGTTCATTACTTCTATTGTTATTGGCCATCATCGGGTCGATTTTGACTCATGGAAGCCCTACTGTACAACACAGAGTTTCTCCCCAGGAATCTTTTAAGGCTATGACTTTTTTCCTTTTTAAAAAAAAATAATTTTACTAGGGTTCTTACTACTCTTGTTACAATCCATACATCAATTGTATGCAGCATATTAGAACATATATTCCATCATTCTTTTCTAGATATTTACTTTCCATTGAGCCCATAGGATCAGCTCCTCTTCTTTTCCCTCCCTCCTCCCACCCCAACCCTCCTTTCCCCTTGATAGATGGTAGATTGGTAATTATTTTCAAATCTCACACCTACTGCTGTCTCCCTTCCCCTCTGGTTTCTGTTGTTCTTCCCCTGGGGTGTGGGGGGTGTGGTTACGTGCCATTCATTGTGATCGGTGCCCCCCTCCCTCCCTCCCTCTCCCTCTGTTTCCCCTACCTACCCTTTTGGTATCTCTATTCCCATTGCTGTTCCTGAGCTCCATGTGTTGTGAGTTTTATCTCTTGCCTATACCTATGTATGGGCTCCCATCTAGTCTAGATTGGGAAGTGGTACTGGGGTCATGATAGCTGGGAGTAAGGAAGCCTCAAGGGAGCAGAGGTATATTGCACGACCCATTAGTGCTCTAGTGCACCCTGATTGACTCATCCCCTCCCTGCAACCCCTCTGTGGGGGGATGTTCCATTGTCCATAGATGGGCTTTGGGTCTCCTCTCCAACCCTCCTCCTTTCTCACCAATGCATTTTTGTTTGTTTACTGCTTATGGCAAGTCTTCTGATGCCTGTTGCCTGGTCTCCATGACACCTCACGATCCTACCGGCTGATGTGCTTCTTCCTTGTGGGCTTGCTGCTTCACTGTTGGATGGCTACTTATTTAACTTCAAGCCTTTAAGACCCCACACACTATATCTTTTAATAGCTGGGCACCATCCTCTATCTTCACCACCTCTGCTCAAGGACCCATTTCATCTTCTGTGATCGTGTAGGGGGTGGAGTGAGCATCACAGAATGCCAATTTGTTAGAACAAAGTGTTCTTGTATTGAGGGCAGGTATGAGTTGAGGGCCAAGGCCCGTCTGCAGCCTCAGTGTATTTATTGCCTTATAAATATATGCACATAGGCCAATACCACTATTGTTATGGATCAATGCCTTTACTTAAGTGCCCACCTCTGTGAACCTCCCTAGGTATGCCTTTGCTTCCTAGAGCTTGCCTCTGTTTCCTTTTGCCTCCTCCTGCCCCGACTTCACTTTCCTCCTTCTTCCACCTCGTAGTGTTTCCTCTCCTCCAGCTTGGAGTTGCTCAAGTCACGGGATCTCTACCCTCTCCTAGTTGCTGGTTCCCCTGTCCATGACTCTGTCCACTCACCACACCGTTTTCCCTACCTCCTCCTTCCCCCTCTACCTCTGGGGCCATTGACTCATTAAGACTGTGACTTTCAAAAAAGACTATGATTTTCATAACAAATTCCCAGGCCAAACATTGGAGTAACCTCTGAATATGTTTGAACCATCGATTTTTCAGCAGTCATCAAGCACTTAATCATTTTGCATAATGCATATTGTCCTTACCGCCACCCATCTCTATTGGGTCTATTGTGATTCACAGTCATATAATAGGACAGAACATAACTGTGTCATGGGGTTTTCAAGGCTAAAACTCTTTATGACAGTAGACTGCCACATCTTTTATCTGCCAAGTAGGGCAAGTGTGTTTGAACCACTGACCTTTCACTTGCCAGTTGAATTCTTAACCCCAGTGCCACTAGTACTCCTTTAAGGATTAATAATTGTGGAAAATCTTTAACATTTTATTTTCATAGAATAAAGTTGGAAAGTGACCCATCCACTTTGTGTTAAAATTTAAGGCACGGGATGAACTCCAGTGGGCAATGTTATCTAGCCAGTAAGACATAACTCAAACAAGCAGTGTCTTGATTGGAGAGTTAATTTGTACAGCCAAAGAAGTCAGTTTAGATTTAAGAAGAATGAGTTATGTAAGCTAACAAATATAGAGAATGAAAAGAGAAATGTGATGAGACCTTTCTTATTTAAAAGATAAGGAGAACGGAGCTGGGGAAGCACATTATTATAGAGAGCACGGAGTGGAAAATATTAAGAATTCAGATCACTATGGATATGGAAATTCAGTGAACGTCAACAAGATTGATGAATGCTGGATTTCATCATCTTCAAGAGAAGATTCATTATATGAAGGAGATTAGAAGATATAATGACTTGATGATGATGCAAACAAGCAGTAACTTGATCAAGGAGGTTGAGTCTAAAAGCAAGGGGAATCAACAAGTGGCAGTTTGAAGGCACATCAGAACATGTATAGATGACCCATAGAGGAAAAAATTGAAAAACATGCAAGTAATTACAAATAGATCAGGGGAGCTGAAAGGCTGTCGAGTTAGTTTATTAAGTGGACTGCTCATTGACAAAGGGCAAGCTGTAGCTGATATAGGTTATGAACTTTAAGTCTTCAGCATCAACTCTGCTATAAAACTTTAGTAGTATAGCAAGACATTTTTGTGGTTAATGTATATAATATTGATGTAGACCTTGGTTGGGTTCTTTTAGAAGACAAAGGGTAACAGGCTCTTAAAATATGAAACATAATAAAGGTAAATATAATTACTGATTCTGAATTGTCTTTTTTCAGTGTAAAATAGACACGATCTTTAGGAAGGGATGATATGTTTTATTGTGTCATTCTGCATAAACAATCATTAAGATGCCCATGATATTAAGGGTGAGTAGAATCTCATGAGATCAACTGAAAGTTCACATTGAAATTTGAGATAGGAAAAGAAAAAAAATATTGGAGAGATGAAAAATAAGGACCAATATTTTGCTAAAAGCCAAGCATATTTTAAGTGATAATGGTCATATTTGTGTATGTTTTTTAGAAGTAGAAATCATGCAGCCAAACTCCTGGATCCTGTTTGAATCATGAATAATGTTAGAAAAGAGAATGTTGAACATAGGGTCTTGTAAAAGAATATTCTCTATAGTTTATGCTCTTTTACCTTTAGATGTAATCTGTGAAAGGAAATTTTTACTTTTATTTTCATGACTTCAATCTGCAAAGTAAAATTCATGAGCAAACTCACTGAGCGATTGTGCCTGATGCTGCAGGAGGCTGACTAAATCATTAGTAAACAGTTAGCACACTCCAAACGCCCAATGTAACAGAACAGAAGCAAAATCAAGAGGACTTTCCAATAATATTTTTTAAACACTATATTTTACAGTTTACGTTAGTACTTTTGAAGTGGAAATATCTCAGGAAAAGCTCATCCTAAGAGTATTAACATGGCCTAACATTATATGTTATATTAAAATGTTTTTCTGTTTGTTAAGACCTGCAATGAGGTTTGTTGAATATCAACCAAATCATTGTTTTGTAGATATTCAGCAGTGAAGTAAATTGCTTTTGATTGTAGCTTAGAACCATAGTTGAAGTCCGAAAGATAGAGTTGGACTATTTTTCCTGCTACAAATGACTTACAAATACCAGCAGTGAATTTGATTTTTGGAATATTGAAAGCAACTATGGTAGAATTTTCATATATCAACAAGACATCAAGAAATGTAAATAGATGATTAAATGCCTTCTACAAATTTTATCATACATTTGCAGATTTTTTTCTTTTAAAAGAAGTTACTTTCTTCCTAGGAATAATAAGGATCTGCATCTCTCCATTTCTATTATTTTACTCCAACCAGAGTGTAGAGACCTTCATTCTGATTAAAGTCTTTTTTTTATTTTCTTGTCTTATCTCCTTCGTTTAATTGTTCTTGGTTATCTTCACCCTGGACCTGTGTACATAGTGTTTCATTGTGTTTTGTAAGTAGATGTTATGGCACAAGGGGGAAACTGGTGGTAGAACGCAGACTTATAAACTGAATGAAGAACTGTGGAAGTATCAAGAAAATAGAAGTAACCCAAAAGTCAAAATAAAAGGCATGGTTATATTAAGATAGAAATCATTGGTCTTTCTTCCTTCAAGGGAATTTATGAATTTTATAATTTGAAATTATGTCCACCTGGACATATTCTCTTTATCTTCATTAAAATCATCAGAAATACTCACTCATGGATCACATGGACACATATTTAGCATTAATTATTTTGAAAAATTAAATGATTAAAAACCCAAATTTTAAATGGCAGAGGTCTGACTGCTAAAAGCAAAACAAAAGTATTTCTGAACAATGAAATAAATGCCTATATATAAAAATTACTTAGTATCATTCATCATTTTACATATTTGAATGAGTTTATAAGATTAGTTTGCACATTGTGAACAATTGTTAGTAAACAGAAATCAAATTTATACTTATCTGGTTAACAAAAATACATACTTTTAACTTACCTCTTAATTACAGGTAGGAACTTTTAAACAATATAATCAACTTGCAAGAACGCCTGAATTGCATTTTTATTTATTCACCAAGTTGTCATCTACCCTTAATATTAAGCTAAAATGTAAATAATTTTCACAGGGTGTAGTTTATGCTAAGACTAACAATCTACTAACCTTTAGTGGTCATGTGTTGTGCTACTAAATGTAAGATCAGTAGTTCAAAACCACCAACTGCTCTGAGGGAGAAAGACAGCACTTTCTACTCCCTAAAGAGTTACAGTCTTGGAAACTCACAGGGCCAGTTCGACCCTGTCACATTGGGTCACTATGAGTCAACATCGACCTGATGGGAGTGAGTTTGGTGTGGGCTTTGTATATTACTTCTGTACAGATTTTCATTCAACATTTGTATGGAACCTTTCTTGTAGTACATTCCTCACTGGTATACCTAAACAAAGCATCCATAATACAGTAAAATAATTCTCAACTAGTAGCTTTATAATCGATGAGTTATGAATTGAATCCATAAAATATTTTTGATGGTTTGTTTACTACTCCTACTTGAATCATCACAGTTTCTCTAAGCAAGATGCCATGGATCCTAGAGGAAGTAGCAATATACCAAGTAACCACTAGTCATGTAACAATAAACCAAGTAGCCATGAGTCACAGGTTTCCCTTAAGGAAATCAGATCACGTAGAACTTAGACCCCTTAAGGAAATGTTTCATGAGGAGAGAAAGCAGTCAGTTCAGAGTAGAGAGTCTGATGTGCCTGTGCTGATCCCAGTGCAGAAAATTATCTTGGCATCCAAAGACGCCATAAAGAGAAAGGGAATCGGGAGAGAGTTGTTGTTGTTATTGTTGTTGTTGGGTGCCATTGAGTCAGTGAGGCGCTCCTTTGCACAATAGAATGAAGCACTCCATGGTCCTGCCCACCCACACAAACAGTTCTACGCCTGAGACCATTGTGGCAGCAAAGGTGTCCATCCGTCTCATCGAGGACCCCCTCTTAGTTTGCTGCTCCTCCAATTTACCAAGCAGGAGGTCCTTCTCCAGGGTTAGATCTCTCCTGACATGCCCAAAGTCTGTAGAACAAAATCTTGGCATCCTTGTCTCTAAGGAGCTATTTGGCCTTACTTCTTACAAGACAGATTTGTTTCTCCACTTAGCAGGCCATGGTACTTTCAATATTGTTCTCCAGCACCACAATTCAAATGCCTCTGTTCTTCTTCAGTCTTCCCTATGCAGTGCCCAACCTTCACATGCATGTGAGGCGATGGAGAACGCCAAGGCTTGGGTCAGGTGCACCTTAGTCCTCAAAGCAGCGTCTTTACTTTTCCATACTCTCAAGAGGTCCTGTGCCAAAGATGTATGCAGTGCAACTCATCTTTTGAGCTTTTGACTGCTGCTTCCAAGAGCATTGATTGTGGATTCCAGCAAGACCGAATTGTTGACAACTTTTTCCCCCTTGTTCATGATGGTACCTAATGGTTCAATTGTGAAGATTTTTGTCTTCTTTACATTGAGCTGTAATCCTTTGCTGAAGGCTGCTAACCTTGATCTTCATCAGCAAGTGCTTCAGGTCCTCCTCACTTTCTGCATATTTCAGGTTGTTAATAAGCCTTCCTCTAATCCAGCTTCATATTAACCAGCTTCTCTGATGATTTATTCAGCAGAAAGATTGGAGTATGGTGACAGGACACAACCCTGATGCCCACATTTCCTGATTTGAAACCAGCCAGTATTCCTTGGTTCTCTGTTCACGGACAACTGATTCTTGATCCACGTTCTGCAGCAGCACGGCAGTAAGGGATTCTGGAATTCCCATTCTTCTCCAGGTTATCCACACAGTTGGATGCCTTTGCATAGTCAATAAAACACAAGCAACCATCCTCTGGGCAGTCTCTGTTTTGAGCCAGCCTTCATCCGACACGACACATGATAGCCCCTCTTCCATGGCCTCTTTTGAATCCAGCCTTAACCTCTGGAAGTTCCCTGTCAATTGCTGGGGCAACCATTGTTGGATGATCTTCAGCAATCTTTTACTTGCATGTGATATTGTGTGTGATAATTACAATGATGCTGTTCTGTAGTTTGAGTCATCTGTTGGGACACCTTTCCTTGAAATGGGCATACATATGGATCTTTTGCACTTGGCTGAGTAGCTATCCTCCAAACTTCCTGGCATAGATGAGTGAGTGCTCTTACTCTAACTTGTTGAAACAAAAGGGTTGGTGAGAAGAATTCTAAACTATGGTTTCAGACTCATTTGAAATGATTACGTCATGGCTGATGGAAACGATAGCTGTCTACGTATTGCATAGCAACTATATCTCTTGCACATTGAATTTCGAGCCAAATAGGCTTTTTACTCCCACAAAAAGTTGGAAACTCCTAGGGGTAATTCTACTCTGTCTGTTTGGGTTGCTATAAGTTGGAAATGACTCGATGGCAATATCTTCAATGTATATATATAATATCATATTATATGATAAATATATAATGAATAGTCTAATATAGGTGTATATATTGGAGTAAGCAGGCAGTGCTATCCTCCTCAAAGATGAGAGCTGACAAACACACGTTCATACAGGTGTGGACAACGCCATCTTTCAGTGGAGTATTGCTGCCTATTCATTCCTCAGCACAATATCCAACATGCAAACAATTTGGTTTCTATACAATTTGGTTTGTATATTGCTCCTATTACCTTTATGTTCAACAATAAGTACAATATGGATAGCAGGAGGATCATCTTCTAAATGTGGATTTCAATTATTTCCATAAACCGGTAAGCGGGTTACCTAGTAGATATGACCATAGACCATGAAAAAAAAATATTTTAGGCCCAATTACTGTGTTTCTCCCACGAAACCATAACCCTAAACCTCCAAACGCAAAGACCTGAACCCCATGAGATTTTAGAATGTATAATCTGGAGCTTCTTTGAATTCGGAATCTAAAGGTTGATATTTAGAGTTCTTTTAGGGGAAACTATTCATACAATAATTCTGTATTATTTTATAAAAATCAAAATACAATCTAAAAATTTACATGATATATAAAGGATGTGAGAAACATTTAAACTACTTCAAAAGAACTACATGAATTCTTCTTTCCACAGCATGGTATGTGTTATTATCACTGAAGTAACTGTCACTTAAAGGCTCTTCTCTTAAGGTCTCTGTTTAGAGAGACCTTAACTGACAATGAAATTTGACATTTCCAGTTTATAGGATTTGACTAATTAAATACTTCAAATTATGTTTGAAAATTATGGCTTTAGTACCTTAAAAAAGCTAATGATATGGCATGTCCTCTTCATCAGCAATTTCTTTTCAGCACAATATTCAGCAATTAATTAAATTGGTGAATAAATGCCCCGGCTTTTCTTTTTTCTTGCATTTTTGAATGGTCAAAAATTAAAATGTAAAGATACATATTAATTAAAATCTTAGAATGATTAGGGCACTTAACAGTCCTCATTTCTGGTTTGTTTCTCTTACTCGTCTTATAAAGCATTTAAAACTATATGTATAGAAGGAAAAGTAAGTGAGAAAAAGAGCCTTATAAAAAAACCCAAAACACAATCGAGGCAATTGAAATGCCATAGACCAAAAAATGTTACAGTTATTACATACATGGTATAATTACATAGAAATATATGTTAAAAAGCTCATCTACTGTGGCTAGTAAGGGGTGATTATGATACCAGAAAATTGCCTTGATTTTTGTGGGAGAAAGACGAGACTTTCTACTCCTGTAAAGAGTTAGTGTCCGAAACCCACAGGGGTAGTTCTTACCTATTCTATAAATAGCCCATCACCCTAAACCAGAATGGACCCGATGGCACGAGGTTGGTTTCGATTGGGTTCCCTATGATATAGCTACTTCTTAGGGAAAGAAATAAGTAACTATAGTCAACTTATTAGGTGGAATTCCCAGTCATCGATGTATTTGCAATAATGACAAAAAGAAAAGAGATAAAATAGATTCACTAATGAGGCTGCTGATATGTAGTCTAATGTGTCAAAGGATTCAGGTCCTTGGTTTGGAAGTTCAGATTAGTGGACCCATAGAAGATCTCAATTAATTGATCAAATAGCATGTTGAGGGATTCTATTCTACCTTCTACTTCATTGCTTAGGAGACTGTGGTAGAAAACATTCAAGGTATCACAACTGGTCACAGGGAGTCATGTTGATAGGTGCACTTGAATCCATTTCCATTCATAGCATCCCTATGTGCCACAAAACAAAGCACTAGTATACCTTATGCCATCCACATAATCATTATTATTCTTGGGCCAGAGTTCCAGCCACTGTCTCAGTACATTTCATTGAGTTTCTTTCTTTCCCAGAGCCCTCTACTTCACTTCATTAGCATCGTCCTTTTCCAAGGACAAGTCCCTCGGGTAGCATGCCTGAAGTGGGTGAGACAATGTTTTACCATCCTTTTTTTTTTTAAATTATTTTATTGGGGGCTCATACAATTTTCATCACAATACATACATACATCCATTGTGTCAAGCACATATGCACATTTGTTGCCCTCATCATTCTCAAAACATTTGCCTCCCGCTTTAGCCCCTAATATCAGTTGCTCATTTCCCCCCTCCTTCCCCACTCCCGCCTCCCTCATGAACCCTTCATAGTTCATTAATTATTATAGTTTTGTCATAAATTACCCTGTCCGATGTTTCCCTCTGCCCTCTTCTCTGCTGTCCACCCCCATGGAGGAGGCAATACTTAGATTCTTGTAGTTGGTTCTCCCTTTCTACCCCACATTCCCTTCACCTTCCAGGCATCGCGCCTCTCACCACTGATCCTGAAGGAATCATCTATCCTGGATTCCCTGTGTTTCCAGTTGCTATCTGTACAATGTACATCCTCCAGTCCTTCTGAGTTTACTTCTTCCAACACATATTTGTTTGTTCTGGAAACCGTGTGACACTCCATATTTTCCATCAACACCGCATTCAAAGGTCTGAGTTCTTTCTTCTTGCTTGTACGTCTTTCCCACACATGCGAGGTGATTGAAACTCTCGTGATTGAGTCAGGCTCGCTTTAGTCCTCAAAGTGACGCCTTTGCTTCCTCATTCATCAAAGAGATCATGTGCAGAAGATTTTTCAAATGAAATACACAGTTTTACTTCTTGACTGATGTTTCCACTGGAGGTTGATGGTGGATCCAAGTAAGATGAAATCCTTAACAATTTCAGTCCTTTCTTTACTCATCTTGATGTTGTTTATTGATCCAGTTATAAGAATTTTTTTTATGTTGAGGTATAATTTATATTTTGGTCATTAGCAGTAAGTACTTTGAGTTAGAAGCAGGAGAAGTAAGTAGATTATGTGGCTAATTGCCAATGAACAACTGCCCTGCTATCATTGCGACACATTTTCATGATAGATTCTATAAAACATTCTTGATGGGGAAATGCAGAACAGAACTTCAAATTCTCATGGAAGCCAAATTTTTTATACCTGTGGAGGCTGCATCAACCATTGAAGTATTACACTGATATAATCTTAAAATCTTAAACTAAAAATATTCCTCAAAGTCTTCTTAAAACCAAACAGTAGTTTAGCTTTACTCTTATGAAGTCTGCATTCAGCATTTTTTAAAAAGACATATAATTAAGATCAAATTGACAACAGCAACTCCAAATATTAAATAAGAAACATGGGGCAGCGAGTTTATGTAAGCAGGAGTGGAGTAACTCAGAAAACGACAGTGAGAATGGTCACTCACCTTGGAAAATGTCCTACTGAATTGTCCATGTACACATTGTTGAATTGATCTATATTCTGCTATACCTATTCTCAACTATAGAACAAAAATAAAATAAAATATTTTAAAAAACGAATCACAGTCAGACAAAAGAAAATATTTTTTAATATTTAGAGAACAACATGAAAATACAGCAACATTATCTAAAAAGGAAACTTACTTTTTCATTAGTGCAATAAAACTTGATGTTAACTTTTTTATAATAAATACGTTCATAAAATATATAAATATTGCTTTTAGAGATTCAGAAAATAAGTCATTCAATATTTGAGTATTTTCACCTGCCTGAGAGAATTTATTATTTTAAACCTGCAACCTGAAGTCTAGGTATACAGAGAAAAAATTTTGCCCCATTTAATACTTTTGTGCAATGAGTAGACATTGATCTGTTTATATTCTGTCAGTCTATCTTCCTATTTAATTGTTTGTCTTTATACTGATATACATGCATGTATGTATTTTTCTATAAAAGGTAAATTAATGTGATAGCACAGCTTTTAAAGGTAAACACATTTAAAAGAATGGTGTTACAGCTATAGTTATTTTTTGAAATTAATTTTCGTTGTGATTGATGCTCATTTATCTCTTACCCATTTGTATTATATATTTAATGACCACATTATCGAATGTGACTTGAGAACACTGGAAGACAGGTGATTGTAGTTGTTTAATAAGGAAAATTTCATGTTCTGTGGTTGGCAGTATCACCGAGTCAGTTCGGCCCTGGGTCCAACAGAACAAAGCTCTGTCTGATCCTGCGCCGCCCGCACAATGGTCCTTATGGCGGAGCCTGGTGTCATAGGAACTGTGTTCATCTATCTGCTCGAGGGCCGCCTTCTACTTCACTGCCCCTGTCGTTTCCAAGTACGATGTCCTTCAGGGACTGGTCTCTCCTGATAATATGTCAGGTTAGTCTCTACTTATCAAGTAAACAAAATGCATATATAGATATATTTTTGACTATAGTTAGGCCATAGAAGGAACTTCCCCTTAAATGAGTCTTACTCAGTGTTTGCTGTGTTTTAAGGATGATTAACCCTGAATGTGCCGATGGATACAGAGAGAGAGGGCCCTCACACCTGTTTTCACCCCACTCTGACCTATGGAACTACTACTCCTGAAAGGAGGGCCGGCGATCTGAAATAAAATGTGCTTTATATTTTACCTCTCATTTATGTTTATAAATAATCACATCAATGTAACTTGGATCATTTTAATGCCCCAGGGCAAACAACAGTTTATAGCAAAGTGCATTCTTTATTACACCTTCTTTCCCTCCAGTTGGCCTTGTATTCCTTTAACTTTAGTGCATCTGAACCACAAGAATTTATTCACACTTTCATATAAAAAAAGATTCATTTCTACACATGTTTCATCTTTGCTAGATTAGGTAACTAAAAGAAACAAATCTATGTTTTCCGTATTCAAATTCTACAGAAGAGAAGGGCCCTTTATCAAGAGTTAATGAAAATGAACTCAGTTTCTGCTTGCTCCCAAGATATTTATACTTTCGAATTCTCACACAATTTACTTTTTTGAAAACTCTTTGATTATATATACCAGGAGTATCTTCTGGTATAAATAATTTAAAAAATGAATTATAGGCAAAATATGTATGTAGATGAAGATTTCCCTCCTTTTGTCGGCTTACATACATTTAAAAAAAACCAATAAGGCCACAAATTCTTTTAAAAAAGATGTAAGAACAAGCAAACTTCAAGATTTCACTGTTCATGTTTTACATTTGAGGCAATTCATTATTTTTTAATCAGTGTTGACTATCAATTATATTGTTGGCAAATGCCATGGAGTCAGTTTCAACTCCCAGGGGCCCTGGTATACAACAGAATGAACCCGCTCTGGAGTGTGTCACGTTCATGATGTTTGTTGTGTGTGTGGTCATTGTTGTAGCCTCTGTGTCAATCCACGTCCTTGAACATCATTCTCTCTTTTTCTGAACCTCTGCCTCTCCAGTATTTGTTTGACTGGTCCTTTCTGATTCCTTGTCCAAAGTAAGTCAGACACACTATTTAAGTTGCTTTTAAGGAGCATTCTGGTTATACTTCTTGTGAAAGAGGCTCTTCCTTCTTTGGGCCATGCATGGGCAGTTAATATTCTCTTCTCACACCATTGTGGCCCAGTTTTCACATGCATGTGTGGTAACGGAAATGCCATGTGTCTACGGAGCATACATTAGTTAATATGAGAGATTATTTTGGAATAAGTTATAAGTGAAAATATTGAAATAAAAGAAGTACTTGATTTGCACTTACTTGATTTTTTTTGTTTTCTGGTTAACATAGCTGCTGCCATATTTGTGTAATATAGTAACAATGTTTCAATTAACATAGGGAAGAAGCTCTTATAACTTCATTTGTTGAAATGCTATTTGTGCAGAAGTTACTTCAAAGACCTATATTTTCAACCATCTAAACTGTCGAAAATTCACTAGAATCAATCATTCTTGAATAATGAAACTACCGAAGATATAGATATTTTAAGACATGATTTTCACTTGTACTTGGACTTTTATCTTATTAAATCTTTACTATGTTTAGTACTACTGGTCCCTTTTAATATTTTAGGCCTGTAATTTAAACCTAAGTTTAACTTTTGAGAAACTCAATCTGCTCACCATTTGTGCCTTTATTTCAAGTATTTATGTGTGTATTATATCAAATATTTATATCCAGATATGCAAACATTAATGTTATTTGGACATTATTTTAGGGGAAAGACACTTTTCTTTTCAAGTGAAGGAAAGAATGCCTGTGGAGTCACAACTCAATTTCTCAATTTCCTGTTCAAAGGGATTTTATTATTGATTCCTGTGTCATTCAGACTTTCTTTATTCCAAGATTTCTGATCTCCAAAATGAAGCTCTAACCAAAGTTCGGATGCAGGAATGGAGGGAAATCTCATTTTCACACTACCAACCACTGACCAAGAGTTTGGGGAAGCTGGTCCTGGTACCAACAAGGAAGGCATGATTAGAAATTAAAACAAGGATTTTTCTTTTTAAATCTCACTGCTTCATCTCTCGAGGAATTTGAAAGGGTGGGTCTATATACACTTTGAACAACTGGTAAAGCACAAGACTATTGACTGAAAGGTTGAAAGTTCAAACCTATCTAAGAAAGTCCCTTAGAACAACAACTTGGCAATCTACTATCGAAAGTCTTTTGCCTTGAAAAGCCCCATGGCATGCAGTGTGCTGTGTACAAAGGGGTTTGTTGCGCACATGCGGTTGGGACTGGCTCCCTAAAGATGGATTTACATTTCATCGTTGGCATTTCTGGCACAGAGTTCATGATGAATCTATCGCAGCTTGACCCTTCAAAATTAATTCATTAGTGAGATTATGGGAATCAACACTTATCAACTCTATAAATACCAGAATAATGGGCTGATATCTTTCTGCTTTATTAAAACATTTCTATTGCCTCTTCTATCATTCACTGGAGTGTGAAATTCCAGAAGCTGACCCACAACGTGAAAGATGATATGGGTATTGTTTCACCGACTTAAACAGTCTGCTACGTTTTCCTGATTTTTCAAAGAACATTCAAATATAGTTAATTCTCCATAAAAAGTTCTTGTAGTAACGATCTCATAAATACAAGGAGTTGGTTTAAGTCAGAATAGCTTTGACAGCTATCCTATGTGTCGAACACAAACTAGGTGAGTTTCTTACCATGAGGATTCAGAGTTCATTGAACAATTTATTTATTTTTTCAGTTCCAATTTTCCACAAAATTTTGAAACCCCCTGTATTTGTCAAGGCTCATTTATCAGTTTGAAGAATATTAATATTGATTTTGTGTGAGTCTACACAAATTTAAGTTTGGATATTTTGAGATACTACTGTTTTCTCTCTCTCTCTCTCCCTTCTCGTTATTTCTATCCATCACAACCACCAGTTAGTTTTCTACTTAGGGAAGACACACATTTCTTCCTCTTAAAATTAACAAAAGCCAAAACCAAACCCACCACCATCGAGTTGGTTCTGATTCATATTGACAATATATACTGAGTTCTTGAGACTGTAAATATTTATGGGAGTAATAGCGTAATTTTCACCTCCAGAGCTGCTGGGGTGTTTGAACCATCAACATTGCATTTAGTAGTTCATTGTCTAACCCACAGCAACTCCAGGAATCCTTAAAATTAACAAAGGGCCTTACATTCTGTAGCATTCTCTTGGAAGTTTCATAGATCTAGACCAAATGGGTACTGTAGTTATCTCTTCAGCTCTTGGGCAGCCACATTTTAATCAGAAAGTTGCCATGGTACTTAGATACAGAGACAAACAAATGCAATTTCTTTTATGTTTTCAGCATACTGATGGCATTATATTTACATTGTCTTCTGTAGTCATAGTCTATTATGGGAAATACCTGCTATCTGAAGACACAGTTGATCCCTTGTGCCAATATGGGTGAGAAGGCACTCACCCAAGTCCTATCAATACTTGCTTCTGTGGCACTTTTTCTCTACTTCCATATATATCTTAATTATATCTGGTGATAGAGTATTTCTAAATATATGTTTATAGCCTTTCCCTCTAAGGAGCACTGGCCATACTTCTTCCAATACAGCTCAGTTTTTCCTGTGAGCCGTCCATGGTACTTTTAATAATCTCCAGCACCACAGTTCAAATGCATTGATTCTTCTGTGGTCTTCCTTATTCTGTCCGACTTTCACATGCATATGAAGCAATGGAGAGAGAATACCCTGGCTTGAGTCAGGTGCACCTTAGTCCTCCAAGTAACACACTTGCTATTGAAGACGCTAATGAGTTCTTGTGCAGTACATTTACTTAATGCAGTACATTTGTTGATCTCTTGACTGCTGCTTCCATGAACATTGATTGTGGATCCAAGAAAAACAAAATCCTTGACAATCACAATCTTTTCTCTAGTCATCATAATGGTACTTAGTGGTCCAGTTGTGAGGGTTTGGGTTCCTCCTTCCATTGAGATTGAATCAATACAGAAGGCTACCTTATTCTTCATTGGCAAGTGCTTCAAATCCCCCTTACTCTCAGCAAGCAAGATTGTGCCATCTGCATCCGGTAGGTTGTTAGTAAGCATTCCTCCAATCCTCATGCCAATTTTTTCTGCCTATAATTCAATGACTCTACTGAGCAGGGTAGACCTGCCTCTGTGGTTTTCTGAAGCTGATCATCTTTTCAGGAGCAGAATGCCTCTCTTCTAAGGAGCAGTTATTAGTTTCAAACATTTGACCTTAGTGTTAACAGCCAGACTGGCTGCAACAAACACAGCAACAATTGTGAGGATGGAACAGGAGCCGGCGGTGGTTCGCTCTGCTGTACCTAAGGTCTGACCCGCCCCTTGTCTGACAGGTTGTTGTACTGTGTTGGCTGTTACCTGCTGTTGTAACCCGAGGTGAAAAGGAGACCAGTGCCTGGGAAAAGATATCATGCTTGGTAATGTGGAAATCAAGGAAAAAGGAGGAAATGCTCAAGGATACACTGACATTCCAGCTGCAACCATGGTGTGAATATAGCAATTGAATCTATCGCAGGAGATAGTTGAATCTTTCAGTCTCTTGTACAGAAGGCTGCTAGGAGGTGGAAGCTACTCAACGGCATCTGAGAAAGAATGAGAGAGAGAGAGAGAGAGAGAGAGAGAGAGAGAGAGAGAGAGAGAGAGAGAGAGAGAGTTAGTTTGTTGTTACCAAAATAAAACACATGTAATTACACTTGGTATAGAGTGTACCACTGAAGCACCATGGCATTTACTAAATTCACCTAAAGCAGCCCTTCATTTGGAATGAGAAATTTACAGGCCATTTCTTCAGCTGCTGCTGTTCTTCTAAGGGATTAGAAAGAGAAATTAGGGATGGTGGCAAAGAACAGTGCAGTGCACCTGGTACCAGTATAATAACTGCAAGTTTTTACCTAAGTAATATTAGAATTAATACATCAAAATGATATCTTCAAAAGAGTTAACTAGTGTGATCAATCAACCATGAAGCATTTATACCAGGAAGGCAATACATTTAAAATATAGTTCGGATGATAAATTATGTCAGCCATCAAAGAGCATTTAACAATTCTGACACCAACTCTAGAAAGGAGCAATAATGCAGAAATAAACAGAAATCAATGTACAATTCCTAAAGGACTGTCACACATGCATTCATGAGCATGTAGGGACATTCAAACTCAAACACACACACCGTACATTAGTGTTCCTATTCTAAACCTAATTACGGAATTAAAATGAACATATTTTAAAATATCTAAATGCATTCAAATTTTCTTACATATTCTCAACACTAATTCCCATCATACTCTCTCCCTTATGCTTTTAGGAATTACTTTAAACTTGGCCGTCTAGATGTTCGCCTGTTAATGAGATTATAAGTTACTTGTCCTTTTGAGATTGACTTAGTTCATTTAGCATAATGTTTTCAGCATTCGTCCATGTTTCCTCACACGTAAGGACGTCATTTGACTTTCTTGCCGAATGACATTACAGTATATGCCTACAGTGCACTTTGTTTATCCGTCCCTGTGTGGTCGGGTATGTTGGTTGGTTCAGCATCTTGAGCTCACCTGGTCTATTACTGTTCTCTTCAAATGTAAATGTCCCTGAAGTCTCCCAACTTTATATTGGTTTACAAAATACAAGGGAAATAGTAAAGGAAAGGAGTCATTTTTTTACTTAAAAAATACAAGGGAGCTAGTCAAAGAACAAAAACAAAAGGGAAGAAAACCTAAAAGCATGTATTTTAGTTTGTAACAAAATAATTGGATTAAAATTATGGGAATCTGTAGTTACTTAACATTGCTAATATTTTTGATGCTATAATATTTACCTCCCCATGTCATTTATTTGTCTTTTGTCTGAGCTTCTTAAACAGTACGAGGGTTGTGAAAAATTTGGCAACAATAAAATGTTTCTGAATGTGCAACCATCAAAAATTAATTCAGAATCACACGTCATAAATCCAAAATCCTTCCAGCAGCACTTGCACATGGAGCGAATTTCTCAAGTGTAAATTGGTCATGAGGAGGAAAGTCCCGCTCGATAGAAGCAAAATCAACAAGGCACGCATACACACACACGTATACACACACACATACACATGTATACACACAAACGCGCGCGCACACACACGGTCTGGTCAGGTTCTAAGTCCATGGGTCAGATGATAAGCGCATGTCTTCTGATTTGCATAGCTTAGGGGGCTCGTGAACTTGAGGTCAACAAGAATGCCCCAGCTAGTTAGTGGCTGCAGAGAAGAATGAACCCGAGGTCATCAGGTCAGCCTTGTCACTGAACAGCTGGATGGATCCAAGGTTAGGCGACAGGTCCGATGGCAGCTTGCTGTTGCCTCTTACAATTGGCAGTCAATATGGTGAAGCACAAAGAACCTTTGGCTGGAGTACAAAGAACCAGAGGCGGGTGAGCCAGATGCAGGGTCCACAAAACTAGCAAACTAGATTTTCCACAGCATCCACCTAGACAGGAAGTGAGCCGAACCTCCAAAGAAATGTCCTTTCAATTTCACCCGGGCAGTGATCTGAGTAAAGGGGTTGTATTCCTGCCTAATCTTTTTTAAAACTGATTGACTTCTCACAGTAGAGCCCATGATTGAGTTGATTACACTGTGTCAGGTTGCCTCATGACAGATTACTAGACTTTAACTGGCAAACCAGGGAACCCCCTGGCCCAGTGCAGTTGACCAAAAACATGACTATTAGACATGCTGTTGGGTAAAGAGCAAAGCAATACCCCACAAGGGGAAGATAAGGGGGAGGATGATGGAAACAGCAAAACAAGGAGGTTTGGTAAGTTGTTGAGTGTAAAATTAATCGTATGCTCTGTAAACCTTCACCTAACTCACAATAGAGTTAAACAATAATGAAAACAACTAAAAAAGTCACAGGTGTTTCTTACATGATCGTTTTACTATGTGTGTGTGGTTTATGTGAAAAGTAATTATATGCAATATAGTTGCATATTTTAAAAGTTATTTTTATCTCCCCTTTTATACTCCCTTGTGACTGAAACAATACTTGCTTA
The DNA here is from genome assembly GCF_000313985.2 of Echinops telfairi. Lineage (NCBI taxonomy): Eukaryota > Metazoa > Chordata > Mammalia > Afrosoricida > Tenrecidae > Echinops > Echinops telfairi. The sequence goes on along the minus strand of NW_022103906.1, from coordinate 71,758,144 downwards.
AAGTTAACATAAACATTTTCACTCATAAATAAAATATAGTTAAATAAATATGCTGTTCTTTCCCCTAGTGTTACTATGTATAAAATATATACTTTACATTCAATTACAAATTAATTTTTGATACTGTATTGTTTTATATTCACACCTTCCATTGCTACTAATTTTTAGCAACTCTTTAGTGTGCTTGAAAATAGAATTCATCCTGTAAATGAATGTCAGGAAAAATGATTTCTATTAGAACTTGAAAAGAGTTTACTTCACCTGTTAAAAATGCATGCTAAACACACTGTAGCTTATAAATATATTTGTCACTAAGTATGTTGGCTAAAGGGACTCCTGGACTCATTTTTCTTCATGGTTTTCTTTTTCTCTGTTGCCCTTTTACATTGATATCTTAGTTGAGTTGTGGTTCCAAATTATTCCTTTTGCTTTTGCCTTTGAATTGAGTTGCTTGGGCCAATTCAGAATAGTTTAAGGCAGACAAGACAAGAGAGTAATCGTTATGCCTATGCTCAGCCCAGGACCACTGGAATAGATTCGGCAGAATTAAGTTATTGGGGTGTTTATTTTATGATCATTTCTATTTAGTTTCCTCATTTTGCTCAGTGATTTGGGTATATCATCAAGAGAGAGTGATCTCTGGAATGTCAGGACTGGTAAACTAGAGGGTCAGTTTGAAATTGTAAATATTCTTTGAAAGTTGGTGAGTGAGCCCATTGTATTGCCTTCTGAGGACATACAGGCCAGCCAGGGCAAACTCTAGGGTCAAAGTAAGCCTGGCACATCCAGCCAAAGGCAAGGGTGTCACCTTTTCTAAGTGAAGTGGTTTTTAGACTTTTGAGATAATAAAGGGTCATTTAAGGTATAACATTTCAAGCCACTTACAATGTTGTGTTATAATAATCTATATATTAGCTTCTACCTTTGGACTCTGAGCTCTGGAAAGAAATAATTGAGAAGTATTATTTTGTGTATTGCAAAGCACAGTACAATACCTATTGCAAGGAAAGTCTTCTATTGCCTTGAAATGGGTTTTAGGGTATACAGAAGTTCAAGTGCCAGTGTTCCATGGAACATGGCTAGAGAGACCCTGGGACTTCTTTCTAAGGATGCTTTAGGAGGGAGGGGCATAATAGTAAGTAAAGGTTTCTAAGTTCAAGCAGGAATATGTTTTAAAAGAATGATCTCTTGGATTAAAGCCTCACAAGAAATGAGCTTGGGGAAAGATATCTGATTAATTTGGTTAGAGTCGCCTTACTGTGACTCCTCTAACTATAATATCCTTCCTGTGAATGCCCCTAGAGGTTTCCAAAGCTGTAAATCTTTGGGGAGGCATGCTGCCTCCTCTTTTTGCCTGCAGAATGTCTGCTAAGTTTGAATCATGGAATTTTCAGTTAGAAGACCCTACATGGCCCATTGTGTCACTAGGGCCCTTTTGCTGCAACACATTGTCCTCAAACATGAATACCATATGAATTGTGCTCTGACTCCATTGTAGAAGACAGAGGGTCGCAGTGCTCTGTTCACAGGCTGAGAGATGCTCTGAAAACTTGAACTCACTCTGGCCTTCAGCATCCAGCCAGTGAGCCTGAGGGACTGACTAAGATATTGAAGGCATCAGTCCTATGAATAATAAGCATCACTTCCGTCATATTTACTGAGTACAACCCAATCACTTTGCTTCAGGGATGGATAGAGAGTGTATTTTGGCTGTGGGCAAAAAAATGTAATAAAATGGTGATTTGGGTAAAATATAACCTCATCACCAAATTCTAGTATTGAAGCAACAAACGAACAAACAAACAAAATGTATTGTCATCAAATCGACTCCTACTCTGGCATTAGAGAACAGAGTAGAGGCCGCTTTCTGGTTTCTGAGACTGTAACTCTTGATGGGGGTAGAGCGCCTCATCTTTCTTCTGCAGAGCAGCTGGTGGCTTTGGAGCCCCAACCTTGGGGTTAGCAGCCCAGCACATAACCCCCCATGTCACCAGAGCTCCTCCTGATGACTAGTACAGATGGGGAGTCAAATGGAGTTCAAGTGGGGTAGGACAATGGGAGGGGCTACACTCTAAGCATGATGATAATGACTTTGGAGAAGATGAAGTCTTACTAAGAAGTGGTGGACCCCGACAGGCAGAGACAATCAAGCACTTAGTAGAGGCTGAAAGATTGCTTTCACGCCATTCTCTCTGAGTAGATTTCCCCTTGAAGTTCTTTTGACTTTTGTTGATTGTTCATTTTCCCATTAAAAATATTGCCAAAATCTGAGGATAATCTTTTTTAAATTATCTGAATAAGTATTGCGTGCATGAACTTTCACATGCAATTTTCTAAATTGTACATTTAGATAGAGTACACACTTGTTGTCAGACACGATTTATTTCTTCTCTAATAATCACACCAATCTAATCTAATAATCACATGCGTGCCACCAAAGGTTTTATCCTGTTCATAACATGATACTTGTTCTACTCCCAACTACCTCTCTTTTTCTAATCCCTACCATTTTCACAGCACACGGGCTTCTTGTTGAAGATACCGGAAAATGATATCTCTGTATTATCTTCGTAAAAATATTATTTCAGTGGAAAAAAAGAAAGAAAAAGTTATTTTGACAGTTTATTGACACATAATTCACATACCATACAATTCAATGGTTTAAATGTATTAAAAACATTTGGGCAATCATCACCATGACCACTTCAAAACATATACCTCGCTCTTCCCCATTATTATCAGTGCTCCATTTCCTCTCACCATCTGCCATAACCCTAAGACTCCATTCAACTATCAACCTAGCTACTGTCTCTGTAGGGTCTCCTATCCTGGATTTCACATAAAGAAACCCATAAAAAACACAAAACCAAGAACAACAACAAGAAAAACAACACACAGAAAAAATCCTCAATCCTAAAGAAAGCAGAAAATAAAAGCTAGAATAAATTTAAAATGAGTCAAGAGGGAAACCGAATAGTTAGGTGTTCACTTTTAAATAACTGTGAATGCATGGCGCCCTTGTGCCACACTGGGCTTTGATCTACAAGGTCTGGCGTTGTAAACCACCTCTTTCTCCATAGCAGAATGACGAGGCTATCTATGTCTGTATGCGTTCCAGTTCTAGAAGCACACAGGGGCAGTTCTACCCTGTCTTATTCGGTTGCTATGCGTCGGCCTTGACTCCAGGACAGTGAGTTTGATTTGGGGGCTATGTCTTCATGAATCCACGTTCCAGTGCAGGGCTATTCACGTCCCTGCTCAATGGTCAGAGGGGATTCACCAGAGGCTTAATACTCGGAGGATCTCTGCGCATGGGTTTTGGTTTTGCACTGCGAACCGGGAGCTCAGCATTTAAGGTATAATGCAGTTGGATTTGATTATTTACAATCCTTGTATCATGTGATCAGGTGTGCTTTCTCAGTGTAAACTTAGTTGACACCTCATTGCAATGGTTGCTTGTTTCGAGACAAGCTTTTAAGATCCCAGATATGATTCTTTCTGATAGACAGGCACCATCTGATTTCTTCACCGCATTTTACTAAAGCACTTAGCTCTTCAGCGATCCCTTCATGAGGGGAAGTGTTAAGCGGGGCTGCATCAAAAGAACTGCTTGTTCTTAGGTTAGGATTGAAGGCAAGTTCAAGCTCAAATCTATTCATCCATCTAAGGTGTATCCACTTTAGTAACACCATCAATAGCTTTTTGAGAGGTAATATAAGTAACCTCAATGAGGCCTTTGGTGATTCTAATCATTGTTAAAATGGCCAATGGTATAGAATTTAAAATGCTATTGAGAACAAGGGATTATGCACATATAGAAAAGCTTTTAGATGAAAACACATGTGATGTTCACTTACACATATTTAAAAATTTTAGTGACTGAATCCCAATTAAAAAAAACACAGAGGACACATATTTAATATTCATTCACTACATAAGAACTATGTTTGTAGTACTAAGCTGTGTCATAAAAAAGTTAATAAAATATGAAGTGGTAAATAAATGGTAAATTTAAATTGCCTGTGCAATTACTGGGTAACAAGAGGATTGAACTTGACTTCTAAATCCATGACCTTGGGGTAACAGCCCTCCGCTGCTTCTTTCCCTGCCATTACAGCTGTCAGTCCAAAGGACTATGTTCATTTCTTTAATTTGCCACCGGGGTGGTACGGGCATACAGACCCCATCAGGACACACCAAATCAGAGGAGCAATGTAAAACGTGGAGGAATCCATGGAGAGACTGGACCAGGCGCCGGCCCTAGCCAGATTTGGCCCGACCCCCACCATGGAAGGGAGCACCACAGAGGATGGAAGTAGATCGTCCAGTGTGGGAAGGGAGCTGACCTACCACACCACACCCAGAGGGAAGCAGGGACAAAGGAAGGAGGAGGAAAAGTGTGGAGTACAACTGGGCCCACCAAACTCAGAGGACGATGGCCCAGCTGGGGGGCCCAGTGTACAGAAAGGACTGTGTGGCTGCCCCCACTGCGAGATGCGGCGTCCTGAGCTGACCCATGGCCCTGCACGGGACAGCCCTGGAGTCACAGTGTGGAATGGGCGACTGAGCTGACCCCACCACACTGAGGCAAATCACTGGGGGCGTGCAATGGAGCGGCAGGGAAGCAGAGCAAGGAGGTCCCGAGGGAAGACAAAAAATGGATCCTGGGGCCAGGACATGGCACCCCATTAGACTCATCCAGAAACTGCTCCTAAAGGTCAACAAACAGACCTTGATTTACTAACAGGAAAAAAAAAAAAAAAAGATAAAACCTAATTAATTTAGTGTTTTAGGTAAATCTAGTTCATCTAGTTCCTTCTTATGTGGTTCATATGATATGGTGTACACTTCAAGAAGATAAAATTCTAAAATCCAGTGAGCCTATAGTTCGGAGATTTTTCATGTATGATTCCCTTTTCTTGGATTACCTTCTCTTTGACACTGACCTTTGCATGGACATCGCTCTCCTGGCATTCAGATACCAGTTCAGACATTGTGGTGTTTCTCTTTGGTACTTTATGTACATTATATAAATAAATTCTATGAATCACTATATAGGTAGAAATCATTATTTGTCCATTCTTTGCATATTTTTTAAAATTTCAGAATACTTACTACATACTATTTATAGTTCATGATGGCATTCCTAGTATGTAGCTCAGGATCAGACTGAGCAGTTCACTCAATAAATTGCCAACAGTAAATTAATGGTGAAATAATTAAATAATGAGGGCATGTACTTTTAGGCTCCTAAACATAATAATTATATTAACTAGATTTATTTTTGTCAAGTTATGTTTCCTAAATGTTACTAGAGAACAAAACCCGAAACTATATTTATGAAATATAATATACATATATATATATATATTCAATCTACATCTAGTATCGCTATGCCATTCATTTCTTAATTTATTAATTCCTTGCCCCAAATACTTTAAGATAGTCACTTCTACTATTATCTCCTCATAGAAGATGTGAAAATTGAGGTCAGGAAGTTTAAATAATTTGCTCCCAGGCATTTAATTAGTTAGGATGGAGCTTGCAATTGGATTCATTGCAATCTGGCTCCAGAGCCTGCCGGCCAGAGAACACAAGTAGTAGTTTTAACAGTGATTACTAGTTGTCAAGTGAGGAAGTAAAATATGACATAGCTGGAGCATTTGGTGAAGAGCAAGCTGTCAGGGATGAATGAAAGCATGTTCCCGGTCGTGTATGACAGCTAGCTTTTTATAAATCCTTTTAATTTTTAAATTGTTTGCATTTTCAGGATAATTTATAAAGGAGAATGACATAAAAATTATATCATTGAGAAATGTCCAATATGTTTAGTGTACTCCACATTAATAGTACCTATTAAAGTGTTTTTCATCATCACAAAATGTCACAATTTGCCATTTTATTTTAGACTTAAGATCATTTAAACATTAAGATATCCTCTTCCTTTTTAATGTCAAATTTATCCTATGGGGCATAGTAACTGTTAATTACTATATCCACTAATCTTCATTCCATTAACAAGTAATTATTTTTCGGCCTATTTCAGTTGAAACAAATGATCTGCAGTATCTTGACTATTAGTTCCCAAAGTTACCAGTGTGCTACCCTTGCAAATCTTTGAGGCCCTGTTTCAGTGGAGGTGAATATTGCCTGACCATTCTTATTGCCATTTAATCCCCAAATCTCATTTCTCCTTTGTATGCAGTTCAGAAATGTGTCTTTCATATTTTAATCTCAGTGCCTTCATTCCAATGTTTATTTCATTTGGAATGGCTTTTCCTATTCATATTCCCTTGCAGTTACTCAAATCCTATCAATCTTTAAAAAAACACACACATTTCATCTCTCCTGTGATGGAAGCTCTGTCTTCTCCGGCCCTCAAAGGTGGAGCTAATGGAGAGATGGAATTGAAAGGACTGGTATCCATTTCAGCAAGAGCGAACCAAGGTCTTTGTCACTGGTTGCGTTGCGTACATTACATACAACCTTCATAGGCCAAGGCCCGCCTCTTCATTTTCTAATATCACCCATTGAACGAAATCATCTGCAACATCACATTAGCCAAGTGCCTAGTTTTAAAGGATTTTATTAAAACACTACATATTAAAGTATTACATTAAAATACTATTTAAATAAATTAAGATGAATCTTTGGTAAAGCCTCCTTTCCAGTCATCAGTATTTGTTGCTGACTATAGATTTCCCTTTCATCCCCACACCTACATTCATGGGGTCGTAGTCGGTCTATAAACCCAAACCAAAGGAATGCCACAGCCACCAGGCTGATTCTGACTCACAGTAATGGTATCGATTCGGTGTTGGACTGCCAATTGCAGAGTCAGCCATTGGAAACCATGCTGCCCCACAGAGAAAGGTCCAGCATTCTCCTCCCATAAAGATTCACAGTCTCGGACACCCACAGATGCAATTCTGCTCTGTACTGTAAGGTTGCTTTGAGTCGACTCGTCTAGAAGGGACTACAAATGGACGTGTGGAGAGAGGAGGTTGCCTACTCCGCTAAAGATTTCCAGTCTAGGGAATTTCTAGTCTGCCCTATTGGGTCGCTATGTGTTGGCATAGAGTCAATAGCAGTTAGTAAGTAATAGTTATTCAGTCTGGTGGGAAGCCTTTTTCCTCTTGCATTTTGTGCTAAATTGCAGGCAAATTTCCTTTTTTTTAAAACAATGTCATTATAGTCAGAGGCAGTGCAGTAGAAACAAATGATCTGGATTTTTAAAAATGGTAAATTTCCATTGGCTAAAATATTTGATACTAGCCTGTGATTCGGCAAAGAGAAGCATTCATCAGTGCCCGCCCTCTTTTTTTTTGGTAGTGATGTAGTTGCTTGTGTCTTCAGTGAAAGTCTCTTGAGAGATGCCCCTCAAACTTCTCTGCTAGCTCCTAACTCTTCCCGGAATTTCTCAGCACTGCCCCTTTGTTCTGAATTGCTGGTGTTCACAAAGAATTTCTTCCATCCTGCCTGCAGGTGGTTATTCAACAGCACCTGGCCATTTAGAGGTAGCCTGCCATCCTGCCAGCGTTCATTCTCAGATAGGTCTAGTCCAGAAGGTTCTATTGACCATCTCTGATTACAGACGTGGGGGAAGGGGTTCCAGGATGTTCTTATTGACCCCCTGCACCTCGATCTACTGAGAAAACAAATGTATAGGTCTAGTTAGTAAACGAAGATTTCGAGATTTTACCTGTATGTGGAATATAATGGTAATTTTAAAAGTATATTTATTACTTTCAACATTAATGCTTGAAATTTGAGCTTTTTTGGCATAATTATTTTATCCAGTATTCCCTTACATTAAAACCATTCTGGTAGTTTACTTGAGGTTTCTCAAATTTGAATCGCAACTAGATATTATGGAGTCATAAAAAAAGAGGCTAAAGAGGTGCGTTCTCCATTCTTATTTATTTTCCCTGCTATTGGTTCGATGCATCATAAAATTAATGACGGAGAAGCAATACCTTTGTAAAAGAAGCTGAAAAAAAATAGTAGGAACTGCATAAAGTCAAAATATTCAACTCGCATTTGTATTTTGTTACTTAATACAATTTGCTTTAAAATTCCCTTGGTTATAAGAGTCTAAAATTCACACTTTCATCATTACTAAATGAAAAATGTTAGCTGCTTAACAAGAGCCTTTATTTTAATTGAATGCATTTCTTACAGGATATTTAGTTATATCGCAGGAGAATTATTTTTATAAATTGTGCATACAACTCTATTATAGAACATTGTGCTTCACTTTATAAATCTGTTTCGGAAACAGAAATGTAGACATGGTTCACAGGGGATACCTCAGTAGACTTAAACATGATTTTTTTAAAAAGAAGACTTTAAATACTATTTAGGAAAAGTATGTATGTATGTGCAAAGCCTACATCTGCTCCCCCATAATATAAACAGTATACATCGGTGCAAATAGACTTCCACTTGCATTACTCTTGCAAGTCACTGCTGTTTTGTCAGAATATAGCAGCAATTTTCAAGCTTTGCAAATGAAATTGCAATGAATAACATGGCATACATATATTTTCCATAGTCAATAACCATAAGGTGAACTGTACTCTGTGGAAAGGAGAGAGAGAGAGATAGAGAGAGAGATTATTGACTTTGTTCATTATCAACTGTGAACAGCTGCACAGGGAAGCTGAAAGCCACTGAGCCTGCTGAGAACCGCTCAGAGACCAAGGCGATCAGAAGCCAGGATTGACCCAGCTGGTGGCTGAGGTGTCTTGTCTAGACAGCAGGGGTCTCCACTCAGCTCTTCAAGGAATGGGCATAGGCTGTATATAGAGAAAGTCCTTCCAGAATTCTTGGCACAACTTCATAGGCATACTGTCTTTGTGAATGCCATTTTAAAAGTGAGTAAAAAGAAACCAGATGCAAGTAAATCACAGGATGCTTAGAGAATGGGAGAAAAACCTTGGGTTCATACCCTGACTCTGTGTTTTTTAGTGTACAGTCCAGATATCTTGGACACATTAGCAAACTGCATCTGTTCAGACAGATCACACAGATCTGGAATTTGTATTCAAATGTACAGTGTCCAAGATGTTTAAACCTCACTACTCAACATGTGTTCTGCAGATCAGCATCACTATTATCCAAGAATTTGGTGGAAATGCACAATCCCTCATTCCTTCAAAGAGATATGAATTAGAATCTGCGTAATAGTCAGGTATTCTCTGCGCACTACCTACATTGAAAGCAGAAAGCATTACGTAAGTATGGTGGGGAGTAACAAAGGTGGAAAATGGCATGGTAGTCAGAATGTGAAAAATAAACCCTATGTCATCTCTCTTTTATACCCTCCATCCTATTCCATTGTTAAATATTGAAAATTGCTTTTCTAAGATCCTCTTTTAATATATTAGTTTAGGATTGTGAATATGTAATTATATTCCCAGGTTCTTTCTTAAAGTTAAGATGCTACTTATTAAAAACAGGAATATACTTATACATCCACAATCCTAAAGCACAAAGATCTAATCTTTTAATGAAGCATCTTAAGTATTATCTTTCCCAAAATAAAGACAAAGCAATCCTAGTGGCACATTATTTAAGTGCTTTGCTGATACTCCAAAGATCAGTAGTTCGAATCTACTAGTTGCTTGCTGTAGAAAGATGAGGTAATCTGTTCCATGATGATTAACCAACAAACCCTATGGGACAGTTGTACTTTGCCTGTAGAAACATTATGACTCAAAATTGACTCAACAGAAAGCAATAAAAGGAAGAGTTCTATAAGTATTTGTTGTGTAATTGTTGTTTGTAGTGATTTAAAAAATAGGGGTAGAAATTCATCATGTCCTCCAATACAAAATAGTTATAATCAAACTCATTAAGCTATTAATTGATTTGACACATTTTAGTAGAGAGTATAAAATGTGTCCGGCATTGTGCTGGGCCCTAAATTTTATCAATAATTAATTGAGACTTTAAAAATATATGTAAGATTGTAGTCTGCATTGAATGTTAGCATAATAAAGTAGGAAAAATATTCAAATTTACAATCGGAGAGGGTATTGAATGTCATCTTGGTTAATTTGAAAATAATTGTTTTCTGTAAACAGTGGCTCAGAAACAGTCATTAGTAGCCACGTGATTTTAAGATATCAGATTTAGTATCATTTCTCTGTGGTGGTCCTTTACGTAACATACGTGATTTGAAAAACAGTTTTCATTAATACCTACCCAAGAGTAGAACTCTAATTATACTTGAAAGATTCATACAATATTCTTTAAATTATATCATTTTAAGCTTGTCAAATAATATTTAGAGTTTCTATTATTTTATCTCTTTAATTTGAGGTTGTTCAAAATTTGCAATCCCAGGATGCTTTTCAACATGCACTTCCCTCTGCTACATCCTAGATTAACTTCCCAAACATATTCGACCTATGCCCTTAAGTATAGAGTGGATGCACTGCTTTTGCAGTTCCCTGAATCCCCCCGGTGCCCCCCAGGGGAGTGGTATTGATCACTTTTGTAAACCCTGGCCTTAATTTTAAAAATCAAAAAACAATCTCACTGCTATCGGGTGAATGTCCACCATAGTGACTTCAAAGGACAGGCTAGAACTACCCCCTGGGAGTTTCTGAGACTGGCCTAGATTAAATGTGCTACATTTCCATTCTCCTAGAAACTCACGTCCACTGAATCCATTTTGACTCACAGAGAGACCCTATGGGACAAAGTAGAACAGTCCTCGTGGGTTTCTGAGACTCTTACTCTTCATGGGAGTGAAGAGTCTCATTTTTCTCCCAAGGAGTTATGGTTAGCGGTCAATGTGTAACCCACTTTAGACTATCAGAATCTGCACTTTAAAAGCCCTTTCACTTATTTTGGCACAATTTAAGGTAGAAAGACATTAGAATAAACAAAGTAGTGCAGTTTTATAGTCAAATTTAAAAAATCACCTGTAATTTTGAATTTTTAAAAGTCCAGAATTTGATGCCTAAGATAAATTAATTTCTTTCATTGCAGTGTACAGGAATTGAGAATAAGTCAGCTTCAGAGTGTTATGAATGTTAATGACAAGAAAGATAGTCTAATTTTCAGCTTTAACGAGAGCTGATAGGTTCAAGTTGCATGCGAATGAGTTTGCAGCATTAATTTGATATGTGACGTATTGTTTGTATGTCTAGAAATTTGTGGTAAAGATTTAAAGGACAGAAAGCAATCTCACCAAGCAAGACAGAGCTAGACTTTTCATGGAATTCGAACTCGGGAGACATGAGACTAGGTAGCAGCACCCTAAAACTATTGCCTAGAGAAAAATTCTTAACCATTGAATGACATCTAGCTACTGAAATGATCTATAAATCAAAATAGTAGTCTCCTTTAATGGATAAAATGTGTTCTTTAGAAGAATGATACTGAGACGAAAGTGACAACCATAACGGGAAAGGCTAGATGAGAGTCTTAAGAACAGTGAGATGCTGCTGCTGAAACAATGAGAAAGCACAGAGAGAGAAAGGAAGAGTAGTTTGAAGATTGTAACCAATGTCGCTGAATTTGTTTAAGTGCTGCATGTTTGCTGTATATATCCTTAGCACAATGATTAATAAGAACGTCGAGCGATGAATTCACATTCCCAGAAGTGTTGAGATTAACGGTACGTTATATCCTTGGTGAAGTCAGACGGACAATGAGCAATAATACTCTGCTTTCTGATTTTCACTAACCTGGGAGAGAGGGTTATACTTTATGTTAATATTTATTTCCTTCACTTGCCAGTTCAAAGTGGACAGTGATGTCTCCAATTTTCTGGTGGCAGCTGCGCAAAATTTTGCAACTGATGTCTGACTTACTCTTTCCTTATTTCCTTCACGGAACATTTCTTTTCAAAGAATATCTCATAGAATCCATCATACCTCAATGCTCTGAAATCCTATTGAAATCCAGCTACACCCTGTAGCATCGTGTGGTCTCCCAACCCCCAGATCAATTGCTACCATGGTTTTCCATACAAGAGACAGAGGTACGGTGTTCTCCTCTTCCAGGGGTGACTATAGCAAGTTGTCTGAGCAGTGATGTGAGAGAGCTAGAGGACGGGCTCTAGGCGAGATCTGGAACCCCCTCCTTCAGTGTGACAGTCAATCTAGGAAGGATAGGTATTTGGGAATACATAGTCTTCAAAGTGGTAATGTCTCAAATGAAACTATGTATGATCTCAGGTTGGCCTTTGTGCCCACATTGCCAACTCCGATTCTGGTGATTGTACCCCAGACTGAAATCCACTGCGGCTGAGTCAACTGCCAGTGCTCAGAGCTACCCTATAGGAAGAACACTTTAACCAGCGCACTACCAGATTCTAGAGGAGAACGATGTATGGAAAAACAAAGAACTGGTGCACAACAGATGCCTCAGTATAATAAGCAGTCCTTGACATTATTTCACATGAACTAATAAATGTACATAGATGCTATTGAATGACGAAGCACTGCTTTTCTATGTGCTTCGATAATCCGTTTAGGCCTCAACCTTCAGGCCAGATAGCCTAAATCACATCTTGAATAAATTTATCTCTATAAGATTTTTGATGTACTGACTTAAAAATTCCTGAGCAGTTTGTCGATAAATTTTGTGACTAACAGATGTGTTGTTTTATTATTTGGGAAGGCAAAGATTAAGTAATTATTCTTTATTTTTCACTGGTTTAGTCACCAATAAAAAATTATAATGGTTCTTCCAAAAATATTGCACAGCAAATGAAGGCCTAGTGATAAAATAAGAGTAGGATTTGCCCTGGGTAATCCACAGGGATTGCTCTATCCAGCACTCTTGCACGGAAAAATTAGACCAATACGCAAATACAAACAAACAAAAAGAATCCACTTAACTTCCATTTAAATATCAAGTCCTAAGATTAGTAGGGGACTTTTTTTTTAATGAACAAAGTAATGTGTGTACTAATGTGACTCTGCGTGCTGGCATAATCAAATGTTGCATTTCATTCCAAAGTGTCATTTAATAGAAGTTTGACGATAAGCCAAATCCAATATAAATAGACCAAGTGGGGACAGCAACCTGTTCAGTGCTTGGAAAAGGTGCGGAGCATCTGTTCCAGGTGAACAGCACTGGTCCACTGACTTCATCGGAGGTGTCTCAGAAGCTAAATCGTAGGTGTTTTCCTGCTTCAACTCTTCATCAGTTTCTGCTTTCAGGTTGTTGTAACTAAACAACACAAAATCTGTGTTAGGTTGACTTTGTTAGATCAAGATCAGTTATTCTTTCTTGCTAACGTTTGACTCTTGTTAGGTCAGAAATCAATATATATTTAATGTTTTCAATATCATCAATTTTCCCAAGACATTATTCCCAGTTGTATAATGAATCACCATCTGGAATGCTCATTTATGCCTGCAAGTTTTCCATGACATGCCTCTTATGACATGAACTTGTAAACCAAGGACGATTGTCTTAAATGACAGAAAATAGTTGCAAGTCAATGATGGAGACGAAAAACAAAAATATATCTAAGGAGGATATATATTTAATAGATGCTGTTTCAGATTTTTTTTTCTCACGTACTGCTCCTGCATAGTGACAAAATGAATCAAATTCTGTTTCAGCTTACTGATGGTTGAAACCAAAATCAGTGGCATTGGTCACTTGGTGAGGCATAGCAAGCCGACATGGGTTCCCCTAGGCGGTGCATCATTAAGGGTGCTGTCAACCTCATCGTTCTCCCAGGAAGTGATTGGTGGCTTTGCGTCTTGGCCTTGTGGTTAGCTGTCCCGTGATCACTTGACAGTGCCACCCGGATGACTTGATGATTCACAAGAGTCAGAGTTTAGAGTGTTTTCTTTACTTTTTTTTTAATGACAGAAAATAGGAAATATAAAAACTGCTTCTTTAACGATAGAAGGGCTTAGTAATTATAAAACAACACATTTTTCTAAGTTTTGAAAATTAGTGCATCATAGTAAACTGACAGATTTCCTGCTTGATACTGTTTTGGGGTTTTATTCCACACCCTCCCTCACCAACTCCCTTCTGTTTTTCCATGTCCCAAGAATCTACCAACCCACTTCTTAATTCTAGAGCAAAAGTTGCTTTTTACTTATAGATTTGAAAATGCATTAAACAAATGAGTAAACATTTAAAATTTTATTTTCTTAATTATTTTTTGAATCATATAGAATTTATTAAAAGGCAAGTCTCCACTCCAAAAATATGAAATGAAATTCCATTATAAAAATAATTCTAGATGGACAAAGGCTTCAAAGTAGTCTTTCAGTGTGATTGAGTTATAGCTCATCTATATATCCAAAGGAAGTGGTATACACACACACACACACACACACACACACACACACACACATAGTTCTATGCGTCCAAGTTTGCTTATACTATATGTTCAAGTTTACCTGATATTGGCTATACTTAGTAATATACATGTATATCTATAACTGAATGTATGTGAAGAATGTTGAAGTCTCATTTTCACAGTATATTTCAAGTGTTAGTTATATTTCTTTTTCTTTAAATCATTTTGTTGGGGCTCGTACGACTCTTATCACAATCCATACATCCATCCATTGTGTCAAGCACATTTGTACATTTAAAGTTTTGAGGCCTATACCTTCCCTTTTAATAACATATGAAGACCTGCCTTTTATACACTGAGGATCTTTCTGGCTCTTTTCTAATGCCTTCTTAGTCACCGCACAGGCTCCTCTCTTAGGCAGTGTTGAGTGGGAGACATTTCGATGTCATCTTACAATCTCTCTTTTTGGACCCTTTGCTGAACATGTGGTCTCTGCCTCCCGACTGTGGACCGCGCGCATCTTGTCTTTGCGACAGTTCGGTGCCTCCATTCTGCCCATTCATTTCTTTGACTCAGCGTTCCCACACCACGCACTGCCACCAAGAAAGTGCGGTCTAGAGATCGATTGTATGGAATACATAGGAAGCATTGGGGCCAGATTTTTATTCATGGTGATACCATAAGGCGATTGCTTCAAATTTTAGAGAATAACCTTCTACGTAGGTGGGAATTAAATACAATGGTGAAGACGTTCACCTGCACATTGAATTACAACTTAATTTTAAATACAAGAAGTGAATCTTGTGACTAAAGTGACTATAAGACATTCTCTTAGGACCAATGCTTGAATTCAAAAGTGAGGAAATGACAGTGAAATAAATAACGCAAATATTATTGATGTCTATCACAGTGAACTTAAAGCTGGAAGAGCTAAGACTATCCTTTCTAAGGAAAGTGAAGGAGCAATGAGAGGCATTTCGCCTTTGAAAGCCCACGGCTTACAGATACAGAGGCTGTGAAGTTAGAAGCTAGACAGTGAATTGATACCCTATCTGTTGACTTGTGTTGTTGTTTTTACTCAAGATTTCAAAGCCATTGTGCTCATTAAAAAAATGTTAGTAATTGAAGAAGAAGGCTGCTATTTTACAGTAGTTTTCTAATCTGACCGCAATCATACCCCCAGATAATTTTCAATAAACGTGTGTTCTTCATCAGGATTCCAGCCAAATCTGATGATCCCTAAGTTCAACCATAATTTTTTTCTTCATTCTTATCCCAGGGAGTCAGAGATTTAGAACAGAATGGAACACTAATAGGTCAATTCAACCACAATTCAGTTGAAGTTTTGTGTGGCTAGTTGACTTGGCACTCTAGAACTTTTTTTTATTAATTAAAGAATTGTAACTTAAAATTCACTAATGATCAAATATATGTAATAAATCATAATTTGGTGCTATATTGAAATCAACTATGATTTCTGCACTGGTAAATTCCCTGGATGGCAATTAATGCATTGATTTTTCTTTCCATGAAAAAATCAATTACTCTATTAGAAAATTTAGTCTTCTACTTCTGGATATTAGAAGGCTTCTGGGATCACCTACACTACCTTTTTCTACATGTGCCAACAAAATACATGAATTCATAATGGTTTTGCTTTTCTATTATTACATTTAAATAATTTGTAGTATGGTACTGAATGCATTCTAGGAAATACATAAAGCCTATCTTGAATTTAATAAAATCACATACAAAATTTCTGTTTGCAACAGCCAGATGGCCTGTAAATTGTGTTAATACTTCACTGATGAATTCTTAGAATGAGGGAGCAAAGGGAATGGAGCAAAATGAACGTGTGGATTTAGAATTTTTAATGAAATTATAATTACTCTTTATCAATAATGAAACCAAGTTAGACAAAACTCACTGCTATGGAGTCACAACAAGCCTGCAGGGCCCAGTAGAATTGAGTCTTGACTGGAGGAGAAGGCTCCGTATCTCACCAGAGATGGGTTTGTGGATGCCAACTGTTAACCTTTCAATTAGCAGCCCACTGCATAATCCACTCCACCACCATACTACAAATAAATGATCATTAGATACAATCTCTGCCTAGTAAGAGTGTAAGCCGCAATGATTTGGGGTACAGATTTATACACATGAAACAAGAAATAGAATATATGGATATGTTTACCTTTACCAAGATGAACAGGTGAGCATATAAAGAATCCTTAGGAATCTCTGGTAAGGAAATGCTGAACTACAGAGTCACACAGCTATATGTGTGTGTCCTGGGTTTACTCTTTTGATCTTTGTATAGTGTTGGATTAGTCACTCTACTTATCCAAATTATTATTGCTTTTTTATAGATTTGCTATGAGAAAAAATTGAAATATTTCATGGAAAGCTAATAGCATCTTATTGGTCATATGCAGAAAAAAAGCAAAAAGTAAAAAAAAAAGCAAAAAGTACAACTTACTGCCATTGAGCCAATGCTGAATCATAGTGATTCCCTCTGGATTTCCAACACTAACTGTTTACAGGAATAGAAAACCCAGACTTTCTCCCACGGAGCTGCTAGTAGTTTTGAACTGCCAACCATGCAGACCGCAGCCCACGGCATAACCACTATACCACCAGGGTTCCTATGGTCTTATACAGAGTAGATGATAAATATAACTCTTTTATTTTTTAAATCATTTTATTGGGGCTAGTACACACAATCCATGCATACACCGGTTGTGTAAAGCACATGTGTTGCCATCATCATTTTCAAAACATTTTCTTTCTATTTGAGCCCTTGGTATCAGCTCCTCATTTTTCCCCTCCCTTGTCACCTCCTCACCCCTGTCCCTCAGAAACCCTTAATAATTTATAAATTATTATAATTTTGTCATGCCTTACACTGTCTGATGTCTCCCTTCACCCACTTTTCTGTTGTCCGTCCCCCAGGGAGGGGGTTATATGTAGATTCTTGTGATTGGTTCCCCCTTTCTACCATACCTTCCTCTTACCTCCTGGTATCGCTACTCACATTATTGGTACTGAGGGGTTTATCTGTCCTGGATTCCAAAATCATATTGTTGTGAATGAGGGGGTTGAGGAGTGGGGAACCAAAGCCCATCTGTAGGCAACTGGACATCCCCTTACAGAAGGATTGTGCGGAGGAGACGAGCCAGTCAGGGTGCAGTGTAGCAGTGATGAAACATACAACTTTCTTCTAGTTCTTTAATGCTTCCTCCCCTCCCCTACTATCATGATCCCAATTCTACCTTACGAAATCGGCTAGACCAGAGAGGATGTACACTGGTACAGATAAAATATAACTCTTAATCACTATCTGTGAAAAGACTTAACAGGAGCAGATAAAATTGTATCCTCATGGAAGATAAGAGATAAGGAAGAACAATTTTAAGTTAATTGTTTAAAAGGGCAGAACAGGAGAGAGAATGGAAATACATCCAAATCTAGATTTCCATAATACCATAAAATGTCCATTGTGAGGGATGAATAAAAATCAATAAGTCAGAGCCACAGGGACTAGTTGTTGTTGTTTGTTGTGAGTTGCCATCGTTTCAGAATGAAACACTGCCATCCTGCCCCATGCTCACAACTGTCCCCATGCTTGATCCCATTGCTGCTACCAGTGTCAATCCATCTCCTTAAAGGTTTTCCTCTATTCTGCTGTCCCTGTACCGTTCTAAACATGATGTCCTTCTCCAGGAGTGGTTTCCTGACAACATGTTCCACGTATGTAAGACAGAGTCTCATCATCCTTGCCTCCCCGGAACACTCGGATCACGTAGTCTCTTTAGCAGTCCATAGTGATTTCCATATTCCTCTCCAGCATCACAGTCAAATACATCTTTTCCTCTTAGGTCTTCCTTGCTCCTTGTCCAACGTCGACAGGCCTGCGAGGCAAAGGAAAATAGCACGGCTTGGATCAGGTGCACTTTAGTGGTCAAGGTAACATCCTGCTTCTCAGCACTTTAAAGAGGTCTCATGCAGTAGAATCGCCTAATGCAACACGTCTTTTGATCCTTGGACTGGTGCTTCCATGAGTTTTGATTGTGGAGTCAAGCAAATCCAAATAGTTGACAAGGCCAAACTTTTATCCATTTCCCATGATGTTACCTAGTGGTCCAGCTGTGAGAATGTCGGTCTTCTCTACACTGAGCCTTAATCCATCCTTGAAGGCTGCAATCCTTGATCTTCATCAGCAAAGACTCCAAGTCCTCACTTTCAGTAAGCATGGTGTTGTTATCAGCATATCAAAGGTTGTTAGTAAGCCTTCCTCCAATCCTGATGCCACATTCATATTCATATTACCCAGCTGCTCTGATTATTTGCTCCGTATACTGAATGAATAAGGATGGTGAAAGGATACAACGCTGCTACACACCTTCCCTGATTTTAAACCATGCAATATTCCCTTGTTCTGGTTGCTTGATTCATGTTCAAGTTTTGCATGAGCATAATCAAGTGTTCTGGAATTCCCATTCTTGTCAAGATTATCCATAGTTTGTTATGATCTATACAGATGCATGATTTGGCATAGTCAATAAAGCTCCACTAAACATCTGTTTTCTGGTGTTATCAGCCAAGATCCATCTGACATCAGCAATGATATCCCTTGTTCCATGTCCTCTTCTGAATCCAGCCTGGACATCTGGCAGCTCATTGACAATGTACTGCTGCATCCATTGTTGGATGATCCAGAAACAGTCCACTTCCATGTAATATTGAAGGCATTGTTCTATAATTTGAGCATTCTTTTGGGTCACCATTTTTTTACAGTGGGTACAAATTACAAATATGGACCTTTTCAAGTGGATGTTTTACAAATTCCCTGGAATAGACAAATGAGTGCTTCCAGTGCTTCCTCAGCTTGTTGAAACATTTCTTTGGTATTCTATCCATTCCTGGAGCCTTGTTTTGGGCCAGTGCTTTCGGGGCAGCTTGAACTTCCTTCAGTATCATTGGTTCTTGCTCATATGCTCCCTCTTGAAATGGTTGAATGTCAACTCGTTCTTTTTGGTAGAGTGAAACTGTATTCTTTCCATTTTCTCTTGAATCTTCCTGCATCGTTCAATATTTTGCCCCCCTTCCCCCCCCCTCCCCGATCTTTCATATTGCAAATTGAGGTTTGAATTTTTTTCTTGAAGTCTTTCAGTTGAAGATATACTGAGCATGGTTAGTTCAGTTGATTATATGTTTCATCTTCATTAAAGTAAAATGAGACCAAGTAATAATGACAACAAACAGTGCTGAAAACCTGTAAGCTATAAATGGAAAGGTGCAATCTGACAGGCTTAGACCACAGATAGCAAAGGAATCAAATAATGGCCTAATAGCCAGAGTGCAGCAGTGCGAAATTAAACTGCTTATGCCTTATATAAAAATGTATAGCTGCTTAATTAGATTATCACCTTATTAAATATAGAGATAACTAATAACTTAAGAATAATTTCAGTGTTTTATGAGAACAAGAAATGAAGAATTTAAAGGCCCAGCAGTATTAATATCAGGTGCCTTCTTTACATACTGTCATTTTAGAATAAATTTTAACCTGCATTTATTTCATTATAATAAGAGCCTTTACAACAGATATATATGCATGTAAACCTGGAAACCCATGGGACTTGTAAAGTTGGCCATGGATAGGTCAGGGGAACTAGTAATCAACCTGTGCTGTGCAGGAAACCTGACCCCTGCTGACACAGCTCATTGTACAATTATTGCCCTGAAAGTGCTCCATTCTGTTTCCCACAAATACGATTTGATCCCTATCCTTCTTTGATAACAATTGGCGTACGTGATACTCAGAATCATTAACCTTACAGCTAGGCAGTTATCCCCAGACCTCCTTCACTTGAATTCAAGTGCACTTTCCCCCTTCATGTACAGAGAACTTTTCTTCTCTGTAAGATGTCAGATTTGTAGGACAGAATCCCTTTTTATGTTTTATATTATTATTACTATTGGTTGGATTTTAGTACACAAAATCATATCTTTCAATGTTTCATTAACATAAAGTAGAATTGTACAATTCCTACCACAATCAGTTTTGAACGAAACCTTTTATATCTTGACAGTTGGGGAGAACTTCAAAGCTCAATGTCATTTACATGTTCATTTTCTGCATGTGTGCCAATTGTGCTGTCACACAATTTGATTCTCTGCCACAGCTTTGAGAAAATTCTTTATTTCATTGATCTTTCAGATGGTCATAGTGTTTCTGACGTAGGTTGGCAGGTTTTCCAACCTTTGAGAAAAGAAGCTCATTCAACAAGTTCCTTACTTGCTTTTATGACTCTCCATGCTCTAGAAAGAATCCATTGACATTCTTGCTTACAGAGTAACAGATTTGTTTCCATTGGAGACCATTCTAAACAGAGATGTCAATGGTTTTCTCTGTGAGTCTGAAAACCGTATGATAAGTTTATGATTCTCCCAGCCTTTATTCACTCAGCAACTATCTAGGATGAAAGAGTCTGTGCAGGAGGGAAGAAGGAGGGACTGCAGGGAAAGCATCCGTTGAAAAGGCTTAGAAGAATAAAATGAATGTTGCTTTAAACATACATATTAGGCAATATAGAAAGCCTATAGTCTGAATTTCTATAGTTATTATTAATAGGTATTTAGCTCATGCTGTGAATTGTTTAGGGAGTAATTGAACCCTTGAGTGTCATTTCAAATTTGGTTTTGTGCTATAACAATTTTAACACACTGAAAACAATATGACAGTAGTTTAAAATAATGCATAGAAATGTAAAGACACAGAGAAGAACGAGAATATGAAGTGTCATGTGTGCATAGTAAGAAGTTTTGTGCCAGAAATGTTGACATTCTGAATGCCTTGCAGTTGTGATTTTGTATTTCCCCATTTTTATCATTAGCCCAATAATCCCTGTCTTTGCCTTCATTTTTGTTCATAGTAGATTTGTTTAAAATTCTGTTACATATCTTAACTCTGATACTCTCATGATGATAAACAGGTCCATAGACTAGATTGATTTGCTGGTAAAAACTGCTGTATCTTGTGAAGTCCTTCTCTTACAGCGTGCCCATCACCAATCTACCAAATGGTCCTAAATTCTTCAGATGATGAACTAGGATATATATATATATATTTTTTTTTTAATCTAAAGGAGAGTTTGTTATATCCAGAAATGGGCAACCAGGCTGCATCTAAGTGTCTGTGTGCAAGCTCTCTTGAGGAAATCTGTAAGCTTCCTGCATTTAGTCATCGCAAGACCCATATGCAAAAATAGATATATTTATATATAATTTTGCTCTAATATAAAAGGATTAGTCATGACAGCTGCTCATCGTGGTGGATGGTATGGACTGACAAACTTCCGTATTCCAATGACCAATTTAAAGGTCTTAGATGTCATCATTTGGTGGAAGTGCCCCCAAACACTATTTTATTGACTGAATAAAAATGTAACACCTTATTCTGGAAATAGAGACACCCCCAAAGCATTATAAGCTGGTGATTTCTCCTTATCATCACAAGTATCATCATGGGAGGGGGTTCTTTTGTCTTTAGCTGGCTTCTCCAGACTGCTTCAGGAGGGGAGGAAGCATTTGTCATAACTTTACTTAAAACCGTTGCTTACTTGCAGTGTCCTCAACATTGGTGCTGCTTATGTTTAAAAACAAGTTGAGCTGTTTAATCTAGCAGTGAAATAGGAGATGTCCTACATCCTGTTTTCTTGATATCCTTAACCATGCAAGTAAGGTAGCATATGTGAGCAATTTCCGTTCTCTTGGTTGGGGGTGAGGGGTGGGGGGCTTTAAAAATCCAAACCATTAATATACCTCTTCATATCTTAAAATATGGGTCTACCTGAGAATAGGGACTGCCTTTTTATAAGATTCTTTCGTTCTAAAATTTCCAAGCTAGAAATGGAGTTTTACTCTTCATTTGCTGAAAATGAGGCATTCTACTCCCATAAAGAGTTACAGTCTCAGAAATCCACAAGGGCGGTTTTACCCTTCCCTATAAGGTGGCTTAAGTGGGGATTGGCTCTCTGGAAGTGAATTTGAAAATTTGGGTTCAAGATATATTGAAAGGCTTCTATCATGCAGCAAACTTTACTGATGATGGAAATTAAACTTGCTTTGCATTCCATGCTTTCTGATAAGTAGAGAAGCCCTGTGGTGTAGTGATTACACATTATTGGACTCTAAACACAGGGTCTGCAGTTTGAAAGAGTCTTTCTTCTCTGCTGAACAGTTACCATCTCAGAAACTCACAGGGGTTGTTTTTCCCTGTCCTATAGGGCTGCTGTGAGTCAGAATCTACTGACGATAGTGTGCTTGGTTTATGGCTGTTTACTTAAAAGGTGCAACCTAAAAGTAAACATATTAGATTAAATATCTCTTATTTTGTTTTTCCCCTAAGGAATATCATTGTCAAACAAAACAAACACCACTTATAGGAACCACTTTGTTATAGCCCTCATTTGATTTCATCTGAATCTATTCATTCTCAGGTTTGTATATTCTTTCTAAGGAGAGAGAACCCAAGTGCTAAAAAGAGACAGAAGAGAAATTTTCTTTTCTTTGATGCTTAACCACATGGACATAATGTTAACATGCTCTTACGATATCCGTGACCTCTCTTCCTAGAGGTCAACTCTATCAGACGTGCCCATAGTTAAGAGCCTGGAACAATTCATCAAAATAGGTGCTTCCATCACACCTTTTGTAAATCACTATATTGCAAAAGTTTCCTGAGTGAATCTGTTGAAATGAATTATGTTTCTCCTGTAGCTCTACTGTTTAACATAATCCTCCTAGAAATGGTCTAATCACATCTTCTAACCTAAATATAATTAAAATAGTACTCATCTTCTCAGTGCTAGCCGCTTTATTCTGAATCATAGCGACTCAACAGCACAAGGTAGAATCGCTTCTGCGACATTCCAAGACTGTAATTCTTAACAGGAATAGGACGCATCTTTTCCCTCAGAGCTGTGGATGGTTTTGAACTGCTGACCTTGAGATTAGCAGGCCAATGTGTAGCCACTATGCCACCAAGGCCCCTAGGAGTCTTTTTAGAGGGGTGAAACGATTTCTGGGTTCTGCAAATACATAATTAATGAGCCATTCTAAATGTTACTTTATATGAAATGGTAGGTTAAAGAGTACTTTTCTTATGAAAAAGTGTTTTTATAGCAGCCGAGCACAAAAGAAGCATCTCTGAAAGGATGTATAATCATGATTTCCAATATGGAAGGTCCACCCCCAAATATGTTTGAATTGTAGTTGTCATAACTAAATGCCAATTTTAGCTTTTTACCATTCTAGGGGAGACATGCATATGCATTTTATATTGGAATTATAGTAATTAAAGATCAAGGGTACCCTGCTAGTGTACTCTCATCTGTGATATGACCAAAACCCATTGCTCTCAAGTCAGCCCCGACTTACACGTAGGTAGCCTGTTGGACAGAGTGAAACTGCTCCAAACGCTTTCTGAGACTGTCAATCTGGACAGGGGCTGACAGCCTCATCTTTCTCCCACAGAGCAGCGGGCGAGCTTCGACTACAGATTTTTCGGTTAGCCGCCCAGCAATTCAACTGCACTGCCACCACAGTCTCCTTCTACTATCACAGAACCATAAACATCTAAAAGTTTTAAAGAAATTAATTTTTTTTTTTTAGTTTTCTTAGTTGACCTATTTCTAAATATTCCATTGAAGTTGCTGTATCTGTCACACTTCAGGTGAATCCTAATGGCATTTTCTTATTCTATAATCCTGGGATTTGGCCAAAATTCGGGGGTTTTGAGTTGCTTTCAAATGTATCTATTGATTCAGGAAGAATCAGACAATACTCTGTAATCTTTCTTAGACAGATAGCAGATTTGATAGAAGTTCTCATCTGGGTGTGAGAAGCAAACTGAGTGATTACATAGGTTTCTATCATTTATATAGCTCCTCGCTAAGATCAAAGTTTTAATTAATTTAGATTAATCAATTCACAGGGCATTTAGCCTAGTATTACGCAACAGTATTCAGAACATGATCATCTCACCTCTGCCTAATAATTCATCTTTTGCTAAACTAATGATTAAACATAAAAGGAATGAATTCCTAGATCTGTAAGTTTCTTACAATAGCTTATTCTTTCTTTTCCCTTCAAATTGTTCAAAGTTTTCTCTCAATCAGAAGTGCAAGAAAAACATAGGTTATATTAATATCGAGATCCTATTTACTGTGTAAAATGTATTATCTAGGGACCGGCATCCCGAGGAAAAGGCCAGAATGTGCTCATTCATCCAGCTTGTTAAATTTTGAGGAACTCTTAAGTGTTTATTTGAACACAATGTTTAAAGAACATAAAATTTCCCCTTTACAACCAACTCTCCAGACACACTTAGTATGTTGATATTTACATCCCCAAATTTATATCAAAAAGCATCATTGAAACAGATGCTGGCAGTATAATTGGCTAAGAATTTGCATTGAAGATGACTCTTGGGTATACACTCAAGCATTCAAATGTTCAATAAGAGCTACTTGCAGGGATATTCTGACCTATTTAGAATATTTTCATCTTCTTTCTGGGCTCTGAAAGGTTAGAAGGAATAAGAGAAACAGATTAATAGCTGTTAGATGAAACCAAGACAGAGAAGCAGCAATGCAGTGAAGAAAATTGTGAAATATACACATTCACTATAACTCCCAAGTTGCAAATAAAATGAGTTGCAAATCAATGTCTATTGATCGTTCTATTCATTTTAATGCAGTTTATACAAAGTACATAGATTCCAATGTTGTTTCTTTGATGAAATAATTTATCGGCATTTATAGAAGACACAAACTTTCTTTTTCTCTTGAGAGTTTTCTGTTCTTAAAGAACTTAAAATAACATCATGACATTAGTAAAGTTATATTTCTTCCTAGATTTTTGAGAGGAGTCCATAAAATAGAAGTATAAAAACAGAATGGGGACCACAATGATAAGAAAATGAATAATCCATAGTGCATTGTTTCTGAGTCTGAATTGTGAATTTTGGGTCAAGGCCAAAGATATTATTTTGCTTTCAGGTATATATTTTTAATCAAATATATAAAAATACTTTTATTGGATTCTAGTAGAAAGGACTTGTGATTAATCAGAGGTGTTAAAAAAACAAGAAAGAAAAGGAAAAATTAGAATGGTGGTTCTTGTTAGGTGCTCTCACGTCAGTTCTGACCAGGGTGACCCTGTGTGCAGCATGGTGACACGCTGCCAGTCTCTATGCCGTCTTTGAGCCCACTCTTGCAATCTTCATAATCACTGCTGTAGCTGAGTCCACTGTTTCAGCTATGGTGCCCATCGATCATGGGGAAGATCTTCCTCTTTTTAACTGACCCTCTACATGATCAAGAATGATGTCTTCTAAGTACTGGGTCCTCCCGATGACATGTCCAAAGTGTATGAGCTAAATCCTCCCTCTCCTCACTTCTAAAGAGCATTCTGAAAGTAATTATTCCAAGACGGATTTGTTCCTTCTTCCGGCTCTCTGTGGTATATTAAGTGTGATTCAAGGCACTCTATGGTATTTTGAGTATTATTCACTAGTACCATAGTCCATAGGCATCCCTCTTAAGCCTCTCTTATGAATTATACCACATACCATCACATGAGGCAATTCGCTAGAGAGGTACACACACCTTAGAATGATTGGCCGTTTGAGATCAGAAGGGCAACATCTATCCATGGACAAAGTTAGAAGGTTTAAAAATCTGGAGAAATGGAAACAGCAATCACAGCAAAGACTGGAGATGGATAAGTGATACTAAATAATGGCAATTGCATCCGATGGTATGAAACAAAATGTGCATGAATTCTTGAATGGGCACCTTATCTGGTCTATAACTTTCACACAATTCACAACAATTAAAAAACAACAACTCTGACTTGAGAGCAGGCAGAGCGATATCTTTTTGCTTTGCTACTTTAAAGAGATCTTTTGCAGCATATTTGCTCAATGTAGTGTCATTTTATTTCCTGATGGGCCCGATGAATGATGTCATTAGAACCCCTAATATGTAATAACATTAATGACTTTTTAAGGTCAAAATTTCAAAGAGTGATGTCCTCTGACAGTGTCATCTACTTGCTGCCATTTAAAGTCTCAGCATGGTTTTGATTAAGCACTTGACAGGTGGAATTTTCTAAGTCCCATTTTTCACAGCAGATTACAGCATCAAACCAAAAAACTCACTACCATCAAGTCAATATTGACTTAGTGTGATGAGTAGATTCGCCCTTCTGAGTTTGTGAAATGAACTGTTTGCAGGAGTTTAGAACCTGTCCTTTTCTTGGGGAGCGGCTGGTTTTCAATTGCCAACCATCTGGATCAGAGCCCAACGAGTCACTACCACCCCACCAGGGCTCCATAGGCGTCTTTCTCTCCCTTGTTTCAAGAATACCATTCTCATGGGCTGAGCGCTTTAAGGAAGCAAAGCTGATGACATAGGAGAATCAACAAAATTAGCTCACACAATGATAGAATAGGCAAGTCCAAGTGCAGACTGGTTCTAAGTCCGCAGGTCAGATGTTCGGGTGGTGGCTTCTTCTAATTTGTGCAGGAGGAGGACTGAAGTACTCAAGATCGGAAGGAACGTGCTACATTGGTAGCTGCAGAAGTGGATGAATTCAATGGCAGCAGGTCTGATGGAAGACCACCGGCAACTCCCGCAGACTCAATGACAGCCCATTGACCCAAGTCTGAAGAGCCAGAGGTTGATAGCCAGATGAGGCAGGCAGTTATGGCAAAAATGCAAACCAGCTTTTCATAGTGCCCAACTGTCTAGGAGGCAGCCTACATCTCCCCAGAAACCTCCCTTAACTGACTGCATCAGGGTTGTGTCCTGAATAAAAGGGTTGCATCCCACTCTAACCTCCTTAGAACAGATCGTCTGAAATTACATTGTGTCAGGTCAGGTCATGGACGATTACTAGTTGTTCACTTTCAAACTACTGAGAATCCTGGCCAAGCCAATTTGACAAAAAACTTAATTATCACATATGTATCTAGTAGGTGCTTCTCTCTTTCTCTCTCTCTCTCTCTCTTTTAAGTAGTTGGGATTTAATACATATATCATTCCAAGTTTCAGTCACCTCAGATAGAATGTACAATGGCTACCACAATCAGTCCCCAAGCAATCTCTGTCTATATGGACTCCTTGGCCTCTTCTCTCTTTTAACCCACCTCTCCCACTGTACGCCGAGCCCCTCGAGCCCTTTATTCCATGTGCTGTCCCCCTAGGTTCATCGATCTGAGGTTTCATACATCAGAAAATAGAAAAGCATATAACACTACTTCAAGAGGGTGTCCTCCATTGACATAACACCTCTGAGATACACTCTAATATGAACAAACAAAAATAGTAGGTGTTTCTTAACCTCACCCATAAATATAGAATACACCAAAATCAGGTGAGCATAATCACAGGAAGAAAAAGCAGATTTTTATAAATGTTACGACTCATAAACTAGGTAAGGAAAAATCCACTGACATACTTAAAGTTTATTGTGCCAACCTGACCCAATAAACACATGTGGGATTAATTGAAGGGTGGAGATATAAATGGCTCAGTGAGCCTTCCCTTTCTAGTTCTTAGTTCTCTTGCTTTGTGATGGTCGGACCAAGGTGCAGCTGCCTTAGCCAGTTCCCTGCTTCAGCTGGCAAGGCTCACTTCCTGCAAGACATCCCTGAGGAGGGAGAAGACGCATGGACCTACCCAGATGCAACCCTGGGTGCTGGAACACCCGTGTGGAGACCCCTGCCTGTGCTGAGATGCTTACATGTTCACTGACTCAGCTTTTCTCCTGAAGTCGGTGTCATTGAGTGTGTGTGTGTGTTTTGTGAGATGGAGGAGGATTTTGTGGATCGGTGTCAGACATATGGGTTAATGTTGGACTTGTGGGCTTGGGCAGCACTGGGTTGGGATGTTTTCTTGATATTCACTTAAGCTTTATATAAACTTCTCTCGTATACATGTGAGTTTCTGTAGATTTGTTTCTCTAATGTACCCAGACTAACACACCCACTTTGGTTACTGTAGACATAGGAAGTTTGTGAACGTCAGAAGTTAGGGTATGTTTACTGAGTATGATAGTTAGGTTTTTGTGCACTAACACCACTCCTGTAGGAACATGTGGGTGGAGTGTAGCTGTCAATCAGGTCTCAGTTTGACTGGAGGGCACTCTAGATACATGAATCTTCCTGCCTGGCCTCGCTTTCTCCCTGGAGGCAGGCCTCTCTCTGGCTTCCCCTTCCTGTGGGCAGTCACTTATCTGAGGCCTGCCAAAGCCTTGTGATACAGCCGCTGCTCTTGGATCCACAAGGCTTTGTTCCCACAGTCCTGTGCTCTTCTGCCATTCTGCATCATTGCCTATGGCTGCATGAGTCTGAAAAGAGACTTATGGACTAATATCAGACTTATAGGCTAATATTGGACTTATGGACTTGGTCTGGATTGGCCTGGGAGGTTTTCTTAATATACAATTAACTTCTTGATAATAGGGCTCTCTCTTACACATATATGAGTGTCACTGGATTCGTTTCTTTAAGTCAACCGGGCCTAACACACGGAGTCTTGGGTAAATCATTCATGATAGGGGGAAGATTTGATGCAACGTATTGTAGGAAGGGTACATAGAATGTTTGAGAAGATTCTGGGAGAGATGGTTTGGATGACCTCAAAGTGTGACGGGCAGGGAGGTCCTAATATAAGTCAGGATGTTTTACTAAAGGCAGGGGGCCAAGATGGGGTAGCAACTTTGGTTCCTAAATGGAGTGAAAATATATTGCTTACACTTCTATTTTTCTACATTTAAGATGATAAATTTTAATTCTGAATCCAACAACAATTTTGAAAAGCATAAATAGAATGTTTCTCAATACATAGACAGAAAAGAAACTTCTCCTGATTTATGAATAGGTGTTGTAAGAGTGCAGTATGTTAAATACCCCTCTTTTAAGAACATGGTTGCTGGGGGGCTACAAAATCACAATGACTTTTATTAAGCAAAAATATCAACGTGTGAAGCTATTATATATTAAATACCCTCCCATAGGATGAATCCTATGAGACAGAGTTCAGACGTTCCCATACCCTCAAACTTTCTGTACCACTCTGACAATAGTCATCTCTTTGATGGCCCTCTACTTCTCCTGTGGGCTCAACAATCCATTGCAGTGACCATAGAGGACTCACACACCATGCTCTTGTTTATGAGATTTAAGAGGGCCTGTGGTTACTGAGGAGTGGGCAGCCTCCTAAAAGGTTATCTTACTCTTGGCTTCACTGTAAGATATTTTCTATAGGAGTTTCTATCAGACAGACAATTGTCAGCTACTTGGTAGGGGGGAGGGATTGTCATGCTCCCAATAAACTGCCAGGGAGGGGAGGTCTACTTGGTTACTGTCAGAGCCTGCCCAGTATTATGTTGGCTGGTGGTCTAGCCTGCACACATCAGCATTAGTCAGTAGTCCTCAGTTGTGACTAGAAGGGAAAGAGACAGACCCAAGTTGATCCCCAGGGAAGGCTTTCTTGTTGCTTTTAGATGACTGATTTAGAGGATGCAGAGGGAGGCAGACAGGGACGCTTTTGGAAATGACTGTACTGCGGACACTTCTGTAGCTGTTTGTAAGACTCTGGCAGCAACCAGCAGCTTCCAGCAGGGGTGCAGGTGTTCCACAGCCCTGTGTTTCCATGGAGGTTGGCCTTAGTGCTAGCAGTACTTTCTTGGTATATGTTTGACTGTGAATCCATCCTCCATTCAAAATGCATATTTGTCCTAGTATACAGCAGGTTTAGTGAGCTTCACACTGTTTCTCAAGCCAATCAGAGGTAGGAACAGCAGCCTAACTCGGATGAGCAGGAAGGGAACTATGTCTGGGTAGTTCCAGAGGCTTGAGTCCTTAGGTGCCCAGAGAGGGAGACTGAGCACTGAATGTGAGACCAGACTCCACGGCAGCACGGTTCTGGAGCAATTCCCTGCAGGTTTGCAAGGGGATGGTGTAGGGGGTGGGTGGGTGGGGGGGAGGGGGCGGAGTTACCATGTTCCAAAAAGACCACCAAAGAGATCTGCTTTATTTCCGTTAACGCCGCTGCTGGCTGTGTGGGCAGCCCCCACTCAAGATGCCTGCTCCCCCGCGCACATCTGCTTTAGTCAACCTCAGGGGTGCCTAGAAACGGTAGCAGGCAGACCCAAATGGCCTCCCAGCAGGTCTGTCTGTCTGGTTGGTTTCAAAGGCAAGATCTCTGGAGTCCCCAGGCAGGCAGGTAGAGTGTTGATTATGAGGGCAGACTCCACTACAGGCGGCCTTCTGGAACCATTCCCTGTAAGTTCCCTGCCAAAAGTATCCTGTTGGGAGAAGCTCCGACACACTCCAAAGGAAATGTCAGGAAGCTCTGCCTTGTTTATTGGCAGGTGCGAGCTCAGGAGCCTAGCTCTTTGTATGCACACGCAGGAAGTAGGATGGTCAAGGAAGCAGGCTCTTTTTCTGGAGCCAGGAGGGATGGGACAGTGGAAGTCTAGGCCTTCCTATTACATGCAACTCAATGGGCCTGTTGACGTTCGTCTGTTGGTGGGTCCCTGCTGGTTTTCTGTGCTCTCCACTTTAGAATCCCTCAAAGTTGAATGCCATTTCTTGGCTGTACTTCACGTTGTATTCTTGTGTGGCGGGGAGTGGGGGTGGGGAGGTGGCTATTTACGCATCCATTTTTCTAGAATCCCTTTTGCTTACATTTTGAACACTGCTCGGTCTAGACTGTGGATAAGAGTAGATGCTGGGAGTGGAAAAGGTGGAAGGAGGAAACATAAATTGTCTATTGCCTGACCATTTGTTTTTCAGAGCTCTGCAGTACACATTGTATTACATAAATGCAAGCATTCAGCTTCTCCTGATTGCCCCTAAAAGTCTTTATCTATTATCTCTATTTCCAGGTGCATCAGAATGACACACCTCTTGCTATAACTACATTTATTACTCACTGATTTGACGTTGTGGTGGACAGGAGGGAGGGGGGGAGGGGGTAATCTTGATGATCCAGTGCTATTTTTTGGAGACAAATCTCATATTGACTGCAGATGCTATTTATGAACCTGGCAGAATTGAGAAACTTATTCTGGAGCAGGATTATGGGTTGTTCGTGGCCAGTGAAGAACATTCTGCTCTGTGCCCGGTTCGGCTATCTTTGACCTCTCTTGCTGTCTGTAGGACAGAGGAGAGATGAGAGCCTGCTTCCCCACATCAAAAGCCCCACATCCTTCTCCTTCAGGGTTTCAGGACATGACCATCTCACCGCTGGTAAAGTACTTGGAGGTATAGTTACCGAAAGGCAGCCACCACAGAGTGAACTAAACATAGCGACGTGAAAGAGCACACAATTCACTGTGCACAAGACATTAGTCCAGCTTCCAGAGGCTCAGCCTTGGCATGACGAGGGAAGGATTAAAAGCAGACCCTCTTCTGATCCATGTAGCCCAGGGTCTTATTGAGTGACTGTCTGAATATGGGAAGGGAGTGAACCGTTGCTGCATTATTCGCTCTACGCCCCTTTCTGAGGAGTGCAACAGGTGCCCTAGATGATGCCACACGTCCTATATTTCCAGAAGAGAGGTGCTCTTTGCACAGAAAGATACAATGCCCCCACTGCTGAAATCCCGATCTAAAGCTGGAGCAGTGAGAGGAGTCCGTTGCTTCATTCATCGTAGATTTGGCAACGCTTGTTCCACGCCGACAGGATGGAAAGACAGCCTCCTGCGGGATGAGGATAAAGCAGAGTGTGACTCTGTCCCGTCTGTTCCCGTGAACCTCGGGACTTCTGGACACGGAACGGTTTTCTGAAAACAAAGAGACAAAACTGAGACCTGCCTTATAACCTCTTGCC
The DNA here is from genome assembly GCF_000313985.2 of Echinops telfairi. Classification (NCBI taxonomy): domain Eukaryota; kingdom Metazoa; phylum Chordata; class Mammalia; order Afrosoricida; family Tenrecidae; genus Echinops; species Echinops telfairi. Next base: position 71,725,942 of record NW_022103906.1, on the reverse strand, counting down.
GACACCTGTGCTGAAAGGAGCAAGTAGGACAAGAAAAGTGTCACTTCAACGAAATACCTGGAGGGAGATTTCTTTTACTGAGTCCCACACCAACCGGAAGACTCTGCTGATTTTCAAAATAATTCTAACTTCTTTTAAAATGGACTAGACATTATAATTGTGCACATAGAAGCCCTGGTTTCCTCAGTCTTCTTCCTCAGTGGACGTGAACGTGACCTGCCAGGAAAGCAAGGGCTAACGAACAAGTCTGCAATCCATTCTCTAGGTTTGGGCTCTTGGATAAGGCGAGACGTCCTTAAAAAGAGAAAGTCGCTTGGTATTTTCAAATATGCTTTCAAATATGCTTGTAAGCATGCTAATTTAGTGGCAGCAAGTAACAAAATACAAAAGCCGGTGTCTTAACAGTGTGACTCTCTAGATCTGAAATGTCTCCCCTGAATGTATAGAGTTGTGTTAGGTGGGTTCTGGTAACTTAGCCAGGACTCTCTGGATTAATAAACAGTAATTTTAAAATAAGCTTGTAAGTAAGCATACCAGCTGGATATAAAATGTCCATGTTTCATGACACACACAGCCCAAACCTCTTTCTTCCATAGTAATGTGACCTACAAATCCCAAAGAGATGTCAGAAATGAATAGGAGACAGGTCATTTTCTGATGCTTCCAGAAATGAGCTGGATGGATATGTTGGAGGCTCTGGATCGTTGCTTGTTTCTAAATAGTTGGATTTCAATTACAATGCAACCATATCATATGGTAAAAATAAAATATCAGCAACAATCAAAAAGTTTATATAAAGCATTTATGGTATAGCTACAAAATAATAGAAACTTTTATTTCAAAAGTATCACTCCATGAAACAATTGTTTCTTATCACATGCTCCATGTATGGCCTCCATCTTTTAGAGGCCCTCCAAGGAGACAAGGGGTTCTGGAAGCACAAAGGTGATGTGTTGGGGTGAAAACAAGATCAGCATTTTGAAACCACCATCTGGCCCGCCGAAGAAAGATAAGACTTTCTATGCCCATAAAGAATTACCGTCTTGGAAATTCCCAGAACCAGAGCTACCCTGTCCTATAGGACTGCTGTGAGCTGGAAGATGGGATCGACTTGATGGCAGCGAGTTTGAGTTTTTGGTTTAAGGAAATGAAGGCAACTCACCTAGTGAGAAAGCCGGTTAGTGGCCACCCACTAATTGCAGAGATGTGTTCAAATACATTTTGATTGGAATAACTTCACATGCGTGAAGTGGAATCCCCATAGAAATACTTTTTAACCTGCCCGTGTACAGATAATAACATACAAAAGCTAATGCAAATCCAAAACCTTTTTCTTCTATGTTCCCATTGCTCACAATGCTTCAACACCAGATGTCTCTTCCCCCACCCCAGAAAGATGATCTGCTGTTTACCTTCTGATTTTATATTCTCACAATCACCCTTTACTATTGGCATCTAAGCAAGTATTAAGTCTTGCTTAGTTAAAGCTTTAGAAGAATGGAAGGTACAAATAGAAACATAAAATCGTTTTTCCCCAATAAAAACTTAGCTATGCAATTTGGTATCATTTTTCTTCTCCCCTCATTTGTACTGTTATTACCCTCTTATGAGAAGTTGGAATAATAAACGATGGGCAGTTGCTTTGTGTTTGTACATAAGGTACCTGGCTTATGTAGACATATTCCTGTTAGCATAGATTTCAACTCTGTGTTCTCTCTCTTTTTAATTATTATTCTTTGCTATTTAGCATAGAACGTCAAGGAAATGAAATTAAAAATATACAATGCTTTTTTTTTTTTAATGGAGGGAATGTGGTGAGGAAAAATTGAGTAACTTGCCAGTAAATAAATTTAGAGGTTATGGTTGGGTTTGGATTAAAAATGAAAAGAAAGAGCTGTGTGCAAAACATTGGGAACAGGGCAATACCTGCATTTCCAAATTCTAAAATGTAAAATAGGTAATGTTGTGTACCAGCAGGATTTTTAGAGGCTCACTCCGAAGGTAAATAACAGATCATCTTTGTGGGGGGATGTGGGGAAAGAGACATCTGGTGTTGAAGTTTTGTGAGCAATAGGATGCACCTGGGGTAAAGGAACATTAAACTGGCCCTGTCGATCTACTGGGTTTTGGCTCTTGTTTTCAGTAGGGAGATCATGAAGAGAAACTCAGTAGGAAAATGCAGCCCCGATTGCATATCAGTTTTAAAACTCTGCCCTGATTTATAGAATCACAGTACATTCTAGTTGCAAAAGAGGATAGACCCTAACTATGGTCAAAGAGATGGCAACATGCATTTTATTGGTGAGATAAGAATCCAGTAGCTTCAACAACATAGCAAGTGAGATAACTGGAACATCACATGCCTGTAAAATTTTGCTGAAAATCATCCAACAACAGTTGCAGCAGGACATTGCTAGGGAGCTGCCATTGGATTGGTCTGGATTAGAAAGGGACAAGGAACCAGGGATATGGATCCCGAGGTCAGGTGGATCTTGGCTGAGAGAAGAGAATACCAGAGAGATGGTTACTTTGTTTTATTAACTATTCCTAGGCATTTGATTGTGTGGATTAAAGCCAATGAAGGGTAACCTTGTGATGCATGGGAATTCCAGATCACTTCATTGTGCTCAGGCACAGCTTGTCATGGATCAAGAGGAATCCTGCATGATTTGTAATCAGGAAAGGTGTATCAGGGTTGTCTCCGCTCACCACACTTACTCAATCTGTCTGCTGAGTAAATCATCAGAGAAACTGGCTTACATGACGAAGAATGTGTCAGTGGGACTGGCGGAAGGCTTACTAATAATCTGTGGCACACTGATGACACCACCTTGCTTGCTGCAAGTGAGGAGGACTTGAAGCATCTGCTGCTGAAGATGAAGGATTGCAACCTTCAGCATGTATTCCAACTCAATGTCCTGAAGCCAAATCCTCACAATTGGACCAATAGCTCGCGTCATGATAAATGGAGAAAGGGTTGAAGTTGTCAAGGATTTAGTTTTTCATGGATCCACAATCAGTGCTTATGAAGCAGCCGTCAAGAGATCAAAAGAGGAGCTGCAGTAGGTAAATCTGCTGCACAAGACCTCTTTAAGACCTGTATTAAAACACAACGATGTTGCTTTGAGGACAGTGGTGCCCCTGGCCCAAGCCATGCTATTTGCCATAGTCTCATATGCATGTGAAAGTTGGCATGGAATAAAGAAGACTGAAGAAGAATCAGTACATTTGAAGGGAGGTGCTGGAGAAACTGAAAGGATCATGGACTGCTAAAAGGACAAACTGATCGGTCGTGGAGGAATTACAGCCTGAGTACTCCTTCGAGGCAAAGACAGTGAGACTTCATCTATCGTATTTTGGGTGTGTTGTCAGGAGAGGTCAGTCCCTAGAGCAAGATGTCAAGTTTGGTAAAGCAGAGGGGCAGCAAAAAGAAGACTCCCAACGAGATGGATTGGCACACTAACTGCAACAATGGTTCAAGTGTAGAACCAATTGTCAAGATGGCGCAGGGCCAGGCAGTGTTTCCTTCTGTTGTGTCTAAGGTTGCAATGAGCCGGAACCAATCCGACGGTATCTATCAACAACAGCGACAACAAAGTACATATGAAACTTGACCACATGTCTGTCTAATTTCCTCAGGGCCTTCTGGTTAAATTTAGACTCTTAACAAGAAATTAAATACTTCCATTATCTGGTTTAAATCTGCATATTTTATTTTATTTTTTGTCTCCTGAACATATTATATTTTCCCTTTCTTGTAACTTTTTCCTTATTTCCAATTATGTGAATTTGATATTTTCTTAAATCTTTCAAGATCACTAACAGGTGCTTCAGGTTAAGCCATGCTGCAGCTCCTCTCCACCTTCAGGACTGATAGCATTTCCTCTCAGCCTCCTGGAGGGCTACCAGTGGATATTCCTCTGCTGTAAGTCAGGGGACAGAAAGCTTACTGACCCTTAAGTCATGATTCCTCTTCTGGAGCCAAAAAACAACCAAAACTGACTGCCATGAGTCTACTCTGACTCTTGGAAACCCTGTAGGACAGGATAGAACTACTCCTGTGAGTTTCTGAGACTATAACTCGTTAAGACAGCAGTCCTGGTGGCATAGTGGGTTCCTTGTTGGTCTTCTAACCTCGAGGTCAGAAGTTTGATACCATCCGCTGCGTCTTGGAAGAATGATGAGCTTTCTACTCCTATAACAAGAGTTATATTCTTGGAAATTTACAGAGGCAGTTCTACTCTGTCTTACAGGGTTGCGATGAGTTAGAATGAACGAGATGGCACTGAGTTTATTTGATAGGTTCGTGGGACAGCACTCTCTCACAATTGTGACAACTCTGAAGGTCATCCATCCCAACTTCAGACCCCAGCAGAGCTTTGGGTGAATTGTTTGCCACAATCACCATTTTGCTCTTTTTCCCCCTTCCCATTTTAATAAAATCTCTGAACACTGATCTCTCAGTTATCCTTCATAGACTGTCATCATCTTGAAGAAGTTCCTATATCTTAATTTTCATATGTTTTACATATATCCAACACTTTCAGTAATAGTCAATAAGTATTTATTGAATCAAATAGAATTGAATGAAATAAAGACATTAACCTCACCTCTATATTGTGAGCAACAAACGTAAGATAGTATATTTCACCAAATACTGTCTTCCTAAATAAGTAGTTAATATGAAGTGATCAATACAAAACATATGCTGAACCAGAATCGATGACAAAGACCATAATATTCAACAAAGGCCCAATGGAGTAGGGTGACATGACTTGCGATTAGAAAAAGCAGATAAATTATCTTACAAATCACAATTCCTGTCTCACTGGAAGAAGTAAAGCATTTTCCTAAAATAAAATTTTTTAGAAAATATGGGAAATATACCTATTTTCACTTTTGTGGTTATGTATGAGACTAATAATAGAAACAGAAAATGGAGTGGCACAACTTACACATATAAAGTCAAAATAAGAATGCTTCAACCTTTTTTCCTCTCTTTAACAAGAAAATTAAGCAAACGTCCTCTGAAATAAAAATCTTGAAAAATTTTTGTTGAGCTATTTATGTAACTTATGGACCTGCTTAAGTAACCCAAAATACTTTCAAGGATAAAGACATTATATCCATAATGATTAAAATGTGTTTTAAAATTTGAAAAGCTAGTTTTAAAAAGAAAATGCAATGAACAATGCAAGTGTATAAAAAACTCCGTATTTCAATACTAGCTACCATCTGACCACTTATGTTTTCTTACTACTTTTTCAAGCACAGCAAAACTTTAGATAGCAGGTGCCATATTGTAAAATGTGTTTTCAGTGATAACGTGTATAACTAGATTAGAAGCAAGAGTGTGCTTCTGAGCGTCAGAAATGCAGTGTGGAATGTCAACAGGTAAACTTGTGTCTTGCTTTTCAGTACATGATGGATCACAGTGCTCCATTAAAAAGAATCCTGCATCTTTCAGCCTACTTATCTTCCCTTTTCCCTGCTAAACCCTTAAGTCAAAGCCCGACCATCCATAATAGTGGCTTTATGAGTGTGATTATGGAATACTTTTTTCAAGCTAAGTGTTGTTGTTTTTTATTTTTCCCCAGATGCATTTTTTTCTTTCTATTTTTAATGTCATTCTTAGGGGGGAAAATGTTGGAAAAAAGCTATAGTGTTTTTGGGTTTTTTTAATGGTTGTTTAATTGTCATCCTGTCCATCCATTCTCTAATTTGTAATATGTGATAGGCACTCTTTTTATTATTATTTGCAACTATTTGTATGACTCTATTCATATTTTCATCATATAAAAATAATACATTGTTATGCACAAAATTGCTTATCTTCTGGTTAGCACTTCTGTTCTTAGGGCATTTGTACCATATTGTTGTTATTAAAAATAGAAAAAAATTAGGACCATAGGGAGGGCTTGAAGGTAAACAAGCAGCCATCTAGCTGAGAAGCAACAAAGCCCACATGGAAGAAGTACACCAGCCTGTGTGATCATGAGGTGTCCATGGGATCAGGTACCAGGCATCTAAGACCCAGAAAAAAATCATACCCAAGGTGAAGGGGGGACGGGCATGGAGCAGAGACCCAATGCCCATGTGTAGACGTGGTCACAGGAAGAAATAAGCCAGTCAGGGTGCAGTCTAGCACCGATGAAACACACAACTTTCCTCCAGTTCTTTGGTGCTTCCTTCCCGCCACTATCATGACCTCAATTCTACTTTACAAATCAGATTAGACCAGAACATACACACTGCTACAGACAAGAGACAGCAACACAGGCAATCCAGGATAGTTAACCCCCCAGGGCCAACAGTGAGAACAGAGATACCAGGAGGATTAGGGGAGGGTGGGGGAGAAAGGGGGAAACTGATCACAGGGATCAACCGAGAACCCCCTCACAGGGAGACAAACAACAGAAAAGTGGGTGAGCCATGACAGAGGATGATGTAAGACATGAAAATAATAATCTATAACTTATCAAGAGTTCGTGAGGGAGGGCAGGCGGGTGAGGGAAGGGGTGGAAATGGAGAGCTGATATCAGGGGCTCAAATAGGATAAGAATGCTTTGAAAATGTTGATGGCAATATATGTGAAAATGCGCTTGGCACACTGGATGAATGGATGGATTGTGATAAGAGATAAAAGAAACTCCAATAAAAGTATTTAATAAAAAAATTGTTTAATAGAAAAAGTTTAGGACCATAGGGAGGGCAACTGTTGATAGTATGGATCCTTTCCCAAGGGAAGGGTTCTAAGCAATGCATGGCTAAAATATATCCCCTATTATTATAGCAACTAGAACATATTTGACATGCATGTAACATACATGTCAACCATACACTTGCAACTATCATCCCCAGGAACAACACCACTTTATTACCCTACACACTCTGGATTCTAAAGTTTATTATTAATTCTGGTAAGGGCTATAATGGCAGTCTCTTCTCTCTATTATGCCCACGCCCCTTTTTCACTCTATTCTTACAAGATCATCCAGATTAATCTTTTAAAATTACTCCCGGCTCAATATATTTCAATGACATCTGTATTAGTTCCTTGCAATTGCTGTACCAGATTATCACAAACTTCAATCAATAGAATTGCTTTAATCAATGAAATGTATTCTCATAGATTTAGAAATCAGAAACCTCAAATTCAATATGTTGGTTGGATTGGTTCTCTTTGGAGACTCTGAATAATAATAATAATAATAATAAAGTCCATTCTTTTCTTGTTCTGGATAGCTTTGACCTTCCACACCTTGCAGATAAGTCGGTCCAGCCTCTGCTTCTACCTTCATAGGCCCTTATTTTCGGTAATTTTGCGTGCTCTTTTCTCTCATCATGGAGAACGTATCAATGGAATCAGGATACGCCCTATTCCAGTATGACCTCATCTCAATACTTTTGTTACATCTGCAAAAACACTATTTATAAATAAAGATACATCCTGAAGTTGGAAGACATGGATTTTGGGGTTTCAGGTAACTCATACATCCCAATGCTTTCAGTTCAAGTTCATAATTCTTTTCATGGCTCAGAAGATCTTCTAATATCTGAAGTTGCTTTCTTTGTGTATCTTCTGTCCGGACTACTGAACTCTGGATTCTGGCTGGCCAGACTTCTTTCAGGAAGGATGCTTCACCGTGCCAGGTGGACTCCCCACCTGAAATATTCTGAACATAAAAATCTCTCTTCCATCGTCTCATCCATGTGCTTTCTGCTCAGGCTGCAATTCCCAGGTTAAACATTACTTCCTGGCTCTTCTATAGGGTCCAGTTGAGAGCTGTCATTGTTAGGACTTAGAGCAACCCCATGTATGACAGAAGGAAACACTTCCTGATCCTGGGTCATCATTACCATCGTCATGTTGGAGCACATTGTTGCAACCCCTGTATCCCTCCATCACGAAAGTGTCTTTCTCTTTTACACGGACTCTGTGTTTTACAAAGTCATGTCCTTTTCTGAGCACTGTTCTCCCTTGATAACATGTCCAAAATACATGAGATGTTCTCACCATCTTTATTTCTTCTTCTTTTTTTATTAACAATTGTATTAGGATATAATCTGAATATGCAATTCCATAGTTTAATCGTATAAAGAATTGTACAATCATTACCACTATCCATTTGATAACACTTTCTTTTTTTTTTGTATTCTTTATTAGCGCTCATTTGCCCCCATTGTCCCCAGTCATATCCCCAAAGAACCACTAATCCTGTGACTGTCTCTATAGATCCACCCACCTTGAATTTCGTAATAGAAAACATACAAAAATAAAAACCAAATAGTCGAAAAAGCTAACAACAATAACACATAAAATAGAGGAAAAACCAAAGTTGGAAAGAAAACAACGTTTAAAGGGATGTCAAAGTATGAGGTTTCAGATCTGTGCCCTAGTTATGCCTGTCACCATTCACTTTCCAATGCATTCGGTATGACAGCATGCCTATTCACACCCCATTTGTGATCAGAGCGGATTCAGTACGACAGCACGCCTATTCACACCCCGTGTATGATCAGAGCGGATTCAGCATGACAGCAAGCCTAGTCACATCCCCGTCTATGATCAGAGCCGATTCAGTATAACAGCATGCCTACTCACATCCCGTCTATGATCAGAGCGGATTCAGTACGACAGCACGCCTACTCACATCCCGTCTATGATCAGAGCCGATTCAGTACGACAGCACGCCCTAGTCACATCCCTGTCTATGATCAGAGTGGCTTCATAGGAGGGTTTATTCACATGTATTTCCCCCTCACTTAAAAACTAGAGCTCTTGTGGTGGTGGTTGTACTTCGATGCCATAGAATCAGTTCCGACTCCTGGTGACCGTATGCACCACATAGTAAATCACGCCGTGGTCTCATGCCACAGCTTTCAGCACCACAGAACAGGCATGCCACTGCAGTCCAACCAATAGGCAAGCAAGTAGTGATCCCTCAGAGAGGTGGCTCCGCAATGGCCCACTCATGCCTCCTATTGTGTGGACCCCACAGGTCCCAAAGAAAACATTTCCAAAGAGTGGCTCTGGTAGTTCTACACTGAAGTATTTGTTTTGTGCCCTTACTACCCCTGTGGATGCCAATTAAACTCGGTGTCATCCAAGTCTGTGGTCTGGAGCCCCAGGTTCAGAAGCTCATTTCTTCCAGGGAAATTTAACGAATTTACTGAGCTGAAAGGGGAATCGAAGTATCTTAACCTGAAAGGATAATATCAAGATTATCCATTTCTGTTTTAGACTTTAGAGGTCTTTCTTAAAGCAGTTTTAAAGAAAATTCTTTTTGTTTTCATTGTCCCATGCACCCTACACATCTTCCATGTCTGTGAAGTGTTGCTTGGCAAACTATGCTGGTCGTTCAGAAATTTCTCAGTGTAATTATTTTACTATTGTGTTTGTTCATTATTAGGGATTGAACCAGTTCCAGATACTATTCCTAGTGAAACCAAACCTGCCAAACCAGCGGAAAGTGAGCATTTATTTCATACACTTCATTTGAGGCTCTTATTAATGCTGACATCTGTTCAAGTCTTAATTACCACATTACCACAACTGGTCCCTTGTCACATTTGCCCATATTCACTGTAGCTGAAACACAAAAGTGAAAAAATACAATTCCAGGTAGTAATTAGATGCTTACAAATGAGACGCATATAAAGAATAATTTGCCACATATTGGACACATGCTATTTAGTTCTGGATTTGATTTTTGCCTCTTGACAACAGCAACAACAACAACAACAAGAAAACTTTAAAAAGATGAATATTGATTTCAAAATTCTAAGCAATATTTCAAACTTTATTACACGAAATATTTAAAATCTATTTATGCAAAGTAATTAATAAGGTACTTTCCTTGTTAGAAATGCTAGAGATAATTAAACTTTTGATTCTTGTAATAACCTAAGTGAAACATGAAAAAGTGTATGTATATTTTAATGTATGTATACATTTTTTGCAACAGTTAACATTTATTTACTTAGGATAGCAACATAATTCTATAATATATTTTGCTTGTAAGAGTGATTTTCCCAAAGCTACTTTCTGCAATGATACTTTAAAAATTGCCATTGATAGCATATTATTGCAAAGTTGGAAGTATTTATTTTGTAAATTTTCAAAACTGCACAGTGTCATTACCACTATTGACATTTTTCTCGAGAACAGATCCACTTGTTTATAGTCAATGGAAATGGAGTGCTGAGTGGGGTATGTGGGCGCATCCGAGAGTCTACCAACAATAGCCTATAGTGAAAATAACAATGGGTAGTAAGTATGTGCTAAATAGTATGCTTGCATTATCCCACTCTTCTTCTCAATATGCCTACATATTATATACTTCTATGATTCCCTGGGTATGATGTGACTTAGCAGATACTGCTCTAGAAGTCAGAGAACTGTAGGCAGAGTGGAGCTGGGATAGCAACCAGGCTTACTGCCTTCATCCTCTGCCCTCTCAGTATGATGTTACACTAGAATTTGCTAATCGTTCCCGAATTATTGATGTGTGGCTACCATATGCTCACATCTGAACCAATTGATAAATGACCTACCAGAAAAACAGTTGATGCTCTTTCTTGTGGGAGAGAGAGGACATACATATATGAAACTATTACACTGTATTTTCTTAGCAGACTATAAGAAAATATGATGAATTTTAGTGTAAAATGCATTTAGAAAATAGGCTGAACCGGGGTTACTTTACATTTCATTGAGTTAGAATTTTTAAAAGCATACTAGGTGACAAAAGAAAGGCATTCTGGGAAAACAACAACAACAACAAAAGGCATCCTGGCAGGTGCATGCCTTGAGAATAAGGACCAGTGATTAAAAAATCAATGATGGAAGAATTCGTTTAAATTTAGAAAAGCCAACAATGGAAAACAAGAATCACTTACTATACATATGATGCCTTTGTGTTTTGGTGAAAATAATTCAAATTTACCAAAAAAAGTAATACTTTCAAGTCTGAAGGAAATAAAGACATTTTCAATTGACTTAAAAATACTTGGAGCATGGGCAAACGGCATCTTTTTAACAAACACCTGTAAAATGGATAACATAAATGTTAGAACAAAGGACAAAATTATTAGTAGAAAATGAGTATATTTTGAGAATCTTGTTTTGACAAAGCTAAGTGAAATAAATAAGACACAAAAGAACAAATATTATATAATTGTGCTTATATAAATATCTAGGACTAACACATTTTTGGAGAAAATTGTAGTTTGGTTATTACCAGAGGCTGATGGTGGGTGGGAATGGGGTGTCATTGCTCACTGGCACTGAGCTTCTGTAGGAGGTGATAAAAAATTTGGAAACATATTGATGATGGTTGTGCACCCTCATGAATGTAATGAATGTCGTGAAATCATGTATGTATAATTTTGCAAGCATTTTACTGTGTACATATTTTATTATGGTAATATTATTTTTAATACAGTGGAAGCAAAAGTTTAATCCCATTTAAATAAATCCAGTGGAGCACTGTATGGCTGAATCTCTTTTGGGGCTCTCCTCCAAAAACTGGCTTGATGAGTCGAGATTGAGTCATTCTGTAGGCCTGAAATTGTTCAACAGACGGCGAGCAGAAAAGGTGTCTTGCAAGTCACCCGGCTGTTCAGTGCACGCCAAGTACAAGAAAGAGTTGTGCCACCACACGGAGGCCTGATGGTAGTGGATGAGCTACATCTCTGAGAGAAAGCAAGAGATTTCATCGACACTTGCTGGGTCTCTACCGCAGAGGGGATGGCAGTTGAGTTTCATCCAAACTCTAGAATAGTTCATTAAAATATGTTCTAAATCTCAAATCACCAGAAAATGTAACCATATCCAGTTATTTAAAATTCCAGTTTAAATTATCAGTAGAATTATTTTAATAATCATGAGTTCTATGACTAAGATTGACATTAAAAAAAAGACATAAAACCCAACTTACTTGCTAGATACTACACATTACAAAGAAGTGAGCAGGTTATTGATACTGGAACATAGACACTGGGATCAAGTTTGTTCATTGAAATATTTCAATAATCTACAAATATATCAACAATTTGGAAGATGCTGTGGTTAATGCATAATGTTAAAGATTTTGAGTTAAATATCAAAGTTGTGCTTTATTAATTCCTAGTTTTTGACATTAGCTAAGCCACTGGATTTTTCATGTGTGTTTTTTTTAACCCAGATTTTATCAGCTGTGAAATGGGGATAAATATAAATTCCTCACGTGGTTTATATCTAATTCAATGACATGGTCCCAGAATTGTATGCAGAGCAATGTAGTTGGGCCACCTACATAAAGAGTATTGCTTATAACCACCAACATAATTGTTTTACAAGCAAATAACGTTCATCGCTTTCCCTTTTGTTATACTCAATGCTTCGGGGATCCATAGTTTCTTAGATCTGTGTTTTATGCCGTGGCACTTCCGAAACACATAGTAATGATAGACAAAATATAACAATAAAGCAATGTTGACATATCACATGCAAAAATAATATTTATGAGATTTTTAAAAAACAAAAGAAAAAGAAGATAGCTGAACAATGAACAGTAGAGTCCCATTTAACTGTGGAAGAGCCCTGGTGGGTACCAGTAGCATGGTGGGTTGTTGCCACAAGGTTAGCTGTGGAACATCATCAGCCACTCTGCGGGAGAAAGGTTGCTACTCCAGTGAAGTGTAAGTCTTGCAGTCTCATAAACACACAGGAGCAGTTCTAGCCTGTTCTATAGGGTAGCTGTGAGTCAGAATCAACTGGATGACAGTGCATTTTGGAGAATTTGGGGTTGTGGGATTCCTGTTGGTGCTGTGGGATTAGTGCTGGGTTAGTGGTTCAATTTCCACTAGCTGCTCCTCCAAAATCAAATGAGGTCTTTCGGCTCCTAGAGGGATTTGTAGTTACTATAATTCTAAATCAAAGCAATGGCAAAGGGTTTGGTTTGGGGTTACTAGGCTGAAGGGGCACAGTTTCAGGCACCCAGAAATATGTATTCTTTCTGTACAGAATCAGGAATTAGACATGTTGCTTATAACTTTGGAGCTAGATATTGGGTTTAATGCTATAAAATACAGCCTGGAGCAGAAATTTTCCAAGCTTACAAAGAGGTCACCCATGTCATCACTGTGTTCATGGCTGTTGGTGTCTGTCTAAGCTAGTCTGTAAGGAGAAAGAGGCTACATGAAGTCCATGGCAGGAAGCCACAGGCAGAACTCTGCCACGAGGATCTGGATCAAGCCTCCCATTGTCAAGGGACCAGACAACTATATTACTAATACCACTGTTGGACAAAATTTTCAGTTTTCCAGTAGAAATATTTTATATATATATTTATATACATATATATGTATATATATATAATCTGTAGGGGAAAAGTGGGAAAAGTAGCTGGAAAAACAAAACAAAACATAATTTAGAATGAGTGAGTTAAATGGAGAAGGGCAAAGAAATTATATTGCAAATAGTATATGTTGTTCAATGCTGTCAAGGTGATTTTGACCCACAGTAACCACGTCATGGAGTCAAACTGCCAGTAGTGTTTTCTAGACCCCATATTTGTTTATGGGAGCAGATTGTCCGGTCTTTGTCCAAGGATCTGCAGGGTGGGTTCTAACCATTAACCGGAAGTTCCATTAATAGCTGACGGCTTAACCATTACAGCACCAGGGTTCTCTAGAATAGAGAGAATGGTGAAATATATTGCTTTGAAGAAAAATGCCAAGTGAGTGGTTGAAAATCCCCAGCTCTGCCGAGGAAGGAGAGAGCTGTCTGTCCCAGTGAAGAGATGCCCTCTGGGAAAGCTGGGGGGGCACTTGCTTGCTGCCCCACAGTGTTGCTATCAGTTCCAATCAACTCGTGGTTTGGAAAACTATTATTCAGTATGAACTTTATTCCAGTTTTTACTCTTTTCTCTTTTAACAAAAATTTCTTTTTACTGGGGGATGCTACAACTCCTACAACACTCCATGCATCAATGGTACCAAGCATATCTGCACACATGCTGCCGCCACCAGTTCCAAAACATTTCTACTTGAGTCCTTGGTATAAGCTCCTCTTTTCCCCCTGCCTCCGGCACCCTCCAACTCTTTTCCCTTTTAAATACAATCAATTCATTCACACTGAGTTGTGAAGTGTTTTTTTGGTTTTTGGATAACATTGTTGACAATGACTACTGTTTTCTTCTTGTCCACTTTAAAATAAAGTAAAATAAAAACAAAAATTAAAAAGTAATTTAAAAAATACTGGAAGCAGATTCTTTGTAGAGTGAATTAATTTTAGAAATCAAATTGTATTTTAAATATTCAGAATAGTTGGTAATTTTATGGATCATTGTAGTTTACCATCTTTCATTATTTTCAATTCTATATTTAATATCCATACTGGATTTTTTGGAGCCATACATATCCTAATTTTTAAACCATTTAGATCATCATGGTGAAAAAATTGGAATCCACTTGACTGTTCCTAATATTTAGAGATTTTTTTCATTGCACCTATCGTGGCTGCTAATTAAGGCAAAATTTAAGTTTACAAGGGTCTCAAAAATGATGACACAACAATTTTTACAGCATTTGTAATATCCCTTGCCTTTTCCAGAAAAACCCATTTGAGTTCATTTGGACAGCCTTAGGCCACTCCAAAACAAGTGAAGCCTAGGTCTTCAAGTCACCTCCAGCTCAAAGTGATCCTGTGGGCCAAGCTGACTGATGGATTCAAACTGCTACCCCTGTGGCTAGCAGGCAAGCACCTACTCACAAAGCCAGCAAGGCTTCTTTATTCTTATTATTAACTGGGAATTAGTACATATATCACATCATTCCATAGTCCAATCACATCCAGTAGAATTGTACATTTGCTACCACAATCAGTTTCCAAACATTCCTTTTTTACATGGGCTCATTCACATCGTCTCCCATGTGGACTTAGTTGACACCTCACTTAGATGGCTGCATTTTGGAGACAAGCTTTTAAGACCCCAGACACTGTTTTATCTAATAGTTGGGCACCATCTAATTTCTTCACACAATTTCCTTCTTACCATTACATCAATCCCCAGTAAATTAAGGATAATTGAGTAAAGGCTTCGAATTTGCCTTTCAAATTGGCGGTGGGGGGGGAGGGGGGGATGAATAGCTATTTCTCCAAAGAAGATAAATATACATAGATGTATATTTAGCACATGGAATGATGTCCAATGTCATTAGTCATTAGGTAAATACAATTCGAAACCAAAACAAGATTCACACCCATTAGGATAGCTAATAATCGGAAAACAGAGGGAGAAAGGCAAGTCTTAAAAAAATTGTTAAAAAATCAGAATCTTTAGCCACTGCTGGTGGGAATATGAAGTAGGGCCACCAGTGTTGAAAACAGTTTCAATTCCTCTAAAATTTAAGCATTAAATTACTCTACGGGCCAATAATTTCACGGCTAGGTTTATATCTCAAAGGCTTGAAAACAGGGCATTCAAACAATCTAGTACAGCAATATCCTCACGAGTCAAAAGATGGGAAAAAAATCTAAATTTCGATCAGGAGGGAAACAAATCACTGTCATCGTTTCCATGGTGATTCATAGCTTCCTTGTGGGACAGGGCAGAACTGATGGTAACTCATGACAGGAGTAGATAGCCCCAGCCTTCTCCCAGAGAGGCTGCTGACCTTTCAAATCACAGCCCAAGACATGCGCAATGATGCCACCAGGGCTCCTCCTATCATGAGAGAAATGGATTTTACAAAGTGGTATATTCTTCACCTATAGAGATAAATGATATTCTGGTATAAGATATGATGAGTCAATCTTGAAATCATCATATAAAATAAAATAAATCAAGCACAAAAGGACAAATATATGATGTAAACTATATGAAATAGTAGAGCCCAGAGGGGGCAGTGGTTAAGTTCTTGGCAAACGCAAACTCTGCCATCACGACAATGCTGCCTCACCGTGACCCTGCAGGAGCAGGTAGAAGAGCCCCTGTGCCTTCCTGAAACTCTTACTTCTAGTGGGAATAGAAAGCCACTTCTTTCCTGCATGGATGTCAGCTGGCGATTTTAAACTACACCTGTGGATCACAGCCCAGCGCATAATCACTACATTACAATGGCTCCTAAGTTCTTGGCCAAGACCTGAAAGGTCAGCAGATCCAACCCACCAGGTGCTCCACAGGAGAAAGATGTCACAGTTTGCATTGCTAGAGATTTAGCCGGAAGCCAAGCTCAGTGCCATCGAGTGACGCCAACTCCTCCTGACTCTGTAGGACGGGATAGACAGTACTGGAGTAGAAAACCTTTCTCCTGCAGAGCAGCTGGTGGTTTTGAACAGCTGACCCTAGGGTGTTGAAAAGGCTTTGGAAAAAAGTTGGGATGGTAGCCCAGCTGGATGACTGTAATTAATCATCTGAATTGTACACATGAAAATTCATTAAAATGTCAGTCTTTTGTTATATCTCATTTACCACATTTTAAAATGTGTCTTCCAAATGTGTGAAGTCATACCACGAATGGAAGTCTTTTCCTTATTAATATACCAATTCTGAATCATAAAGAATATATGAGCCGCCGTTTTGCTTTATAATGACCACACTTTGAGTGGCATTCGTTGAGTTATTTTTTTCCTTTGAAATTCTGTTCCCGTGGGATTTTCAGGCCTGATGCATTCCCCCTGGCCAGCAGCTGTCCTTGGCTCCCTGTGTCCTCCCAGTGTCCATCCCACCTGCCTGGGAACTTCTGCAGAAGGAGCAAGATGGTTTGCAGTTGGGGCTCCCTTCAAGGGTTTGTGATCGGCTGCGCAGGGCCCGCACTTGTGGTTCTATGCACTGCAGTTACTGTCCTGAAATTCTTAACATGTTGTCTTTGAATGTGTACGTTGTGAGTGACACCTAGGGGCATAGTGGTAAGCATTTGGCTGTTAACCTCACATTTGTGCTTAGATGCTAAACATAAACCCACCCGTTATTTCATGAGTGAAAGATTTATCGGTCTGCTTCTCTGAGGGTTTTAGCCTTAGGAACCTTCGGTGGCAGGACACCTCTGTCCTGTAGTGTCATTGCGAGTTGGTATTAATTTGACAGCAATAGGTTTGTTCTATTTCATTTGGGGTTGCGTCTAATAGAACAATGAAGCTTATAGAACTGGACTTGCAGTCCTGGCTCCCTTTGTAATCTTCTTTTCACTTACTCCCTGTCTTCTCAGGGTAGGTTCTTGGTTGCCTGTTCATGGTCTGACCCAGAAACTATCGTGGCTCACAAGAGTTAATAGCCCTCTTGATTTGAAAAAAACAAACAAACACAATACTAGGGACATACATAGGCGTTCTATTTTAATAGGTATTCAAATGTCATCTTCGAGCACCCAGCAGGGGCCACAGCTGAGAGGCAGGAACATGTGCTTGGCATTGGCTTTGGATGCACCATGGCTAGTCCCAGCCCATCTTCTCAACACAATGGCTCATTCTTGCCCACTCCCATACGGGCAACAAGCATATCCCCAAAGGGGATTTTCAGTGCTTTGGGGGTTGTCAATCCTTGGGCGGGGTAGCAGAACAATGGCAAGAGGGGACTGGTGAGATCTCCACTCCTGAATTGTGCATTGGGCCACTAATGAAATAATCTGCCCACATACACAGGGTGTAACAGTCCTGCATGACAGGAAATGACCTTGGGATTGATTCACTTTCAAATAAACCAACCTTCTGCATTGTTGGGAAAGATCACTCTGAAGAATGTCTTTTAAACAACTTCTCATCGTTTATCACATGCTTGAGGCTCTTTGGGGAGTTGGCTTACCGGAAACCCTGCAATGGGTTTAATTTTTACAAAAGTTTGTCCCCTAAATTTAATCATAATGACGTCATTGCTTTCAGTCAACTTTCCTTCACTGCCACACTTTTAAAGATAATTATTCATACTCCATTTACAAGCTATCTGAGTTTTGCCACAAAAAACACACTGTATTAGAACTCGAGTGCATTTTGATTTTTAAAATATGCTATATAATATTTTAAAAATCACCACCTCTGAGACTGTAACTCTTCACGGTGGTAGAAAGCCCTTGTCATTTTCCCTATGGGGGACCATGGTTTGTCACGGCTTGACCTTGCAGTCAGCAGTCCAATTTGTAACCGCTACACCACCAGGCTCCATATCGCATGCAGTGTACGGCTCTAGTGGCTGCAACTATGGGCTCAGCCAGGAGAACAATGGTGAGGGTGGTGCACGACCGGTCACAGGGCAGCTGTGAGTGGGAACCAGCTCGACAGCCCCTGACAGCAACAGCCCTGCCCTGTATTGTGGTAGAAAACACTCTTCAATAGGAGGTTCTATCCACAGACAGAGAGTGCAGACATACCATACCTCAACTAGGGAACTAGGAGTATTAATGGACTATAGCCCAATGATAAAACTTGAAAACGTGCTGAAACTTTTTTGAACACATTTTGCCATCCATTATTCTGAAATGAGTTATTTATTTTGAGGAAAGACATTAAATAGAAAAGGAATATATCTATATATGTATATTTTATATTTAATTTTATAGGTGGTTTTGTTACTCTTGCAGATAATTCTATCATCTATAAACCAACAGTTCTGATTCAAATTAAAAATATGATGAAAATATTTATTCCCTGCTTTCAAATTGCTAGAGCAGACATAGTAGCTATAATTACTGTTAAATATCAAATATAATAGGAATATAGCTCATGGCAGGCTTTATAATGTTATGCATACAATTTCATACATTGAATAGACATATCACTTGTGTTTAATCTTTCTTCAGACAAGGTAACATTAGAAGGATTGATTAATTTTCTAAACTGAAAATTTGACACTTGTAAATAATTTCAAAACTGCTCATCCGAAGAGGCCATAAAATTATTATACCATGAGATGTTTAGAAAAAATTAATGTAAAACTAATTGAATATGGAAATGATCCAAAAGTGTACATTGGTTCAAAACTACTTTACAATGAAGGGATATTATTATCGCCTTTAATTTCTGTTAAATAAAAATCCAAATGAAGAAAAATGAATTTAGATGTAAGCAAATAGTATAATGAAATTTTTATATTGATAAATAATCTCATTGATTTACATGTAAAATATTGACGTATACATAATAGTTTAATTCAAATGAGGTTGCTATAAATATCTGGGGAAACGTTTTGAAAGTTGCATGGATGCTTTTAAAAGTTATTATTTAGTTATATGTTAGTTCTTAAATATATCAGACTTTATATATTTTTACCTAACTTTTTAAATGAATAAATGTATATATATTTGACTTACTGCTTTATATTACTCTTTTAGCAGTTGAATTTTTAGAGATATCAATAAAGTTGATAAATACCAAGATGCAGTGACAATTAATTTTCCATCACTTTAGCCAATATTTATTTTATGTTGCTCTATTAGTTGAGAATAAATGGGATAAATATATATAATTGACTTAATTTTATGACATAAGAATATTTTCTACTTAGGAAAGTATAATAAATATGTACATAACAGTAAAAACAATTTTGTTTTTCATTCATAATACTTGAACATTCTTATTGTGCTAGTGCAAAAAATGTCTTTTAGAAATAAGAAAGAAGTTGCCCTCTTGGCATGGTGGGTTACATGTTGGGCTTTAAACCCTGAAGTCAGAAGTTCCAACACACCAACTGCTCTCCAGGAGGCTATCTGCTCCCACAACAATTTACAGTCTTGGAAACCCATAGGGTCGGTTTCTACTCTGTCCCTGTGTGTCACAATGGACTTGGTGACGATGAATGAGTGTGAGTCCCAGTGAGAATGGTATTACAGCTTAAATTCTGAGCACCCCGTTGGCAGTAGACTGTGGATGACACTGAAAGCCCAGAGTCCATTTGCGGTGCCCCTGTGTGGACTTAGTGGATGGTGAATACGCTCTGGTCACTGAGTGGGAATAGGAATAGCCTTACTATCAGACAGAGTGCTTTGGAAAGCGGACGTACACAGATGTGATTAAAATGTAGCACCTTATCCTTTATTCTCCCTTTTGACCCTTTTTAAATCGGTTCTAATAATAATTATTTTTTGTCGATTTTCTCAGTGGAGGTTTATCCTTGTTTTATTTTGTTATTGTCAGTAGGCTTTTGTTTCTTGTTTTTGTGTTTATTTTTTTCTTTTATATGAAACCCAGAATAGGTAAATCTATTGAAACAGTACCTGGATTAATAGTTTCTTGGATTATTGCAGAAGAGGTGGGGGGTGCTAATAATAACAGGTACAAGAAAGAATGAACTGTTCTAAAATAGTGGTGATGAGTACATAATTTAAAACTATGTTTCAACTATTGAAATATATGATATATGAATTATATATCAATAAACGGTGAAAATTAATAAAATTTTAAAGACTGTTTCCAATGAGGTGATAATTAAAGTTGGCCCAAATGTCTAACTTTCTCAAATGCTATACCACTCTATTTTGCCTGATGTCGATCACCTCCACCTCTTAGTGTATTGCCTCATGTCCTCTTGGTGTTACTCTGTGCCATCAAATTGGTTCCCACCCACAAATATCCTTTCTACAACGGAACAAAACCCCACCAGTTCGGTCCCTTCTTCATAATCGTTCTTACATTTGAGCCACTGGGTCACTCCATCTTGATGAAGGCCTTCCTCTTTATCACCGCCCCTCTACTTCACCAAGCCTGAGTGGTAAAGAACTTCCCAAGGGCCTGATCACTCCTGATACCCAAGGATGGAGTTGTGCTATTTTACCTTCTGCAGAAGGACACAAATGGTAGCACTTGAGTCAGACCCTCTAGAAGAGACTAAAAATAGGTCTCTCTTTGTTGTTGTTATTGTTGTTGTTAGGTGTCATTGGGTTGGTTCCGACCTGTGGTCACCCTATGGATAGAACAACAAGACACTGCTCAGCCCTGCTCGTTCTTCACTATTAGTGCTCTGCTTAAACCCATTGTTGCTGCCAGTGTCAATCCAACTCCTTGAGGGCCTTTCTCTTTTTCCTTGAGGCTCTACTTTACCAAGCTTACAGAGATCTTGTGCAACAGAATTAGCTAGATCAATTTATCTTTTGATCACTTACTGATGCTTCCCTGAGCATTGATTGTGGATCCAAACAAGACAAAATCCTTGACAAGGTCAACCTTTCCCCCACTTATCATGATGTTATCTATTGGTCCAGTTGTGAGGATTTTGGTCTTTACATTGAGTTGTAATCCATACTGAAGGCTACAATCCTTTATCTTCATCAGCAAGTGCTTCAAGTCCTCCTGACTTTCAGAAAGCAAGGCTATATCATGTGCATATCAAAGTTTGTTATAAGTGTTCCCCTCATCCTGATGCCACATTCTTAACATAAGCCAGCTTCTGTGATGATTTGCTTGGCATGTAGATTTAACTAGTATGATGAGAGGATTCAACCCTGTTGCACATCTTTCTTGATTTTAAACTATGCAACGTTCCCTTTTTTCATTTGCACAAAATTCCACATACTTGTCAAGGTTATCTGTAGTTTGTTATGGTCTACACAGTTAAATGCACTGACATAGTCAATGACACACAAGTTAACATATCTGATGTATTCTCTGTTTTCAAACCAGGTCTATCTGACATCAGCAATTACATGCCTTCTTCCACCTCCTCTTAGGAATCTAGCCTACACCTCAGGCAGCTCTGTGTCAATGTAATACAGCAACTGTTGTTTGATGATCTTCAGTAAAATTTTACTTGTAGGTGATATCAGTGATATTATTCTATACTTTCAGCTGGGTCACCTTTCTTCGGCATAGGTGCCCAAAATTGATCTCTTCCCGTCAGTGTGCCAAGTAGCTGTCTTCCAATTTCCTGACATAAAAGAGTGAGTGCTCCCGGTGCCTCATCAACTTGTTGAAACATTTCAATTGGTATTCCATCAATTCCTTACTCCGATTCTATTAGCATAACAAAATTTCCCCCAAAATATGGGATTTTAAACATATGTATAGACAGTAGAATTTACAATATACAACAAAGAACCATGACTGGAAGGACCATATTAAGCAATTAATTGCCTCTCAGCTAGTCTGTTTGCTTTCAGAAATATCCTCCTCCTGAATTTTGAATCACAAGAAATTATTCTTTTTAGAATCTGTAGACATTTGACCTGAGGCTACTACCCGCCATGTAGAGAAATTGATGAGTCATGGAAATAAAGAGAAATTTTGTTTTAGCTTAATTTTTTATTTTTCATAATATATAGTAGAATTTAAATGTATTTTCAGACCTTATTCGTCTTACTTTCATAATCTTCAAATGCTTTACTGACCAATACTTGTTTTAAAATTTATTAAATATATATTATATCCAGATGCTTTACTCAAATATTAGCTAATTTAATACTTCAAGTAGTCATGAATATTGATTCACTCGGTGTTTTCATATTACAAATGGTGGTGGGGGGGGGAGTAAGTAAAAATAGTAACAACAAAAAACCACTGTACATTAGAGAAGTTAAATAATTAGCCCAGTCACACAGCTAATATGAGCCAGAACCAGGAGTTTGACTTACACAGAGGTTTTCAGAGTGTATTCTTAATCAGTTCATTAGTCTGACATTTATGGCTTATCATAAAGGGAGGAAAAGAGAAAGCTACCCAACACACCATCTGTAATTAATTCAAACACGAAAGCGATGTCACATCAAAATGAAAACTCATTGCTACGGAGGTGGTTTGGGCCCGTCATGCCCCTTCCTATGGTTTCTGAGGCTTTGTAGATCTTTTCAAATGCAGGCTGTCTCTTCTTTCTCCTCCAGAGCTCCTGGTGGGTTTCAGCCGCTGATTTGTTGGTTAGCAAACTGGACGTACTACAAGGATTCCATCCTGTATCATAGAGTTTAGTAAAAAGAAAAAGGAGAACTCAACAGTAATTTCAACTATGTACATGGATTAAAAATAAGTACAAAGATGGAATGCAATTATGATACAAACCAGAACAAAAAACAGCCGTACAAAGGTAAATGTTTACAGGAGAAATCATATCTATAAATTTAGATTTAAAATTTGATGTACATAACATAAACTTGGGAAATTAAGAAAAGAAGAAGACTAACTAGACATGATCAATTTTACCTTCTGAAATCTTTAAGGCAACAGTTACAGGAGCTGTTGAAATGACGTCACTGATTACGGAGCTTCTGTTCAACACGCATTGATGGGTAATTGCCTATCTTATGTAAAGAAAACAAAATGAAGCCAAAGAAGGGTTAAAAACACTAGAAAGGTAGTAAATATTTTTACTTGCTAACAGCAGGATGATTATCTAGACCAGATGGATTGATGCGGAGATTGCAACAATGGGCTCAAAAATAAGAATTTGTAGGTTGGCCCAGGGCCAGGCAGTGTTTCTTTTTTGCATAGAGTTGCTGTAAGTAAGATCCCAATTGATGGCACCTAATAATAACAACATAATTATTGATCTAGAAAACTGAAGATACTCTCATCTACACTCAGATACCTAAAAGACTTCAACGAAATAAATACTTAAAAGGGGCATATGCATAAATTAATAAAATATCCAAAGACCAACAAGTAAAAATTGTGATATGCAGCTGAAAGAAATATTCCTTTCAAACAAGTTACAAAAACTTAGGTATTTGTAGGCGGTTAATAAAGCATATGCAGGAACTGTATGGAATACAGAGGATCCGCTAAAATATCGCAGAACACCCACATTGCAATGATGAGTGAATGGGAAGATAAGGAACTAAAACTCTCTCGCTTCCCTGAATGAGTCTCTGAGTTTGAGAAGAGTGTGGAAGAAACCATTGATATAATTTTTCTCTGCTTTATTATAGTTTCACTTTTATTTTAAATGTCACAAAAATATTTAAAAAAATAATGTGTTAGGGAGGGTTCTCTAGAGAAACAAAACTAGGACACTTTATATATATGGACACATATATGTATATGGGTAGCTTTATACAGCAAGGAAGATTATAACAGCTAATTAGTTCATACAGCTGTACAGATGACTCAGTTCAACAAATTTTTGTGGAACAGTCAATATACTGAAAGTCCTTCAACTCACGAGGGCACTTTGGCCCAAGGTCAAGGAATCAGACAGAGGAGTCTTCCTTCAAGCAAAACAGCATCTGCAGGCAGGCAGCAAACAGCAAGGTGGGTCAGCAATAGTCAGTAGCACTGGAGCTTAGCAAATCAGGCCTGGATGGAATAGCAAACTCAGAAAAGCAAGGTAACAGGATCTACCAGCCTCAAATTCAAGCTATGTATGCTCCAGCCATGTGGCAAAGCATGTCACAAAGGATCTTCAAGATCTAGAGACAGGATCCACAGGTTGACTTGACCCAAAGGTAGCATAGCACACAGTTTGAGGTAGAGAACTAGCTAAGCAGCAACAAGCTAGTCTGATCACCAGAGAGAAACAGAGAAAGGGGTGGGCGTAGCAGAGCCATTTATCTCTTTGCCCTCCAATCAAACTGTGACTGATTTATTTCTGCCCACATGTTCCTATTGGCCAAGTTGACACAATAAACTCAACTATTATGAATACTGAAGCTAAATCTGAGTAAAACAAATAGAAGAATTCAAGTTAATCAAGTTGAAGACTCTTATAGAGCTGTACTAAGTAAAAGATAGTGAAATATGAACATAAAAAGAATCTAATATGCCAGTATATTATAATCAAAATTGTCAATATAGACCAAATAGCATATAGGGTATTATATTTGAGAGAGTTAGGTATAAATCCTTGATTTTTTTTTGTAATGTACCTTGGGACCAAAAGTTACATTTGGCCTATTATTTTTTCTTGATATTTCAGATTTAAGTTGAGTGTCTTAGTATAGTTTATATTATTGGTGAATATATGAGAGAGAATTGGAAATTAGACCAAAGAAAATAGTCATATATTTATTTCAATAAATAATTGTGTATTGACAATTTATTATCAAGTGGTAAAAGGTCCATAGAGCACATTTGAAGTATTCTATCCATAAAAATAAATTTTATCCTCAACTGGTATGAGGTGAACTCTTCAGTGGTTGAAGAAGTGTAACTAATCAATAATTATGACAACTCATTTAACTGTGGAGGTCAATATTTTGTGGGAAAGGATTTTCCTTTACCCATTATAGCTTTTAGAATCAGATATTACTGGCTGTGAGACATATCTAATTCTCATTGCAAATCATAGTGTGGGTATTCATCTAATGGAAATCAGTGAATTAGCTGTCAGTTAAATTGATGCTGTTTCAATGTGTGTGCATGTTCCTGAAAGGAGCTAAAAGGCTTCCATTCAACTTGCTAACAAAAGAACTTGATCCATAACGTTGGCTTTATATATTTTTTCATTTTACTCATGTTAAATTGGGTTCCCTCATCCTGAGTATATTTGCTTTCTTCCTTTGACTAAGTCTAGAGAGATGCAAATCGATTCAGGTCCATGAAACAGAAGGCTATTCAGGGACTTATTTTCATGTGTCCGTACAATGTACAAGTCATTTTCAGCTATAGTTTCAATTCAGTACCCTTCCTTATGGAACCAATTTTGGATAGATAGTATTAGCTATACTTGTAAAATGTATTAGCTATACTTGTAAAATGACAATCTATATTTGTATATAGATTGTCATTTTCAATAGGAACCTATTCTTTTATCTTTTATCTAATACAATACATTTATTTAAGGGATAAATAGAATTCAGATTAACTTGCAATGCAAAATTTTAGCTAGTTAATGATATTAATTCTTTTAAGAAATGCTTTTTTTCAAGTTTTCAGAAACAAATTGTCTCTACTACCTGCCAATGTGTCGTATTAGGATGATTTGCATGTAGCTCTGATGCTGAAAGGTAGTCCACTGGTATTTGAAATAGCAACAGAATCACCCATGGTTTCAACAGAGCATCTACACTAATCCGGACTAGGACGAAGATCCTGGCTAATTCATTCCAAAAATTATCTAATTAAAATCTTATAGATTACAATAACATAGTGTCCGATATGCAGGAGATAAAAATGTTGTCATTGGAGAGGGGACATAAGTGCTTCATTTTTAGAATCCCCAACTTCCATGCAGGAGATCCCGTTTCAGTTTTCAGCTGATGTGCTTCATGTGTCGGAATTTATTGTTGGTTATTTGTGGGATTTGTATTCATAGGGTGCTGAATAGGTTTCAACATAGTCCTCTTTTTAAGATGGACTAGGACGTAAAGCGTGGTAACCTAATTCTGAAAAAATCAGCCTCTGAAATCCCTATGAATCACAATGATCTGATCCACAAAGAACATGAAAATGGTACAGATCAAGGTAACTTTTCCTTCCATTGTACCTGGTTTGCCAAAAATAGGGGATAACTCACAGCAGTGAATAATAATAATAGTGCAGGTAAACAAGTGTCTAATAGTTACAGTGGCTGCAACAATGGATTGGAGCATACTAAGGATCATGAAGGTAGTACAGGTCTAGAAAGGATTTAGTTTTGCTGTACATGGGCTCACCATGAGTGGAAGCTGACTTGATGAAAAATTAATCACACTTTTCTAAGCAGAACTATATATTATTTTTGGGAAAATACTTTGTGTACAAGTTTCAGCAGAGCATCTATAGTAATCTGGACTAGGATGAAGATCCTGGTTAATTAATTCCAAAAATTATCTAACTAAAATCTTATAGATAACAATAAAACAATTTTTATTGTTTAAGTGGTTAATCACAATAACCATTTGTCTGTCTTACTGTAGTTGTTGATGAGCTGCTGTGATGCTGGAAGGTATGTCACAGGGTCACCCAAAGTACACAAGGATCAGCACATCATCCGGATTAAGAACAGACTATGATGAAGGGGTTGGCTTCCCATTTCACAGGAAGTAGCCAATGAAAACCATATGCATAACACTGAAACATTTTTGGATACTGTGTTAGACTGGGTTGACTAGAGACACAAATCCAGAGACACTCATATGTGTGTAAGAGAGAACTTTATATCAAAGATCAATTGTATATTGAGAAAACATCCCAGCCCAGTCCAGATCAAGTCCATAAACCCAATATTAGCCCATGTGTCCAACACTAGTCCATAAATTCCTCATCGGACTCATGCAGCACATGCACTGATGCCAAATGCAGGAAAATCATAGGCTGGTGGATGAAAAGTGTTGTGGATCCAATGTCGGTAGAAACATCTCAGTGCTGGCACAGGACTCTGCCTCTTGGCTGGCTCAGATCTCCGCATGGCTCCACATGGCTTGTCAACAGGAAGGTGAAGCAGAAAGAGAGAATGTGGCCCAACTTCAGGGAAGAGAGGAAGTTACCAGAATCCTCATAAAAAGGGCATCATCTCACCAGGAGGCAGCATCAGCCTGTGACCTGATTGACAGCCGAGACTCTACCTCTTCACTCTTAATGCCCTCAAGTTGACATGAGATTATGTAACTACCACAGATACCGAAGGCCTAATGAATGGAAGCAGAACATTGTCAGAGAGAGTGCCAGAGGATGGCAGAGGATGGGTTCTAAGGCACTCAAAATAAGACTGAGAAGGAGCTGCTTTCTGAAAGCAGAGTCAACCATGGGGACCTGAATGGAGTAAAGCCTGTGGGTATAAGCTGTCAGGACCTTCATTTGTTGATGGGGCACAACACAAAATGAGAGGAAAAAGCTATCAAATCTAATCAAAATTTAAATGTAAGAAGTATTAACCTAGGACAATTGGAAGTGGTTAAAAATCAAATGGAGTGCATCAGTGAGCTGAAATGACCTGGTATTGGCCATTTTGAATCAGAAAACCATATGGATTACTACACTGGGAATGACAGTCTGAAGGTGAATGACTTTATTTTCATTGCCAAAAAGAGCATTTCAAGGTAAATCTTGTATTATGATACTGTCTGTGAAACAATGATATCTATCCATTACAAGAAAATCAATAAAACTATTATTCAAGGTTGTATGCACCAGCTGCCAAAACTAGTGATGAAGAAACTGAAGAATTTTACCAAGGACTTCATTGTGAAATCGATCAAACATGCAATCAAGATGCATTGATAATTATTGCTGACTAGAATGAAAAAATTTGAAAACAAAGACAAAGAAACAGTAATTGGAAAATATGTCCATACTGATATATATGAAACTGGAAATCACATGATAGAATTTTGCAAGACCAATGATATATTAATAGCCAATACCTAGTTGCTATCACACAAAAAGGTGACTATACATGGACTTCCCCAGTTGAAATAAGATCACAAGTGCTCTAATACAACCTTGAGTATCCCACCTGAAGTTTGAGCACATCTCATGAACCTATTTACTGCATTCAACACTAATAGCAGAAGGTCTAAAGAGCTATAGGAGTCTATCAAGATCATTCATGAATAAAGCAAAAATAATTAAAAAGACAAGAAAGAAAATATCCAGGTGAATGTCAAGAATCTGAACCCCACCCTCCAGTTCCCTTTCCCATCTTATCAAAACACTGGTCTGGATGGTCGTCAAAGGAGGAAAGGAAACATTGAAGCTGCCCCTCGGTGCGCTTGGAGCTCGGACTAGTGTCAAACAGGGTCAAAAAAAAAAAAAAAAGAGTCTGAACCTTACTCGGAATCATAGAGTAGGTAAAGCATGTAAAAAGAAGAAATAATGAAGCAGAAGCACCGAGCAGAAAATATCAAAGGGCAGCTCCAGAAGACAAGGTCAAATATTATAATGAAATGAACAAGACCTACCTACAGGTAGAAAACCCAAATAGAAGAATGTGTTCAGCATATCTTAAACTGAAAGAACTGAAGAACAATTCAAGTCTCTAGTTGCAATATTGAAAGAATCTATGGATAAGTTATTGAATGATGCAAGAAGGATCAAAAGAAGATGGAGAGAGTACACACAGTCACTGTACCACACTGAACTAGTCGATAGGCCACCATTACAGGAGGTAGCATATGAGCAAGAAAGAACAGTACTGAAGGAAGAAATTAAAATGCACTGAAAGCATTAGTCAAAACCAAGGCTCTAGGAATTGGTAGAACACCAATTGAAATGTTTTGAGAAGCCAATAAAGAATTGGAAGTACTTTCTCATCTATGCCAGGAAATAAGGAAGACAGCTATTTGTTCAACTGACTGGAAGAGATCTACATTTGTATCCATTCCAAAGAAAACTGACTCACTCAAATTCTAGAACAATATCATTAATATCACATGCAAGTAAAATTTTGCGGAAAAATATCCAACAATAGTCACAGGTGTATCCTACAGGGAACTACCAGAAATTCAGACAGGATTCAGGAGAGGGCATGGAACAAGGGATATTATTGCTAGTATGAGATGGATCTTGACCGAGTGCATAGAATACCAGAATGATACAAGTATGTTATTGACTATTCCAAGGCATTTGTGTAGATATTAACAAACTATAGAAAACCTTGAGAAAATGTCCAGAATACTTCATGGGGTTCATGCAGAACTTGTCTGTGAGTCAAGAGGCAGTTGTGCAAACGGAATAAGAGAGTACTGCGTAGTTTAAGATCAGGAAAGGTTTGAGTCAGGGTTATGTCCTCTCATCCCACTTACTCATCTGTATGCTGAGCATATTGTCAGAGAACTGGATTATATGAAGAAAAGTGTGGAATCTGGGCTGGAGGAAGGCTTATTAAAAGCAACGATATAAAGATGATACAACCTTGCTTGCTGAAAGTGAGGAGAACTTGAAGTATTTGGTGATAAAAATCAAATAGTTCAGCCTGCACTGTGGATTACAATTGACTATAAAGAAGAACAAAATCTTTATAACTGCACCAATCGGCAACATCAAAATAATTGGATAAAAGCTTGAAGTTGTCAAGATTTTGTTTTGTTTGAATACACAATCATAGCTCATCTGTGTGGAGAATTTCCAAAAAGAACTTCTAGGCAATAAGATAACTGAATGAAGAATAGGAAATTACCTCGTGTTCATTGTCAAGGTCCAGATAGAAAAAAGAAGATCATATAGATTTACATTGTATATGTGAAGTACAGTAAAAAATACATTGCTTCAAAATGACAAAAACCTTTCTTAAACATACTAAAATGTGAAGCTGTTATTTCTGGACGTGCCCTCCAACATCTCTGAAGGCAATTTGTCCACCCCTCTAACTTTTCCTCCAATAGTTCTTTGCCCTTCTATTCTCTGCTTGTCACAACAGAAGTTTTGGCATCTTCAAGTGACACTGCTCTTTTTAAATGCTCTTTAGATGTTGGAAAATAAAGAGGTCTGAAGCGTCCATAGCAGGGCTGTAAAGTGGATGGGATAAGATTTCCCATCCACTTTTCACAGGACAGCCCTTGCTCAAAGAATGAGCAAACAAATTGTCCGGATGGGGTGAAAAATGTCCCCAGCACAACTTTTCCTGGATTTTTTTTTTCTCACACCAGTGCCGTTTTCAGCTTTCTTAAAACTTCTTTGTAATGAGCCTTCATCTTCATTCTCCTCCTGTGTGTTTCAGGAAAACCGATTTCAGAAGACAACAACAACCAATCATAACCTTCTGAAATGACCTCTGGCATGAATTTAACTGACCCTTATTTCCCCTATTCGGGTGCCATTGTTTTGATTGGACTCCACCCCCTTTTAATTCAAAGCACCCAACAAGTCGGAAAGGCGTGTATCACTGATAGAACTTATCTGCAGCCATCCACTCAGCACAGAGATATGTTTAAACACATTTTGCTTGAAATAAATCTGCCTGGATGAACTGGTGATGCAGGGCTAGAGAGCCGAACTACGAACTGAACGCATAGTACTTTCTACCCGCCACCTGCTCTTTCAGAGAGAGTGTGGTAGTCTGCTTCCATGAAGATTCATCGTGTTGGAGACCGTATGTGGTAAACCTTACTCGGTCTTCTAGTTTGGAGTGGCAAAATGGTAATTTTCATAAGCCCCATTCCTTTTACTATCCAGTTGATTCTGACTCATAATGACCCAGTAGGATAGAGCACATCTGCTTCTTAGGGCTTCCGAGACTGCAAATCTTTCCAGGAGCACTCAGCAGTCTCTTTCCATTGCAATTCCCATAGAGCTCATAGAAATATGAACAGGAACATTGCAAGGCATCGCTTTTTATAGGAATCAAATGCTTAATGAGATAGGGTATAAGAAAATACCACTCTACAGGGAAACAGCCGCGTACAAAGTCAGACTGTAACAGTCCTTAGATATTAGTTTAGCCATAATGTCTTTATTTTAAGTTCTTTGTCTACACAGAATTCTTGGAAATATGAGAATTAACTTGGTTTATCTTGTGAGACAAGTGTCCACATATCATGACTTTTATACCGATTATTATATATTTTAGTGCTTTTACATATCTTCCTGATTTTTAAAGTTTTATTATTTTTAACGATTGCTTGGTTGCATTTGATTGTTAAGAATTAACTCAGAGTAGATCTAAATATCTGGAGGCCACAGTCCTGAAAATGTAATTTCATAATCCAAAAAGCTCGAAAGATGAAAGTTTTAAAAACCTGGCATGAACAGGCATGAAATACTTGTACTCTTTTTGCATATCATTTATTATTATACCTATCTATAAACTTGACCCCAGAAATATAAGTGTGCCGGATCAGGAAGGATTGTCCCAGACCTCAATTGCATGCTATGTTACACATTGTTGTAGGAGCTCTGGTGGGACCTGCGGGCTGTGAACCTAAGGTCAGCAGTTTGAAACTACCAGTTGCTCTCTGTAAGACAAGGCTTTCAATTCCCATAAAGAGTTATGGTCTCAGCAACCAACAAGGGCAGTCCTAGGATGCGATGCAGAGTCACTATGGGTCACAATTGACTCAAAAACAGTGAGTTTGGCATCTTGAGTTGTGAGGGGCCATCAAGTTGGCTGCACTCATGGTGGCCCTGTGTACAAAGGAATAAAATATTTCCCGGTCCTGCACCGTCTGGACGATTGTGATATTGGAGCCCTTTATTGCAGACACTATGTCACTCTATCTTATTGAGAAAAATTTTGCACTGACCATCTGTTTTATAAATCATTATGACTTTTTCTCGGGACTGATCTCTTCTAGGGAATCCTGGTGTCAAAGTGATTATCATTGAGCTGCTGGCTTCAAGGTCAGCAGTTCAAAATCACTTGCCCCTTTAAGGAAGAAAGACAAGGATTTCGGCTCCGGTAAAGATGCACAGTCTCTGCAACCCACAGGGGCAGCTCTAACCTGTCCTATACAGGTCCTATGGATGAGAATAGATTGGATGGCAGTCAGAGTTTCGGTTTGTCTCTGTGTTAGTCTGGGCTGACTAAAGAAACAAATTTATAGATACTCATGTGTGTAAGAAAGAACGTTAGATCAAAGATCAATTGTATGTTGAGAAAACATTCCAGCCCAGTCCAGATCAAGTCCGTAAGTCCAATATGAGCCAATATGTCCAATACCAGTCTATAAATTCCTCTTCAGATTCATGCAATACATTCAAATGATGCCGATTGCAGGAAGGTCACAGGCCAGTAAGTGGAAAGGCTTGTTGATCCAGTGGCAATGGAAGCATCTCAGCACTGGTGTGGGTCTCCACGAGGCTCCTCCTCCAGCTCCAGGGCTCTGGCTCCATCAGCATGCCTCCATGTGGCTTGTCAACAGGAATGTCTTACAGGGAGAAAGTGTGCCCTACCTACAGGGAGGAAGACAAGAATCCTAGAATCCTCAAGAGAAGGCCTTGCCCCCAGACAGGCCTCATTGCCTATGAACTGATTGATAGGCTAGACTCCACCCCTTCATTCAATTTGACAGTAGATTTTGTAACTGCTACAGTCTCTCTTAACAATAGGTCCAATGTATGTGAGACAAGCTTTATGTATAAATTGACTCATATGAAAAAAAAACTTCGTTATTGAGTTGATTACAACACATAGTGGTTCTGTAGTCCAGTGCAGAACTGCCCTTCTAGGTTTCTCAGACTGTTGGTGGTTTCATACTGACAGATTATAATATACCCTGATATATAATCTATAATAATGTAATAAATATAAGTATATCTATATTGATTGATAGATATGCTGACTGTTTATATATGTGTGTCTGTGTGTATATGGATATCTATAGCTATATATCTATAGTCAATTCCCACTACTTGGCACTAGGTATATATAGTCAATTCCCATCCATTGATAGTATATAAATACAAATATAATAATTATCTTATTTTTTATATCAACTATTGTTAAGTGTTAAATTATATACATATTTATATGATGAACTACTACAAATAATAATCCAATTGACAATATCTTATCTATAGATATGTAATCTAAAATCTTTGTGAGGTTTCAAGTTTTAATATTTTGGTATTTTATATAGGTATTTTTTATCATTTGGTATGCTTTTTGAAAGTTGGACAATGGATAAGGAAAACTGAAAAAGAATCAATGTATGTGAATTATGGTGCTGGTGAAGAATATTTAAATTACCATGGACTGCCCCCAAAAAATTGGTCTCAGGAGAAGTACAGTCAGAATGCTTCTAGGAAGCAAGAATGGTGAGACTTCGTCTCATGCACTTTGGACATGTTACAAGAGAATCCAGTCCTGGAAAAGGAAAGCATGCTGGGTCACGCACAGCAATGGGCAGAAGCATTTGTTCGATTTGCACCGACTCGGTGCTGTTTAGTTCTGTTGCACAAGGATCACTACGACGCAGCTTCGGTGAATGCCAACTGTAAGGCTCGAAAGGGCATGGGAGCAAATCTTCTCTTCTTCCTTCCATGGAGTAGCTGGTGAGTGTGAAACGCAGACTCTGTGGCTTCAAGCCCAACCTTACCTGATAATACAACCGAGCTCCTTACCTGGTGGTATGTGGATAAAAAACTAAAATACTTTATAATATTCCTAGGAATTCCTGGTGATTCCACATGTATTATTAAAAATAAATTTCAAAATACACGCAGCATGGTTCTTTAAAAAATAGAGAAAAAGTAGTAAAGCACAAGAGAATGAAATTTTGCAGAGTGGCTTTAATTCTTCTGTTCTTTCTTTAATTGAAAAAGTCAGTCTCGCTAATACTAAACCTCTCCCCATCAGTCTACTCCCTAGTTTAAAATATAATCATCAGCACAGTGGAAATTTGGTTTCTCATTGCTAATTCAGATATTTTGTTTCTGACAATGTCTTTCATAGTATTTGAGGCAAAATGGTCAAATAAAATGTGACTTCTAAGTTCAAAGAAAAATAATGGAGTAATACATTTGTGTCACTACTCTCTATTATCAAAATAGATAAAGCTCAATGAAATCAATGAAAACAAATGGACAGAATCTATATACAAATAATTTATAGAATAATATCCAAGGAGACAAAATTTGATTATCAACTTTATGAAGGAGAAATTTAAAATTGAGGAACAATAATGTTCTATAGGTTAGTTTAGCAAAACATTTAAAATAGAATAATATCCAAGGCATAGGCATGGGGAAGTGAATTTTTAGTGCTATTCAAAATATGAGACATAACACTCTTAAACTATAAATTTTGATTGATTTTTTTAGGAGTTTGTAACGTTTTATGTTTAATATATTTTTAAATCATTTTATTAGGGACTCATACAGCTCTCATCCCAATCCATACATACATCAATTGTGCAAAGCGCATTTGTACATTCATTGCCCTCATCATTCTCAAAACATTTCCTCTCCACTTAAGCCCCCGGCATTAGGTCCTCATTTTTCCC
>NW_022103906.1:71603476-71690490 GCF_000313985.2 Echinops telfairi | reverse complement strand
TTCTGAGCTAGATGGCTGCTTGTTTACCTTCAAGCTTTTAAGACCCCAGATGCTATATCTTTTGATAGCCGGGCACCATCAGCTTTCTTCACCACATTTTCTACTCCTGAAATTAAAAACATCCCTATCAGAGGTAAAAGATGATGCAAAATTAGATTTTAATTCTAGACTGTCTATTTGCCAAAACCTGAAGAACACCTCGAATCCATTTTTCCTCTAAAGTCATCATAAGCTATGGATATATCCAAATAGTATAACATGAAAAATATTATAAATGTATTCATGGAGAAGGGTACCCAATATGTACACTTATGTGACAAATGTCAATGGCAA
This sequence comes from Echinops telfairi, assembly GCF_000313985.2. NCBI lineage: Eukaryota > Metazoa > Chordata > Mammalia > Afrosoricida > Tenrecidae > Echinops > Echinops telfairi. Next base: position 71,690,157 of record NW_022103906.1, on the reverse strand, counting down.
AAGTACTTGCACAATCACTTCTATTTTCATTAGTATATGAGTAAAGAGGTGTATTAGAAAATTTAAAAACAATTGTTATTACGTGATGATATTATCAAGATATTTCACTTTGTTTAAATTTTGAAATAGTTTACTATTAGATAACAATGTACTACGAATATAATCATAAAAATAATGATATAAAAGTAGAAGCCTTTTATAAACTCAAATCCTTCTTAAATATATTCATAGTAAGAGAATAGTTCTTAAAACTCAAGGTGCTGTACATTATTTTTTCGAATCTCTTTAATAATGACTAAATAGAACTAATAACATCATTCTTATGACCATTGTACAGAATGAAAAGCTACTATAACTGATAAAAGCATATTACCTGCAATTGGGGCATGAAATTCCCATTTTCTATTAAGATTCACTTTATACATGTTCTTTAAATGGCCTCCTATAAGCCCATTCCTGCTGTCACCCTGCTCAGCTTGCTTACATAAACAGAAAATTAATAGCCCATATACTTGAATCAGTACTCTTACCACTAAGTGGGTGCTTCTCTGAAATAGTGATGCAGATCTTTATTAGGAAGTATGATGATATTTATCATTTAATGTTATGCTTTATTTGGCATATGGAAAATTCTGTAAAGTGGAAGCAATTTCAAAATACATAAATTATTTCCTAATGTACATCTCAAAAACAGTGGCTCTAGTTCGGAGTTTTTAACCTGAGCAATAACAATTTTGTTTGCCCTTGATCTACATTGCTTTGTAATGATGTGATTTTTCATGGGCCGTTATTTTATAAGTTAATTCCTGACATTCTTAGGACCTAAGTTATGTCAGTACCTTCCATTCAACTCCTGTTGCTGCCCTCCACTTTCTTAATATTTACAATATTGTTCATGGACTTGTTCTCATAGAGATCCTGAAATTACAATAAAAAGCAAGACTTTGCCTGTGTAGTAAGAGAATACTAAGATGTACTTGCTATGTTATTGTTATTAAAATAGTATTATATTTTACTATCATTTTACTTTTTAATGTAATAGAATATGCAGTTTTATGTATCTCAGATAATTATTCATATGCTTTAGAGAACTATTACTTAATTCAGAAACGTGTCTCTGGTTAGAACCATAATGACCAAAACTGCTAAAAGGCTCTAAATAATTTGAGTGCCTTGATTTTAAATAAGTTTGGAATAGGACAAAGGAAAACAAAGCTGCCTTTCTCTGTAAATTATTCTTGATTATCTCTCTGCAGATGAGAACGTGCCACTGTAGCTCCTCATGTCCATTTAAGTGCATCCTCTAGAAAGCAAGTTGTATTGGGTGTAAATGGCATTCAGGTGATTAGAGGTGATCAGGGGAGAAAACCAGGCTTCTGAGACTTTGTTTAAGAAAGAGACTTTGAGGAGAAAGACACTTCCTGGGCTACAGACGTCCCTATTTTTTAACCCATTTCTGGAATCTCTGCAGTTTTTGAAAACAGCAAACTTCAACTCAGGAAAATTAATTAATGAAAGGAAATAGTAGGTTTTCTGTTAGTGAAAAGTGAAAATAATAGCCAAAAAACCACCCACAAAAGCCAGAAAGAGCGAGATTACCATGAGTGAGTTTGCTCTAGCTAGACACCATCATTTCAATGAGAAGTGTTATAAAAGTACTTCTATAATGCCATTACTAACTCCCACAGGAACATGGAGAAAATCAACAAGTCTGACGATTTGTATGGACCGTATGAATTATGGGTTGTTTGAATCAATAGCGTTTTCATTAAAAGGACCTGAAAAGGTTAGCCACGTCTGGTGCAATCTGGGTTCTCATTCTCGTCTCTGTACCTTGTTAGATAGAGTTAAGGGATGCCTTTTAGCCAGCTGACTGTTAAAGACAAAACAACTCGACAAAGCAAAACGAAGGTTAAGTTTCAATGGCTACTGATTATTGCTTCAGATACATATAGAAAGAAGTATTATTTAGTCTCTAAGTAACATTTCTCTATTGGGAATTATTGAGTGTTGGTGCAACAAGGATAAAGCGCCACTACTAATCAAAATGTTGATGATTTGCACCCACTAGCCAGGTTCCCGGAGGAAGATGTAGCAGCCTGCTTCTTTAAGGATTCATTTAGAGCCTTAAATGCTGTGTGGGACAGATTTACTGTGTTCTCTCCCTTTGTCTCAATCTCTCTGCCATTGATTTAATGCCAACTCAGAGTGACCCTATAGTCCATGGTGGAACTGCCACTGTGAGTTTCCAGGACTGTAACCCTTTAAGGGACTAGAAAGACCAGTCATTCTCCGGTGGTTTAGAACTGTGAACCTTGTGGTTAGTAGCCCAACGCATACCCTGTATGTTACCAGAGCTCCTCACTCCGTGCTACAGTTGACGTACACTAATGATCCTGGCTGTGATTCGCCCTCTGCTATGGACCACCTTTTTTCCCTCAAGGGCTGGAATTTAGGACAGTTTAGCCAGTCTCAGATCCCTTCAAATGGTAATATCCAAAGGAGGAAGGCATTGCAACTTTCCAGAAGGTTCCTCTGAAGACATGAGAGGGTTGACCTGGAAACTCTAAGAAAATACCTTTAGATATTTAATTTGCTTGATTTATTTTATACTGCTAATCCCAAACCAACTCTCGCTTGGACTACTGAACTTAAAATAAGGTCCTACCTTATTCACTAGGAAAATAAATTTGAGTCAGTGATTACTTTTAGGGCCCAGCATTCCTAAAATTTTGGAAACTACACAAAGATGGAGATGAAGGATGGATTTAACACCATGAAGACCTCTCTTATTCCCTATGAAAAGGAAATGCATATTACAGTTCAGATTTGAATGACAAATATTCTTCATAGAGTCGCAAAGCTTTCTGCAAACACCTGCTGTTTCTAGTGGCATTGAAAGACCAATATTTGCTTTGCCTGTTGTGTTAGATTGTGGTCCAGTGACTATAATGTCTTAAAACCAAGAAAGTGGTTTTAATATTGGTTTAATATTGAATCCCTCCACGTGCGTGTTTATATATTGAATACAAGGTTGCATTTGCACTGAGTAGCATGGTATTTTACTTGCACTTACTGTGTCCTGAAAAATATCAAAAGCATTCATCTCCTTGTTACCATTATAAATCAAGAAGTGTTGACTCTCATTTCTGACAACATTTGTATTAGCTTTATTTTCACTTTACACATTCTTACAAGTCTGATAAAAACACGACAGGTTTCCTGAAAACTGAAAATTGTTTAGAAACAAAGTTTAGGTCCTCTTTTATTGTGCTATAAACTGTTTATTATTTTGCAAATGTTTTTATAGTTTGAAGGAAAAGTTCCAGCTCTTCATTTTACATTTGAGCATTGTTTCATAGGCCTCCAATTATGAATCCACGCTGGCTCTGGTATTCTCAATATGTAGTGTGTTTTTATTTGTATCAGGACACAATAGAATATTTTATTATGGCACATGATGTGAAGCAAGAGCCTTCTTTGGGGAAATTATACAATTCTCGAAGGCCTACGTATGGTTGCATCAGTTGTACAGAGTATGCTGATTTAGAACACCGAGTGCTCATGGCACGAGGAAGTAAACATAAAACAGTTGCCAGGAAGATACGGCATTCAAGGCAATCCGAATTGGACTTATTCCCTGGAAGAGTCATGGCATGGGAAAAATCATTCTGTGGAAGTATTAGGGCCTGGTGACTCCTTTTCTTGGTGGATTCTGAAAGGAAGCGTGGCTTGGAGACCAGCAGAGACCACGCAAGCAGATGAGAGAAGGAGCACATCAGGTTTATTGAGCAATAAAGTTAATATCCACTGGGGACAGACTCCTGCTCTATCTCCAAGACGGAAAAGGCTAAAAGGGTGAAAGTAGTGAGATGCTGCCCAGAGCTGGCAGGCCTTTTTTTTTTTTTTTATGTCTGGCAAGGGCCTTGAGCTCCAGGCTGGGTTTGTTAAAAATCTTGGTTGTCCCTGATTGGCTGGGATCCAACTGTGTCCTCACTTGACAAGATCCTGGGTGGTCAGGGGCCTCCAGGTCTCTGGTATTTAGTAAAGCATCACTCAGACCAGTCCGGTGGCCTTCCCTGTCTTTGTCAGGATTGTTATTCAAGAACATGAGTACTAATTTAATGAGCATAGGCCTGAAACTATGGGAAATGATTTATCCTTGTTCAGAATATTCCTATTCACTGGTATACTGAATCTGCCCACTACTAAAGACTGTCTCATGTTCCAAGGAACAGACCTGGTAGATCAGAATTAATGGTTTTTAAAAAGTCTCAACACAATGCCTTGTTTCCATGTAATTACCCTGACCTCTGGCTTCCAGATAGGCTCTCATCCTGCGTGCTGTTGCCATCGAGTAGGAGAATTATAGTTAATTGGGACCTTCAATGTTCCTCCTATTTTCCTATTCCTGCTGACCCAGATGAAAATTAGATAAAGTTGTGAGGTGTAACTATGTTGTTGTTTCAATTGTTGTTCATAATAACAAGTGTGTACCATCTCACAAGTAAATATTGAATTTTCAGTACTGTAACTCTTTTAGCTCATCGCTATATAATTTTATTTACGAATCAATACTCAAACATTTCTAATCTTCATATTCTCCTATAGCACTGGACTCTCTAGCTAACTCTGGCCATCTGATGCCATCTCTTTTGTCTCTGGTAACTCACATTTCAGAACGTGACAGACAGAATGTCCTAACACACTCTATTCAACTCCCAGCCCCAAAGTCTCTGTATTTACCAAATGGATAAATTCCAAAGGTTTTCTCTTGGTTTGTTTTCACTCCGTCCTCTCATACCTTGTTCCTGCCCCAGGTTATGCAAGCAAGGGTCTTGGGAAGGTATGTGCTTCCTTAGCTTATCTTCTTATCTGAACTTCAGGACCCTTGTACTCATACCTATTGCAAACTGCCTGTAAGATGTAAATGCTCCCTGCTCATTTAATATTCCTTATTCTCCACATCCTAGTCCCATTAGAATGAGTGCTATCATTTCCTGGAGATCACCATTATCACCACACTTTTTAGCAAACATCAGCTCTTACCAGATCAGAACTATTGGTGTGTTGACTAGAGAAACAAATTCAGACACTCATAAGTGTATAAGAAAGAGCTTTATATAAAAGAGCAATTATATACTGAGAAAACATTCCAGCCCCATCCAGATCAAGTCCATAAGCCTGATATTAGCTCATATATCCAATACTAGTTCATAAGTTCCTCTTTAAAGTCACACAGCACATGTAATGATGCTGAATGTAGGAAGATCACAGGCCAGTGGGTAGAAGGTCTTGTGGATCCAGTGGCAGTAGAAGCATCTCAACACTGGCGTGGGTCTCCCCCTGTCTCCCGTGGCTCTCCAAGTATCTCAGCAGCAGGAAAGAAAAGGCAGAGAGAGAGTGGGTTTGGCCTCCATTGAGCTATTTATCCCCTTTGCGCCTCCAAATGAGGTTCTTAAGCTGCGACCTGATTGATATGCTGGACTCCACCCCTTCACTCAAGTTGACAGGAGATTGTGTAACTTCCACAACTGGGTCCCAGTCTTCATGCTTCTTGGCTTAGATAAATAAGTGTATTGATCTGCCGTTGCATTGATTCCCACACATAGAGACCTTATGGGCAACAGAGTTTAATAGCATCGGCTTCTGTATCATCTTTGCATTTGCTGCCATCTTCTAGTCTAACATTTTTGCTATTTGCCTTTCATGAAAGATCTTCTTCACCCTTATTTCCACTATTGCACCTATGGAGTTTTATTCCTGTAATTTATCTCTCTTGATAGGTCCAATCCAAATGAATCCGACGATCGTTTGTTGTGATCCGTGATGTATGCACCCTCCTTTTCAGAAGGAGATCACCAGACTTTCATTCTAGTCTTCCTTAGTTAAAAAGATGTGCTGACTCTATCCACCTGGGTCCCCTTGTTGGTATTTGAAATAGTCACATCATGGCTTCCAATATTGTAGCAGAATACAACCCACCTGGTTACAACAATCCCCCAGATGCGTAGCAGCTCATTTATCATGCAGTCTATGCAGTGCTTGTATTTCTTAATATATATGAACACATTATAGACATTGACTGAATATGAGCCTATTAATGACTATGGGTTCAGAAATTCTCATGTAATCTCTCAGCATTCCACTTATTATATCAATAAAACTGTATGTTTAAACTTCTAATAGCATTCATGTATTAAATTTCCATTAGGAAATAAAAATTGTAATTCTTCAATAAGTAGATCATGTATATAAATACATGTATTTTATTAGTGAAAGGATAAAAGGAAACAGGGTTATATTGGTAACGTCTTTTGAAATGAATGAGACAGCCCAGATTTGTGGGTGTCTCATGCTAACTCTACATTTCTATTCATCAAACTTGGAGTGAGGAGCATTCTTTGACTTTGCATATCTGAGCGGAAAGATCAATTCCTACCAAGCACATGGTCTGAGACAGGAAAAACTATGGTTCTCCAGTAAGAAATCTGCTGGCAAAGAAATATATTGTATCTTATGGATTTGTACAGTAAGCTAGTCCTGTGTTGGGTTACCAGTAAAAGAATGAATGGGGACTTAAATCTGTATCGTTTTGATTAGTCCTTCAATTGCTATTTCCTAGGGCAAGGTAAGGAAATGCAAGGTAATACCTGGACATTTTCCTATATCTTCAGAAGTTCTCCTGTTCCTTGTTCAACAACTATTGAAGTCGAAATGTCTTCTAGCAGTTTTCACCTTGTTATTAAGATTTATGTATCATTTGTTGGAATAAGAAATATGCACAATTTTGTACTTTTCTAAATCTGCTTGAAAACTCCCTTGACTAATACTTGTAATTGGGCTTATTACCATAATTGAATCATCACACACGTACATCAAGGTTTTATTTCTTCAAGAAATTCTGTATCTAACTTTTAAGGACCTCTAAGGAAAAAAGGAACACCACACACATTATTTTATTTAAACTTCAAAGTAAAGTTATAAAAATATGATCATTTTTATTCCTTTATGAATTTTATTATATGATTTTTGTCCCTTTCAATGATCACTCTAAGCCATGATTCCATCTCTTATACCTTCCTTTTAATTATAGTCTCAAAAGGTAGCATGCATATATTTTAAATTATCTCTGGTTTATATTCAAAGGTAACTTTTTCTTCTCTTGTCTTTATATATTCAAAAGGTATTCACTGTATATTTAATTAATTTTCTATGTAAGATAATTTATTTATGACTTACAGTTATTTGTGTTTATTTATACATCTTTTGAAAGATTAATTCAATACTAAAATGATTACATATGATCTCAGTCAGAGTGACTTTGACTAGCTTTCCATATCTATACTAAGGAGGATTTTTAAATTTTCACAAAATTATTAATATTATACTTGTATATTACTATACTTCTGACCAAGAGACTGTATTAGCAGGCTACTCATGGAGGTGTTGTTAGTACTATAATTAAAGAAAAAATAATAATAAACAAAAGTTGTGCCAAAGCACTTATGCATGCTATAGCTCTAGTATGGGGTTTACTATATTTCTTTTGGTTAATTTTCAGTCTGTTAGTAAATTACTACAGATGATGCTTACTCATGGCTATTGAGTCAATTTTGACTCACACAAACATAGTTCTTAATGCAATTTTAATAAATATTTTTTCTTATGGAATTCTTGTCAGAGATAATAGAGTAAAATCAATTGGATGCCTAGCTACTTCTTAGTAATACTCACACATAGACAGTTTTTAAGTTCTGGATTTAAATATTAACATCATCTGATTTATAATTACTTATTCTTTGATGCCATTACAAAACTCTTGTTTATGATTAAAGATAGCTTTTAAAAATAGTATTTTTATAGGTAACTTTTTCTATATTTAATTCTTGTTTTTCTTTTTTGATGAGTAATAGGAAAAAGATATTTACAGAAAAACTTCAGGAAAAGAGTCAATAGATAAGTTGTAGAGATAAAAGTACCATTAACGTTAGGAATTAATTTAAGGTAAGCAACACTGAAATGATCCCAAACCAAGCCAAATTCACTGACGAGTTGATTCCAAGGCATAGTGACCGTGTGGCATAGAATTGCCCATGGGTTTCTTAAGACTGCAAATCTTTACTGAATCAGAAATCTTTATTGACCAACCTGCTGGCTTCAGATTGCTACCCTTTAAGTTAGCAACCAACTACCTCACTAGAGTTCCCTGATCAAAATGATACAATATGAGAATTTTAAGAAATCACGTAGCCAATGTCATTGATCTAACTTCAGGAAGTAAGTTGCCTACTCTCAACCTTGAAAGCAACAGTTCGAATCCAACAGCTGCATCAAGGAGGAAGATGAGCCGGCTGCTGGACCCATTTAAACTTCATCGGGGATAGCTATGAGTGGATAGACTCAAGAGGAGTAGATTTGAATTTTTGGATATATTTCCTCTTACCTTCTGAAATATTATCATTTTTCCAGCTATTTTTAATCCATTGGTCTTCCCAATTTGAGCTAATCATTTTTATTTTTGAAGAAAAATTGATGAAACTATTTGAGAAAATTTAGCACAAATAACAGTATAAGTGGAAAGATTAAATAAAGCAGGAGGAATAGTTTTAAGGTTTATTTATAAAATTTGCTCTAGTATAATGTCCTTCTATATGTTCTAGATTAAAAAAAACTGAATGTTAAGAATGATAAATATCACCCATCAATTGTGTATATATGAAAGGAAGTAAAATATTGAAAAAGAAATTCATAGAGCAAAATTAAACACACCTTTACTACATGAAGAATCAATTTCTTCTCCAAGAAAGTTGTTGACAGCTACGTCTCAGGAGCAAATTTACTTGGTATTTTGTTTTATAAAAAAGGCAATAAAAAACAAACAATGAAAAGGGGCTTGGAAACTGGTGAGGGATTTAGCACCCTATAAAGAGTATAATTTATATGGAATTATTTCTCAGTTTTTCACAGTTTAAACTTTTATATGTGCCTGTTAGTGAAAGCACTAGGGCTTGCCTCATCCAGTGTGATAACTTGGATATCATTTCTTTCCTCCCCTGAATCACCACTTCATTCTTGCTTCTTTCTTACCAGAGAGTACTGAGTCCTCCAGATGGCTTTCCTATGACTGTAACTTTAATCCTAGAATAACGCATGAGAAATATAGTTTTTGATAGTTCTATGTACTATTTCTTGGATCATATTAATAACATTGTTTTAAAACCTTTCTGCATTGAATCACAGCAATATTAGTGCCTGAGTAATCGAGCAGGTTTAAAACAAAGGTCTTTTTCGCGTTTTACTTGTTACTACTTCATTCCAGAAAAGAAATTGATGGAGCTTCACAAACACGACAAACACAATATTATAGCTAACACAGCATACAAGTTGACAAAATATGTAACTATCAAACACGGACTACTAATGACAGCTCTGACCAGGCACATTAGAGAGTTCAGAACAAAACTGGTATAAAGGATATTCCTGGGTGGATTGCGTCATGTAAACTGGGCCTACAAAAAACAATTCTGTGGCTTTAACAGGCGGCAGGAGTGTTTTTTAAAAGAATATATATTTGATGAAACATGGCATGAGTGTTTCATTGATGGTCATTTTAGTGTCATTTCCTCTGCCCCCCCACACACAGCCCAACAGTGTCATCCTCACAGGGGGATTCTCCCTTAGTGATGCCGATGTGTCTACTCAAATGACACATTTGTTTTTGGAATAGATTGCATCAACAGGAATATTTAAAAGTTGGAAAGCATTAATATCAGACATTCATCCATGGAACTACCTAAAGAAGATAGAAAATCAGGTTTCTGGGAAGAGCAGACATGTTTACCTTTAAGATGGGATTGGAAAAGAAATTGGAGTTTAATGAAGCAGAGAGATTCCTGAAGGTTAGTGCAGATGGTAAAATCTAGGGAAATTGTTTTTAATGAAAAAGTTAGTGAAGAAGAAAACGAAATGTCCTCACTTGTGAGATAGAATATATCCGCCTGGAAATTCTTGTATATTGCTGAATCAATTCTGAACCATAATGACCCTATCGGACATAGCAGAACTTCCCCCTGAGGTTTCATAGGGTGTAATCAGTAGGTCATATGTTATATGTAGGGTCTCTATGAACAGGATTAGACTTAATGGCACGTAACAACAATCTCATGAAGGCAAATTGCCAGGTATTTCTTCTGCGGAATGACTGCTGGAGGCAAACCACTGACCTTTTGGTTAGATCTGACCTCTCATGTCTCCCTGTCTGAAAATTAGTGAATGCATTGTAAAATAATTAAGCTATCTGAAAACTGGGATTTTAATTCTTAGTATTTCAGATCAAGGTTATTTTTGTTATACTTCTTTAAACAAGAGTTTAGAAAAATTACAAAGAAAAAAGAACAATATGGAATAATTAAAGCCCATATTACAGAATGAACTGGATATCACTTACTGACACCGTGTTCAAACATAGACTTATAGACACAGTACGTCTCACACATCTCATTTACAGATACACCTAACAGTTATGTACAATAACAGATTATTTTCAATAATCTAAAGTGGCAAAGATAATCTAATCATAGGACTCACAACATGATGTGAATCCCAACAGATATAAACAGTGGGCATTCAGTGTGTGATTACTGTGGAGAGGGATGTTGCTAAGTGCCCTTGAGAGTTGGTTCTGACCCATAGAGACCCGATGTCCAATTGAACAAAACGCTACTGGGTCTTACACCATTCTCATAATTGTTTGAGTGAGCCCACTGTTGCAGCCACTGTGTCGATCTATCTCCGTAACGGTCTTTGTCTTTTTCTCTGCCCTTGCAGTTGTAAACTTACCACGCACGATGTCCATTTCCAGAGACCGGTCTCTTCTGACAAGTAGGAGCACTCTGGCTGTACTTCTTCCAAGACAGAGTTGCTTGCTCCTTTGGCAGTCCAAGAGACTCTCAATGTTCTTGGCCAGCATCATCATTCAAACTCATCGATGATCTGGTCGTCCTATTCAATGTCCACTTATCATATGCATATGAGGTCATCGAAGCTTCCATGGCTTGGGTCAGTTGAAACTTAGTTTTCAACGCTTCCATGTATACATATAAAAGCTTAACTTTTTTCTTCAGTTCTTTCAGCTTAAGATGCATATTCTTAAAAAGGAAAAAGATGCACATTTTACGTTTTTTATTTTGTAACTCTGAATCTTTACAGAATTTATTATAGTATTTTCTTATTGAGGCGTCTTGAAATGTTCTGTTCGGCTCTTGATATCATCATTTCTTCCATTTGCCTTGGCTCTTCTACAATGAAGGACACGTTTCAGTCTCTTCAGACAGCCACACGAATCTGTTCTGATCTTTTCTTGCCTGTCTTCTTTAACAGCCTTTTGCTTTCTTCATGTACAGTATTCTTGATGTCATTCCACAATTCATCAGGTCTTCTGTCATTAGAGTTCCAGTCACTAAATCCGTTCTGATTGCGTTCTCAAAATTCAGGTGACATTTACTCATGGTTTCTGCTCATGAACTTACTTACATTTTCTTCAGTTCTGACCTGAACTTGCTCACAAGCAATTGATGTTCTATTCCACAATCAGCCCCTGACCTGGTTTTAGCTACTAATACTGATCTTTTTCATCATCTCTCCCCACCGATTCAGTCCATTTGCTTTCTGTGTATTCCATGTGGAGAAGCATACATGTATAGTTGCTGTTTGTGTTGTTGAATTAAAGGATTTATGATGAGGAAGTCAGTCGTCTTGCAAAATTCTATTGCATGATCCTCAGCTTCGTTTCTCTCACCATAACCATTGTTTCCAACCCTGATTTCTTTCTCTTTTCTTATAACTTTTGTATTTCTATTGCCAATAATTAAAAATTCACCTTGATTGCTATTTGATCAATTTCAGGCTGATGACATTTGTAAAATTCTTCAATTTCTTCTACACTAATTTTAGTGGTTGGTTCAAAAATTGGAATGACAGTTGTAGTGACTGGATTTTCTTGTATTCAGAAAGATATTATCCTATCCCAGACTGCACTGTACTTCAAGATAGAACTTGAAATGTCCTTTTTGATGAAATATGACACCATCCTTCTTGAATTTTTCATTCTCATCATAATAAATGATATGATTGGATGATTCAGTACATTTCAGCTCATTAATGCCTAGGACATTGATTTTTATGTATTACATTTCATTTTTGAAGGCATCCAATTTTCCTGGATTCATACTTTATACATTCCAATTTCTGAATATTAATAGGTGATTTACACCTGTTTCTCCTAATTTCCAATCAAGTCTCATCAGCACGAAAGCGTTACTCCCCTTCTTTCATTTGGTCAACTCTACTTGGAGAAGGCAGCTTTTTTTCAGGCATATTTTGAACGCCTTCTAGCCCAAGAGGGTCCTCTTTCAGCATTATATTGGACCACGGTTTGCTGCTGCTCGTGAAGTTTTCAGTGTCTGACAATATTCCACTGCTATTCCTAAGATTTTCAGTGGTTTATCCTCAAAAGTTGACAGCTGATTCCTTCTTCATAGTCTGTTCGTAGTCTTGAAGCTCGGTGAAACCTGTTCACTTTCAGTTACCCTGCTGATATAGGAAATACCAATCACATGGTTTTTAGCATCACAGCAAAACACAAGCCCCCAGAGTATGTCAAATTGACAGAAGAGTTTGAGATTAATACTAGACTGAGACACTGAATGGAGATAGGATTGAGACAAAGAATGTGAGGTTAAGAGCGGCTTTATTAGGGTGAGAAAGAGCTCCCGGGAGGGAAGGGAGAGCAGAGAAAGGGACAGGAGCATCTTGAGCTCCTGGGAGGGCTCCAAGGCCCAAGTAAGGTCAGGGAAATCACGCCCCTTGGTGGGGCAGTGAGATATTTGTAGGATTTGGGACAGGGAAATATGCAAATGAGGTGAAGAGAGCTGCAGGTGTTTGTGCAGATAAGGAGAAGGGGGGCTTCCTGGTGTGCAGCTGGGAGTCAGAGCCCCTCACAGACCAGCTTCTTGGTATGTGGGGGAAGAGGCTGCCCAGTCCAGCTCTGGCCTTGAGAAACAGGGTGGGGGTGGGGTTGTGTGGACCCTGCCCTGAGAGATAAGCTCCTTGGAATGCTGGAGGCAGGGACTGCAAAGTCCAGCAGATCACCTCTTTCTGAGAGGCTGGGGGAAGGGGCTGCATGGTGTGGACCTGGCCCAAACAGGATGGATATGCATATATATATTGTACTTCTCATGCTTCATTTGAAGTCCTCTTCATGAGAGATTTAAGGAAAGCTTCTTTAAGAGACTGTTGAAATTCCGGTTGTGGTCCAGTTTAATTTTCTCATCATCGTGGTTCTATCTGTCACCGTATTAACATCTGTCAAATAAACTGATTTGCTTTCATAAATCCTGTTAGCATGTTTGTATTTTGATTGCAGAGAGAATTCATTCCAGCTGCCTGAAATTGCTTAACGATCCAGAAGCTTTCTCAGTTGAATCCCCAAAAAGCCTGTCTCCTAACCATGCTCTTCCTTTTCCACCTTCTTTAGTTCAAGAAATATGAAAACTTTCATGGAGAAAATTCTCCTGGAAAGCAAAGGTAGATTGTTAAATCCGCCCCCCCACTGTTCCTCTGGCCTGGATTGTGTAACCCTCCACTATATGTCCAAGAGACTAAAGAATGTTCGCCCTTTTGCACAAACTCTTCCTCTTGTACTTTAGTGACTTCTGCACCCAAAACTTGTAGCAACATTCGGATTAAAAGAAAAAACCCTTGAAATAAAACTCAGACTCTCTGGGTTTTTTTTAAATCCTTGGTGTAAGTTTCAATGCATTTATGGTCAACTTCCTCACAGCCTAAGCAGTGCTAAGACTTTGTAGCCCCACCCCCACCCCCATCCCCTTGGGCCTTGATTCCATTAGGTTAAAATAATTTGCATTCATTTGTTGACTCTCAATCATCAAGAAAAGTTTAAATGATGTTCAGTATGCTCTGGCTAAACAGGCAGGAAAGTGGATGAAAGATGTAACTTAAATATCCATAAAAACAGCCATAAATTTTGAAATTAGAGTTAAAGCTATAAAATTCAGCTTTCTGGAAAAGCCATCTAAACATAAAAGACTTTATTAAAAGAAACCTTTCAGTTTTCCACTGCAGGGGGGGGGGGAATGATAAATAAATTGCTACTCTGGTTATTTTCACTTTCTTAAACACAATCACTGTTTGTGTCTGTTGGGCTGAAGATAAGAGCACCCCATAGAGAAAGACTGAGAACATGTAATTAACTCATTGAAATAAACTATCATAGTGCTTGTGTCACACTATTTCCATAATATTCATGTAGGCTACATTTTTTTCTTAGCTAACAAGAGTAGTACAAATATTTCATGTGTGTGGGATTTGTTAAATTAGTGATTAGAAACTATTGAAGATTTAAAAATATCCTCAAGTATAATTGACACATGGAGAAGCATATGTAGTTTAGATACTGTTAATCAGGATCAACACAATTGAGCTGTGCAGTTTTATAGGAGTGATCAGGAGTGGTGACAATAAATATGAAAACAGAGTGGAACAATATGACCTCAATATATACAATCAACTACTAGTAGCAATTAGCAAACAAATGAACTTTACTCAATCAATGAAAAATTAAAGACAAAATCAATTAGCGACCTAATTAAAATCATTCATTGCCCTCAGTTATTCTGTTAAAATAAGATCATCATTTTCATTCTCGCTTTAATATTTATACTAATTATTCAATTAAAATTTCTGTGAAACATCGACCTGATAACACCTTTATTCTTAACATTTAATTTTAGACTATTAAAAAATCTTAATTAACACACAGTCTATCTAGCAAAAGAATTGGCATTCCTTTGAAATTTTCGATCATTTTTCTGTCCTTAAATTAAGTCACCCTCCTATCCCAGGTTGACCAGAGATAGAAGATTTTTAATACAATAAGGGCAGCTTGGAAGGCTGTGGTCATTTTATTGGCTACGTTTCTAATACTAGAGCTTCGGACTTCCGCCAATCCCCTATTCTTCAACTAAAAATTCTTGTTTCTTTTTTCATGTGGTTATGAATTTAGACTTCATAGACCAGTATAATTGCACTTTATGACCAATCCCCAAGACTTTCTCCTAAATAGAACCAAAGTATATTTACATTTCCTAATTTAAAGTATACTCTAAGGCAGTGGTTCTCAACCTTCCTAAACACCAGGACCCTTTAATACAGTTCCTCATGCTGTGGTGAATCCCAACCATAAAATTATTTTTGTTGCTACTGTATAACGGTAATTTTGCTACTGTTATGAATTGTAATGTAAATATCTGATACGCAGGATGTATTTTCATTGTTACAAATTGAACATAATTAAAGCATAGTTATCAATCACAAAAACAATATATAATTCTATATTGTGAAATATTTCTTTCTAATTACAAATAAAATAAATTTTGTCTTGAAGCATGGTGTAGCATGGGTAACAGTCTTAATATAACAACAGTAAACTCCATTGCTACATTTTGCAACTGGATGTGTAAAAAGTCAGTGGGAAGGTTGAGATAGCTTCTTTCTCACCAGATCTGCATATCTGCACGTGGGCAGACCCGCCTGGAGACGAATAGAGGAGCGGTGTCTCTGTTGGTAAGACCATCAGAAAGTTGTGTTTTCTGATGGTCTTAGGTGACCCCCACAAAAGGATCATTAGACCTCCAAAGGGGTCGCAATCCACAGGCTGAGAACCGCTGCTCTAAAGGAACTTATTCTAAATTATAACACACCCACAAATACCCACACACTCAGATATGAACCTACAATGCCAGCAAAAATGTTTTAAATGTTCCAATGGATTGCAAATGATTTACAATTTAAAGCACAATTATTTTTCCTAAACTAATTTGTATTGTCTTAGTTTTCTAGTACTGCTATAACAGAAACTGTGCAACTGGGTGACTTTAAGCACAGGAACTTAAATTGTTTCACTTTTGAAAGCCAGAAGTCCAAATCAGGACATTCCCTATAGGGAAGGACCCTTCCTATTGGTGGTACTGAGTTTCTTGGTATTCCTTAGCACCTATCTTCCACTATATCACTCTCTGTGTCTTTTCTGTACCTTTTAAAGACACCATTCAGAAATGATTAGGTTTAGGACCCACTTTACACTGTATGGCCTCATTGACATAACCAAATAAACACTCATTGTCAAACCCATTTGTAATTAAGTACTAGGGTTAGGACCTAAGTAACTAAACTGATGTGGGGGGAATGACATTCAACAGCAATATTGGATGATAACTGTATCTCAGCCACTCAACTGTCCTAATAGTTTTTTTAAATCTCCTCATAGTAAGCACATGTCAAACTACATGAAATAAATTGACTTGTAAAATCTTCTTTAAAACACGAGGTTTAACTCATCCATGTCCGTCCCCTCCATGTACTTTGTCCCTTATTCCACTTTCTCCCAGTGTTTCCTGGCTTCAGTCCTCCTTCCTTTCTAAACCTCTTTGCTTGAGTAAATATTGCCCTTTTGATTGTAAATGGTTGAGTAATCTAACCTGAGGAATGGTGTGTGAGTCTGGGTAGCCTAGGGAAACAAACTCATGGAGACACTCATATGTATATAAGGGAGAGGTTTATATACAAGAAGAATTAATCATGGAGAAAGCCTCCCAACCCAGTCCAGTCCAAGTCCGTAAGTCCATAAGAGACTAGCCCATATGTCTGATACCCATCTATAAAGTCCTCTTCAGACTCACAAAACACATGCAATGATGCTGAATGCAGGAAGATCCCAGGCCAGTGGGGAGAAAGTCTTTGGATCCAGTGGCGTTGTTAGCATCTCAGTGCTGGCAGGGGTCTCTGCGTGGCTTCTCCAGCTTCAGCAATCTGGTTGCATCAGGGTAGGTCCATGTGGCTTCTCCAACTTGGTGCACTAGGGTAGTTCCATGTGTCTTGTCAGCTGCAATGTCTCCCAGGGAGTGTCAGAGAGACAGAATTGTCTCCCGCTTCTAAGGAAGAAGTACCAGATTTCCCAGAATTCTCAGGAGAAGGCCATGCCCACACAGAAGCCTCATTGGCTATGATCTGATTGACAGACTAGACTCCACCCCTTCACTCATAATCCTCTCAAAGTGACAATTATATAACTACCACAAATGGTGAGTTCAAAACCAAACCTGAAGGGTGACTTAGGTGTATCTTCTAAGGGGCCCCACCAGTCATATCCAACTAATAAAGCCTAGTCTCTTTTATGATTTTGAATACTGTTCCATATTTTTGCCAAATCTGTGCAAGGTCTTCAAACGTAATCCTTTACAGAGTAATTGGCAGTGATAACTGTGCACCATCAAGTTCTTTTCTCAGGTTTGTTAAGATTGCTACATAAATTGTTGAATGGAAAACTGACAATCTATAGACCCTTCAAGTCATGATAAAAAGTTTGGGGGAAAAGAATAGGCAATCTGTCTTAACCTTAGTAAGATGTTCTAAAGTTGGCACTTAAAAAAAGCCATTTTATTGGTGGCTTGTATAGCTCATTGCAATCCATCCATCCAATCATTGTGTCAAGCACATTTGTACCTTTGTTGAAGATGGTTTGGAGTTTGTGTTACTGTTTGAATTGGAATTAGTAGTGTGTTTTTATTGAACATCTAATGAACCCCCCCCCCCCCAAATGCAGAGGGCTTATGAGAGCTTCATTATTATTCTCTCTTTCCATATGAAGCAATCCAAGACACAGATAGTTAACTAAGTACACTCCCAAGTAGGGTCACACATGGTTGCAGAGAATGGAGCTGACTCTGTGGTCAGGCTCTTGCTGTAATCTTCCCAACATTCAAATGGTTCTTGAGCTGCTGCTCCATGCCAGGCACCTTGAGGACAAATATGTCCAATGTTCAGCATACAAGTTAGGCAACAAGTATTTTTCAATGACTGCCCCACTCCATGTCATTCCTAAAAGGATGAATGTTTTAAAAATGAGCATTTCCTTTATGAAAATCGATCCTTGGACATATGTAAAGTCTTACTTTGCATCTGTCAAACAAATCCAAATCCTTGATGACATTTCTTATTCACTCAGCAAGCCCTTTGCACCAAGTGAATACAAAGATAAGCCCCATAAAAATTATTATGACTTCTAAATAAATGGTGACTATGTAAATGTTGATTTGTGGTATATTAAAGTGTGTGACGTGCCTGTTTGATGATAGTCACCATTGATTATTTGGCATTACCTTGCTTTATTTTTTAAAAGGGGCAGGTACATTTGTAGTTCATTTCACTCATCTTAGTGAGTTTTTGCGGTAAGAATGCTCCTGACTTCAAATAGTAAATAAACATAACATTGACTCAGATTTCTTACAATTAGGCACCTCCCTGAAGCCTGAAAAACATCACAAGCCAATGTGGATCTTACACATTTGCACATAGCAACAGGGTAGCAACTTATGACCGAAAAGACAAGAATTGTAGATGAATCCTTTTCTGTTCTGGAAGCCATACAGAACAATCAAACAATTAGGAAGACAATATTGTTTTTCTTCTTTTTTAGGAGACTCTCAGGGCCAAATCAACTCTCATTCTCTCACTTCCTACATAGTGTATTTTATTAACTAGAGAGGATAGAGTTTACTAAATGGCACTTTTATTATTCCCTCTCCCTAGGAAGAGAGCAGTGGGATCTTTAGCTTCTTTATTGCAAAAGCAGTCAGATATTTTATACCGTAATAAAAGCACCAGCTGCTATTGGAGACAGCGGAAACTAGCAATGAGTACGATGAATACCACATTTGGAGTCTCTTCTAAGAATGGTGTTTATTAAATTGTAGGTTTTCCCTCACCTCAAGCACTGCTCAGACAAGAAACATCTATAGACAAACTACCTTAAATGGGCTAGAGAAAAGGCACATTAAGTGGTACCTTTCAACACTTCTGCTGCTAAGGAATAAACAGGAAAACTGAATGGGTCACTGTAATTTAGGGACCCTGACTTTACTCCAAGGAGTCCTGCTGGTGTCGTGGTTACGTGTAAGGTTACTAGCTGCAAAGTCAGCATTCGAAAGCATCAGCAGCTTCTTGGTGAAAGAGGTACTCAGTAGATTTGAAGCTCCAATCTCTAGGTTCCCAGCTGATTCCAAACTGAGTTTGCCTTTTGATGACACCACCCACCTCTTTCACACTTACTGCCCTGAAAACCAAACCCATTGCCATGCATAGATACAAAGGCACAGCAACCCTGTATAGGGCTTCCCGGGCTGTACATCTTTACAGGAGCAGACAGCCCAGCGTTCTTCACCACTAGGGCTCCTTTAACACATATTAGATTCCTACTGTATGAAAGTAAGGAGCCCAGGTGGCACAGTGGGTTACGACACTGGGCTGCTAACTGGAAGGACAGCAGTTTGAAGCCACCATCCCCTCTGTTGGAGAAAGATGAGGTTTTCTGCTCTCATAAAGACTTAGAGTCTTAGAAACCCAACGGCAACATTTTACTTTGTCACAATGAGACTACATCAACTCAGTGGCACTGGGATTGGTTCAGCTTTGGGTAGATAACATTCAAAGGTGCGCTGACGATGCTGTAGGGTAAGCATTGGACTGCTAAATGCAATTGCAATGGTTCAAATCCACCAGCCACTCTGTTGGGGGAATGGTGTGGCTATCTACCCTCATAACAACGTACAGTCTCAAAAACTTTAAGAAACTGGTCCATTCTGTCTTATGGATGGAGACACTAGGAGTTGCTTTGGCTGTGGGTTTGCATTTGTTTGGAGGTCAGTGAGAAAAGGGAAACCCTGTCAGTGCCCTCTAGTGGTCAATATTATCTCTAGGGTGAAATAGTTTATGCACATGACATGATAGCTTACCATGCCAGGCAAACATTAAGAAATATTCTTGGAGTGTTGAAGTAATTTAACATGGATTATGAGAGATTTTTTTCAGAGAGGAATTGCAGTTTGAGCTGGTCATCTTTAAATGGTAGAAATTGTTTCTCATTGTGAAAAAAATCATGGAAGTAGAGAAAAAAGTGCAAGGCAGGATCTGGTGAGAACTCAACTAGTTGTTTAATAATGCTACAATAAAACATTTTACTCCACACAAACATATAGAATGTGCTTTGTTATTATCTCCATTCTGGAGATAAGAAATAAGAGGCTTAGAGAGACTCCCTGACTTGGATAAGGTCACACATTTAGAAAGGAGAATTTGAGATTCTACAATGGATCTTTCTAACTCCAAGGTATTATCCGAAGAATGTGCTGCCTTCCAAAGAAACCACAGTGTCTGGAGGGTACTGTTTAAGGAAGAAACAGGTAATTGTGAGTGGATTTGGGAGCCCTTTAGCTTCTGGTTTATAAGAATTTAAATTTTCTTATAGCTAGCAAGGAGTCCTGGGCACATCGTGATTATGCATTGGGCTGCTAACTGAAAAGTCAGCAGTTTGAAACCGCCAGACCCGGCATGGGAGTAAAACAAGGCTTTCTACTCCTGGGAAGAGGTACGGTCTTAGAAGCCTACATGGACGGTTCCCCTCTGCTCTATTGGGTTACTATGAGTCTAGATTGACTCAATGACAGAGATATGGTTTTTATAAAATATAGGAAAATGAACAATTAAATTTTACTTAAGAAACAGAAAACATCAAAGAATATGATATAGTGCTCATTTAATTGGAAAATACTGTTTCTCTAAGTAGCTTAAAGTAAAATAAAATGAAGGACTGTGCATCTTCAGCCTATTGATTGATCTGCCATTGCAGGTAGGAAAGAAAGACATTATCAATAGCTATGCTATTTTCAAGAAACCTTGGTGATGTAGTGATTATCCACTTAGGCTGCAATATGCAAGGTCAGCAGTTTGAAACCACCAGTTGGTCCTTGGGGACCGAGTATCCTAATATAGCATACTGAAACTGCTGTGTCCTTAATAGTTCAAAATAAAATGGGTTACTTCATTTGCCATTTGCATAATTGCTTGACAGCCTTTGATAGTACTAATTATTTCCCTTTTAAATACTTTCTCTTCTCCAAGCTTCTAAAAATTCCTATTTCCTTTAATTTTATTTCTACCATGTTTGTACATCTATTCTCCCTACTTTATTGATCTCTCAAATGGAGATGTTAAAAAATAAAAATAGAGCAAAACAAACAATGACAACAACAAGTAAGAACTATATTGTTGCTCCCTTTCTCAGTCTACAAATATTTTAAGGGAGATGTCACTTAATTCTTTGGCTACAATAATGATCTTTATTATTGCAAACATAAATGTATATACTTCCTGCCTCACTCTCTCTCAGGAGCAATAGACCCTTGGATATAATTAACTTGTGAACCCCCTATAAAAAGTACACATTATCACGGCTAACTCAATATATTTAACATACAGGCATCACCACCCAACTTCCCACCTTCTACCAACTCCATTCTTCTCCTCACCCACTTAAGCCTGGTTCTTCTGGTCTTTCTGGTTTTTCCATCTCAGCATGTGCTGTCAATACACAACTAGTGGTTTGAGCCAAAATCTTAGCTACCAGGATACTAAAAATTCTATTTCAAATTTATGTGCCTTAATATTGACACTAATATTCACTCATTCAGTCCAATTTGCTTTTTTTTTATAACAACTTAACTTCAGATTTCGCTCCTCGAATTCAATGTATCTTTGGCAGGCAAAAGCATACTCATAATTGTACTAGATAGAAATTGTATTGAATCCCATATTTGATAAAAATATATTTTAAAGATAGCTTTTTTTATTCATTATATT
This sequence comes from Echinops telfairi, assembly GCF_000313985.2. Lineage (NCBI taxonomy): Eukaryota > Metazoa > Chordata > Mammalia > Afrosoricida > Tenrecidae > Echinops > Echinops telfairi. Next base: position 71,668,383 of record NW_022103906.1, on the reverse strand, counting down.
TCATTAATTGACATAGTCCTGCTATCTCATTTGGAAAAATAGGTAGACCCAGAAGATTATTTTGCGTTATAATCCTGATATTATTTTTTAATATTCATAAACCAAACAAACAAAAATTGTTAATGTATGTCATTTCACTTCTAGTACTTATTTTAGGGCAGGAATAAACAAAAAACCACAATTTTATTATTATTTTTTACTGATGGGAAATAGTACAGATGTTTTTATAGTGCTCTTCTCTAAACACCAAGGGGCTTTCAATTGATTATAAGTTTAAAGCTCAAATTCTCTAAGATTCTACACAAATTCCAAAGCACTTGTGGCCATAAGGAACTCTTGTATACATCTGCTTGTGCAATTCACTCATCAAAATTATATTCAGACAGGTAAATACTATCTCTTAGCATGTGTGTCCTTGTCCCCAATTCCAAAGAGCCGATGTCTTCTTGCTTCAATTTTAGTGCCTGTTGTAAACCTGAAAGGAATGCTGGTGGCCCAGTGGGCCCCATGTTAGACTAACCAGCAGATTGGTGGTTCCAGCCCACCAAAAGTTCTGCTGGAGAAAACCAAGGCTGTCTGCTCCCATAAAGATGCCAAGCTATTTGGAGAAGCTCTATTGTGCCCTAAACCCTCTCTCCTAAACACTATCCAGACATCTGATGGCAGGGGGGGGTTGGTACGTGCTGTAAATGTCAAGAAGTCCTGATAGATCAGTGGTGTAAAGGTCTTAACACATGATCATCTGTTTCCATAAAGATTTAGAGTCTTGGAAACCCCCTAGAACAGTTCTATTCTGTTGTGCAGGATCACCAGGAGTCAGAATGGACGAGACAACAGTATGGTGCTATAAATGGTTGAGCATTAGGCGGCTTGTTGCAAGACTGACGATTCAAACTCAGCCTCAATATCTCAGAGGAAAATCTGGTGGTTTACTTGTGAAAGATCATAGGAAATGCAAACTCACAGGTTGCCCTGAGGCTGAATTGGCCCAAGGACAACTGGAGTGTGTGTGTGTGTGTGTGTGTGTGTGTGTGTGTGTGTGTGTGTGTGTGTAAGTGTAAAACTCTTGTTTGTTTTCCTGTAATCCAATTGCAAAATACTTTACACTGGCTGGCTCAAAGCAACATCAATTTTTGGCTCACAGTTACAGAGGCTAGTAGCCGCCCTTCAGGGTGCTAGCAAGGCCAGGCTAGCTCTGAAGTTTCTGGCAACAGCTGCTGTCCTGGAGTTCTCAGCTTCTGATAGTCTCTAGCTTTCTTTGACTCGTGGCGACAGCTTGACCCCCTTCTGTCCCTCTTTGGGTCTCTTCCCTTCTTTTAGAATGCACAACTTAGGTTGGCTTTCCACCCACCCTATTGCAAAATGACCTCACATGAACTTATCTGATAAAATCTTCAAATAACTTATTTCCAAACAAAGTCATTTTTACAGGTACTAGAGCCCTTGTGGTGTACAGGGTATGCATCAAGCTAAGATCTGCATGGTCGGCAGATCAAAACCACTAGCCGCTCTGCAGGAGAATGGCTGGGCTTTTCACTCCTGTACACAAGTACAGTCTCAGAAACCCAGGAGGGGTGGCTGTGAGCCCGCATTGAGTGAGTGAGACCTGGCAGTGCTTACATATTCCAAAGCTAACTGCAAGGTCTGCAGTTGGAAGCCATCAGCTGCTCTGTCAGTAAGATGAGGATTTCTGCTCAGGGCCCGAGTTACGGTCTCAGAAACTCAGCAAGCAGGCCCACTGTGTCCTGCAGCGTTGCTGTGGGTCGGAATGTACTGATGGCAGTGAGATTTTGTTGTCGTGAGTGAAAAGGATAAGGAGTAGAGCATACATTTTTGGAGCCTAGTGTATAGTCAATTACTTAACTTGGTTTTTCTAGCCTTAATCTTTGTAACTCTAACCAAATGATTGGGTGGGGCCATGCAAATAGAATGTATTAAACTCTAACATGGAAATAGGTCAGCTTCACCATCCTGCTGGGTATAGAATGAGCCATCTCAGAACAGGAATGAGAGCTCTAATTACCATCAAAAGGAAGAGCCGAGGAGGACTTCCTCTGGACCTCAAGATTTTTATAAGCTGAACCTCCTTGATCCTGGAGACAGAGGGCTGGTAGACCAGAGACGTAGAGACGTGTGTGTGTGTGTGTGTGTGTGTGTGTGTGTGTGTGTGTGTGTGTGGTGTGGGCGGGGCATGACAGTAGAAGCAGCAGCACAGAGAGCACACGTTAGAATTGTAGGCTTCCTGGTCTACAGAGAAGCCAAGTATCACTTCAGAGTAGGATGCATTCAGACACTCAATTTGGGAGCTATGTTCGCTGATCTACGGCGCTTAGATCTCAAGGACTGATCTTAGCATCTTCAGGTTGACTGTATCCTGAGCACTTCTAATCCTGAAAATTTCCCTAATCAACAGCCTAATTGTGAGTATGGCCTATGGATTCTGTGTGGCCATTGCAATGAATCGTCAAAGCCAGCGCCGAAGTATTGGAAGCCATGGGAGGGATGGTTGGTGTCAGACTTGGTAAAGAAATTTGAAGGATGGAGGGATGTCTGACTTCTACAACCTAGGAATTGACCTTGGGCTGCTAAAGAACTGAATTTTCTTTTCTTTCTACTGAAGTCAGAGAAGACTAGACAATGCCTCCTTACCATTTTACAAAGACATAATCTACCTGAGAACACAATATATCCACAGATTCTGCTTTGTGTCACTAGGCTTAATTGTGTTTGTACCTTTTCGTTGTTTCCATTAAATTTTGCTGTCATTGTATTGAGGTCCTGCTAAGATCCTTCATTATCTCAAAGTGTATTGCACCCATTCCGATGCTTTCACCTGATCCTTTCTTTGAAGGCCAGGGCCATGCTTTAGCTTTATTCTACAGAAGTATCCTGATCAAAAGAGAGCGATTGTGGAGCAGAACCAGAAATTCTCGTGGATTCCAAAATTTCTGGAGCCAGGGAGGGTAGATAAATCCAAAAAAATTATTACTTTGAGATGATCTTTCAGCCATAAACTGAAACTGTCCTCTGAAGTCATCTTCAAACCAAATATTAAATTATCTTAATTAAAAAAGACTCTGCCTTGAGCATGGTGCTTCTGTAGAGAACTCTATTCGTTTGATCAAATTCGCAGCAGTAATTTGAAATATTAGATGAGAAATATAGGAGAAAGCAAACTTATGTTAACGGAAGTAGAATTATTTGGGAAGAGATAACAATGGTTGCCAATTTGAAGAGCACAATGTCACCAACTATACATATAGAAATCATTTAATTAGTGTAGATTTTATATTACATTATAAGAAATAATGACAAAAACAAAAATGTATCACTAACATGTTTCTTAGAAATAAGTTTGATGAAACTTTGACATGCTTAATTTTACATATGTTTAGGAAGTACAAATCTCTAGGAAAAAAACATTCTTGGTAAATTAGCTGGCCAATGAAAATAAGGAAAACACTCTAAAACCTGGATTGACACAATACACAGTAGGAAACATGTCCTTCAGTTATCATTTGGGTTTTCATGGGTCAGAATCAATTTGACAGCTATTGACAATATGTAGATTTGAATGAAAAAATAAGCTGCAGGCAACATTTGGCCCACTTATATTTTTAAATAAAGTTTATTGGAACTGCTCATATGGTTAAGTATTGTTTATGACTGCCAACTCCAGAAGCAACCTAAGGTTAAGAAAGTGCATCAAACATAAAGGAGTATTTATAATTTAAAAAATTAGATGCACAGAGAAAACATTTCTTCAAATTCAGTATGTACCTCCCCTCTAAAAAAAGAATGACTATTTTTTAAATTAATTTTATTGGGGGCTCATACAACTCTTATCACAATTCATACATACATCCATTGTGTCAATCACATTTGTACATTTGTTACAATCATCATACTCAAAACACTTGCTTTCTACTTGAGCCCTTGGTATCAGCTCCTCATTTTGCCCCTCCCTTCCTGCCACCCCTCCCTTCCTCATGAACCCTTGATAGTTTATAAATTATTGCTTTGCTATGTCTTACACTGTCCGACATCTCCCTTTACCCACTTCTCCGACACGTTCATCCCCCAGGGAGGTGGTTATATGTAGATCTTTGTGATCAGTTCCCCCGCTAGACCTCCCCCTCCCCGTTTCGCCACTCTTACTACTGGTCCTGAAGGGATCATCCGTCCTGGATTCCCTGTATTTCTAACTCTTTTCTGTACCAGTGTACATCCTCTGGTCTAGCCAGATTTGTATGGTAGAATTGGGATTATGATGGGGGTGGAAGGGGAGCATTTAAGAACTAGTGGAAAGTTGTATGTTTCATTGGTGCACCCTGACTGGCTTGTCTCTTCCCTACAACCCTTCTGTAAGGGGATGTCCAGTGGTCAAAGATGGGCTTTGGGTCCCCACTCCTCACCCCTCTCATTCACAATGATATGATTTTTTGTTCTTTAATGTCTGATATCTCTTCCCATCAACACCTCGTGATCACACAGGCTGGTGTGCTTCTTCCATGTGCACTTTGTTGCTTCTCAACTAGATGGCTGCTTGTTTGCTATCTTTTTAAAGGAAACTCCATTCTGTAAAGTAAATTTTATTCAAACATTGAGTGATTAGTAACACTTACTTCTTTATTATATTATTACATTATAAAATTATGTAGTATGTTTTGTTAATAAATACAATACTTTAGATTGGACAATATTTGAATGCAAATAAAAATAGACAGTTATATTGAGTATAGGAGGATATAATCAGTATAATTTTATGATGGCAAAAGAAGGCGAAGAAATAGAGGAATTAGATGTTTTCTTCCTCATTCCCTTTCTCGCTATTCTGTTTCTTTCCTTCTTTGATGTCTAGATTAACAGATTTGAACTTTGTCAGTATTTTGATTAATTTTCCACTGGCAGCTTTCATGTTGCTACTAAGGAAGTCTGAGAACAAAATATTCTCCAATCATATGACTCTTTCCAATAAACGTGATTTATAAACCTGATATGAGAACCGAGACATTCGATAAGATGCCCCTTCATGCTTTGGGGTTTGACTTTTACTAGGACTTCAGACATACTACACTATCATTTAGGCAAGTTAAGGGAATTCTGAGTTTTTCAGATCATGTTAGTGCAGAAAATATCTGTTCTATTTTCGTCAATCATAAAATGCTCTCCAACAGCATTCCCTGTTGAATTGTATGTCAAGTATTTAGAGTTTAAATTCCTTTGCATTTCGGTGCGTTAAAGTGGGCTGTCATAAAACAACAAGTGTGGCACCTCTCATAAAACTAGGTCATGCTTTATGAATATTTAACTTCTGTTGAACTCTTCAGAAGGAAATCGTGACCTTGAAAACTTGGAGTTGCAGTGTACCATTGTAACACAAAGGCCACTCTCTCTGCCATTAATCATGGTAGATCACTGCCTAGAGCTGTTGTTGACTTTTCAAAGGGAAATATTAAAAGACAGATCAACATGAGAACATTTATTATGGACTATTTTATCATTATAGAACCGTGGAAATAGTTTTGATCTAACCAACAGATAAAGTATTCTTTAAAACTTATTTTTAGCATGCAGTTTGAAACTTGGGGTTTTAGTTCCTGTCAGCCTGAAGTCAATATACTAGTCAAGCAATAAGATTTTAATAGCCCAACTGCTAGATATTGGTTGAGTATATTATCCTTTTATTGGGCTATATAAATCTTGATTTATGCTGAATCACAGAATAACCTCCTAAACAACTGAGCAGAACTCCCCTGTGTGTTTGTGTGTGTGTATATAGATAGATAGATAGATAGATAGATAGAGAGAGAGAGAGAGAGAGAGAGAATTTATGGAAGCAACAGAAAGATAACCAAAATTTGTAAGATTAGAAACAAATAATTAGCAGCTTGTTGATTAAACCTTTATTTCTACAGAAAGGATCCTGATCTGTAACTATCATACATGCAAGAGCCAAATTTTCAGAATCATATAGGATGAGTGAGAATATTATTAGATACAACTTGGATGAGAATAAAATAGTAGACATTTCAAACTTACAGCCCTACATAAAGGAAATTATTCTAAATTACAAGACAGTATGAGCTCCTTAGTCATGAGTAATTTCTCACTCAACTAAACCTGCTATATAAATGATTTCTTATGGACAGTACTCACTGCCATTGAAGCAATGCTGACTGACTCATAACAACCCCTTGTGGGTTTCTGAGATTGTAACTGTTCACGGGACTAGAAAGCCCAGTCTTTCTCCTGAGGAGCTGCTGTTGGTTTTGAACTGCCAACCATGCAGATCATTACCACCCAATGCATTACCACCAGGGACATTATGGCACAGTACAATCTCAAAAATGTATATTAAGAAATTTTTATGAGTGTTAATATCTTCCCTTATGCATCTGTTCTTAAAGAACAAATGTTCTATATAATTTTAGTTCAAAAGGTAAACTCTGTCATTTTTCATTTTTCACCTAGATATCCTACATTATGTTAAATCTAGTAACAAATATAAAGCATAGCATTTGTATATTGGGCCAACTATAGGTTTTAGAGTCATGGTAGAAGATTCAAATCATTTGTATTATCACTGTCAATTCCAATATTCAATAGCCACATTAGTTAATTGGACACTTGTAATGTACCACTTTAACTAAAAATTGAGCTTTTAAATAAATTGAGTTAAATTTAAACACTGAAGAAATATGCAGTATTTATGCGTTGCATCATATGAGACAATAATGATACATTATAGTTCACAATTTTGATGTAGATATATGATATATGAACATCAGTGACCTATTATACACTGATGAATTGACTCAGTGGGAATGTTTTCATGCACACATTAACTGTCTAACATGTTGCTATGAGGCACCATTGAGTGAGTTCTGACTCAGAGCCACCTGTGTTAGACTGGGCTGACTAGAGAAACAAATCCAGAGGCCCTTATATGTGTATAAGAGAGAGCTTTGTATGGAAGAGTAATTGTATATTGAGAAAACATCCCAGCCCAGTCCAGATCAAGTCCATATGTCCAATATTAGCCCATAAGTCTGATATTAGCCCATGAATTCCTCTTCATACTCACACAGCATATGCAATGATGCAAAATGCAGGAAGATCACAGGCCAGGGGGTAACATGTCTTGTGGATCCAGTGGCAGTGGAAGCATCACAGCACTGTGAGAGTCTCCTTTTGGCTCTTCCAGCTCAACTAGCATATCAATAGCAGGAAAGTGAAGCAGAGAGAAGGTAACTACCTGCAGGGAGAAAGCAAGTAAGTTCCCAAAATTCTCATGAGAAGGTCACGCCCACAAGGAGGAATCATCAGGCTGTGACCTAATTGATGGGCTAGACTCCACCCCTTCACTCTTAATGCCCTCAAGCTAACTCGAGATGATGTAACTCCCACACAATCCTATGAACAACACTGCCCGGTCCTGCATCACTTACACATGTATTCATAAGTTTGAGCCACTGTTGCAGCCACTGTGTCAATCCATCTTGTTTGACACTTTCCTCTTTTTCATTACCTGCCTACTTTTCTAAACATAATGTCCTTCTACAGGGACATCAACTATATGAGACAGAGTCTCACAATTCTTGCCTCTAAGGAGCATTTTGCTTGTATTTCTTGCAAGACGGATTTGTTTGTTCTCTGGGCAGTCCATGGTACTTTCACTGTTCGTCGCCAGCACCATAACTCAAATGCATGAATGCCTTTTCAGTCTTCCTGATTCCATTTTCATTTTTCACCTGATTGAAAATACTAAGGCTAGGGTCAGGCACACCTTAATCTTTAAAGTAACCTTCCTGCTTTTCAACACCCCAACGAGGTATTGTGCAACAGGTTTATCCAATACAACACATATTTTGATCCCTTGACTGCTACTTCCATAAACATCAATTGTAGATCCATGGAAGACAAAATCCTTGGTAATTTCAATATCTCCTCCCTTTATGATGATGGTACCAACTGGTCCAGCTGTAAGCATTCTGGTCTTCTTTACACGGAGTTGTAATCCCTACTGAAGGCTGCAGTCCTTGGTCTTCATTACCAAATTCCTCAGTCCTCCCCAATGTCAACAAGCAAGGTTGTGTCATCTGCATATTAAAGGTTGCTACCAAGCCGGCTTCAAAAATTAGCGAAGCTTTTCTTAGTTTCTGTATTGAACTTTTTAAAGCCCCCTCCTATGATTATTTGAGTAATTTATGAAAAGGAAAGATGTTACTATACCTATATATATCACAATTTATATACATATCATTTGAAGTAATATTTTAAATTGTAACATATTTGGAATATTATACTGGTTTAAAAATTAATATGGACAAATATTTGAATTTGAGAAGTGTTTACTACTGGTTGAATAGTAGCATGAAAGAATAAAATCTATTCAAACAATAAAGGAAAAAAGGAGGTTGGAATAGATATGTCACAAAATTTGTGATGAATGGCAGTTTGTTATGGTAGTATAGAATGAAAAGCTTCTGGTAAAAATTAAAGGCAATAAAGTAGACAATATCAAGAACAAATACATAATCTGGGAAATTCTTTCCAAGATGCAAGAAAAAAATCAATCAAATTATCTGAGCTTGTAACTTTGACCATTTTTCTAAGATTCTTATACAAAAATACCCTCATATTTAGATGGAAATAAATTGCTATTCCTTCTATAGAAATGTTGCATGAAATTGCTAAAATAGAGAGAATACAATAAGTTCTGTAAGAGTTTTGCTATACTAAATGCCAGTTCACAATTTTCTTGGAACAAAATTTGTTTGCTAATTATTTAGTCACCAAAGTGAGAAATATGGTGATTTCTACTTTTCATTGATATTACATTTTACATGGGGTGGGTGGTGGATGGATGAGGTTATTGACCCTACAATGAAAGAAAAATCTTACTCATTTACAACCTAGTATTTATGTTAAGTACATAAGTACAAATATTGATGTTAAATTTATATTGTGTAATAAATAAATAGCAATAAGTCTATGTAATATCTAGCATGACTGCCAGTTCAGGTTTTAAATATAATCACCAATGTGGAAAATCAAGTGCAAAATCTGAAAGAAAATTGAGCAAGTTTAGAGAAGAAATATGAACAAATGTCAATACCTATGCAAATGTTACAGGACATATGTGTTTGATGTATGGTTCAATTACTGAAAATATCTTAACTATTATTGAAACAAGCAAAATATGAGATATTTTCCAGTTATAAATTTTTTAAAAATATAAGTGCATGTTTAGCACTTCTGATAAAATAAATATAACACAAATATAACACATACTGGATTTCAACATAAGAGAAAGTGACTATTTGAAAATATTTGGTCACATGATAACTATTAAAATGTTAGCATATTAGGTTACATAAAATATATTAAAATTAATTTCATCTTTAGACTTCAATCTGGCTTGATGAAGTGAAGTCTTCTATCCATATCTGCATAGCTTCTACCAAATTATTGGGTGAAATCATGCAAACAGGTGCATGAAACATTAATAGGTAGGATTTGTCAGGTTAGTAGGCACTCCTCTGACTATAAGAAAGGTATCTCAGAATTAGACAAAAGAGAGAAATCTCAGGACCATCAAGGCAAATAAGTCACCAGTAGAGCACATTCCCAATCTCTATGTGAAGCAGCCAGGGCTGAGCCCCAGGAGAGACTGGCATGGAGTCCGTGGGACAGAGCACAGGTTCCAGGCTGAGACAAGGGCCGAGGCAGGGAAACCAGCAGAAGGACCAGAGGAGCAGAATGTACGGCAGAGCAGCAGGGTGGGTTCCTGACACACAGAGGCAGAGGGCCAGGGCCCACATGAAAGGCTGAGAAGTAGAGGGAGATGGCTGTCGACTGAGAAAGGGTAGATCTATGTGGAGCGATAATTGTATCCTTAATATTTTCTCATCCTGTGTTGTGGTAGCCCGTTCACTTACCTAACTAAAAACAAAAATAAACCTCACTGCCATCAAATCAATTCCAACTCATGGCAGCCCTCTAGGACAGAGTACAAATGTCCCTATAGGTTTTAGAGGCTAACTTTCAACCAGAGTAGAAAGCTACATGCTTCTCCCTTGGAGGGGCTGGTGGTTTTGAACTTTTCAGTTAGCAGCCCAACAACATGTAATCCAGTACACCATCAGGGGTCCTGAACTTCCCTAATAAACCCCCTTAAACAAAGAATGATCTAACCCAGTAGACGAGTAGCATGTGATGAGAGAAACGTTGGTGTCAGCATAGGGTAGAAGAAGGGTGGAGAACGATGGCATGCCTGATGTCGTCTGCCTCAAGGCAAGAGGATTTGGGCTGCTGAGGCATTGGATTAGTTTTCTCCCTACTGTGGCCAGAGGAGGTCAGATATGACCCCGAAGCCATTTTTCACATGGCTATTAGCAAATTTTTTTTTCAGTATTAAAAATAAACTCATTTCAGTTCTTTTATTGTCAAGTCTATCTCACCAATACTATCGTTTTGTTGCTTGCTTGATGCTATGTCACAAAAGAATCCAAGCCATGTTTGCCCTTACTTTTCTTCCTTTATAACATCTCAGACCACGGTTTAGGTCTGATGGGTAAGGAATGTGAAAACTGCATTTGCAATTGACTTTATTTGGCATTAATCTATAAGCTTTTGAGACTAAGACAGACTCTTTTCTCAATTTGTTAGAGATTCTCATCAGATAATCTATAATCTTAATCAGCCTATGGATCTTGCATTACGGAGAATTCCAAGAAGCATTCCATAATTTCTCTAAGAAAAATCAATAGTTCATCTGCTTTTTAAAGTCCATGGCTTACACTTCTATCATAGTACTATTATGCTGTTGTGGTTATTTGTATTCATGTGTATTCATATTTACTGTAGAACCAAAAGATCAAAACAGATATTAGACAATTATAAATGATATAAGGATTAGCTTCTCTTGTAGAAAAAGTAACTGTGAAGCTCTAGTAAACTACATTCTAAACATAATAGTCCAATAATTGTAAATCTATAGCAATAATCTCAAATACAGAAAAAGTGTATGCTAACTAAATATATATGTGTATTACATATATGCGTATCTATAGCTGAGTTGTGAGATAATTTACATTTGCTCTACTAATCCTATAATATATCCTCATTTGATTCACATGAAAATAAAAGACAGGTTTTCCAAGGTCAGCAAGAAAATATAAACAACTGTGTATTTTCACTGGAACCCCTCTAATTTCAACAGTTCTGGCTTGCTCTTCTATTCCACCACATTATGTTAAAATTGATTTGAGCAACCTTACAGACTGAGGTCTGTTTTAGACAATGCCAATATTTTCTTTTCCCCCTGCCACCCAGTTTAGGAGAGGAGCTCAGTTTCAACCAGTCATTGCAATGATTAGTTTGTCTAGCAGCGAGGGTGCAGCATGAAGTTACTGAGAGTAAAGCTGAAATTATGAGGAAATGAACAAAGAAAAATGCATATGCTTCAGATGCCTGGTCCTCCTTCTGCCTCCACGCCAGAGAGGAAGGGCCACAGTGCTGCAGAAACCACCTGGATTGACCTCTGAGCCTGGACTCATCCTGTGGTTCCAGACACATATTAACAATGCAAAGGGAGGAACCTCAAACGATTGTAGGGAGCCAAATGTTTAAGCTGTGTGATGTGTGTTGACTCACTCTATACCAAGGTGGTCTCTGATCAAACTCCACAGCCTTTAAAAATGCATATGTGGTGGATGTGAAAACAAACTGGGAAGGAGGCACACCATGAAAAGCTTAGATTCCACATGTGCATAGCACATCAAAAAGGTTGATTTTTGATAGTGCCAAGTGTAGCATCCATCTAAGACTTGAGAAATTGGTACTTGTAATTAAGGAAGAATTTTGTCAGTGCATTTCTCTTTAAAAAGATAAACATTGTTGCTTGGTTTTGCTCTGTCTTGTTTTTGTGCATGTTGTTGACTCCGCAGGCCTGTCTGGATAGGACAGGCTGGATGAACAACCTGGAGGAGAAAACAACGGGACTGACAGTTCCGGGGGGACATGGGAGAGGGGGAGGTGGGGGGAAGGGAAGAGGTGTTAACAAACCCAGGGACAAGGGAACAACAAGTGATCCAAATTGGTGGGGAGGTGGGTGTGGGAGACCTGGTAGGGCAGGATCAAGGGGAACATAACAAAGAGGAAGTGCTGAAATCCTGGTGGGGACTGAGCATGATAGTGGGACAGAAGAAGAATCAAGGGAAAAAGAGGAAAGAGCTGGGAGGTAAAGGGCATTTATAGAGGTCTAGATAAAGACATGTACATATGCAAATATATGTCATTTAATTGTTTACATTCTAGTATAGACTTTGTCAAGGAACTCTGGTGTGTCAATGGCTCAATGATTGGCAGCTAACTGAAATGTCAGTGACTGAACCCCACCCCACAGTTCCCCAGAAGGAAAAACCTGAAAGACGCCTCTGTGAAGATGTAGCCTGACACCCGAGGGGACAGTCCACTCTGCCATCTCGGGCAGGGTCCTTAGGAATCAGAACCGACTCCCTTGAACCAAGTATCAACAGCAATGTTTGCAGAAGCAGATTGTCCACACACAGTGACAGACAAGTGGTGGCACTGCAACAGGCAAATCAACCATAATCCATTTTACACACGGGGAATTTATGTGATGTATATGTGCATAACCATGTATAGTTTGGAAATCAATGGAAATACAAGAGTTAAATAACAGCACTTAACTTAGGGAATATACTTTGTGAATTGAAGTTCTTTATCCTTTGTTTGCTTTTGCTTCTAAGCCATACTTGGTGGGTTTGATGGTGTACATTTAAAAAATATAAGTATCATCTATTTTCCTAACAGAATGAGAACACAAACCCATGGATTTTTAAGTAAATAAAATGCCTCCAGATAACTTTTATTTTAAGAAATTAACATAAATTAATATTACAACGCTAGGTCTATAATATCGTGGCAATGTATTGTTTAAAAAAAGTTATCTTAGAGACTGTGGTATAAAATATGAGTTACAGAAGATGTCATATGTGTACGAACTTGAATACTTTGGTGTACTGTCAAGAACATGCTCGATATCAAAGTAGACATTTTAAACCATACTGCTAAATTTAAAGGGTTTCAAAATAAATCTCCTTAGGAAAAGGAAAATTGATACAAAATATTCTTAAAAGTCATTGTGACATTTACTATGCCTAAGCTCCTGGTAGCTTTTCCTTTTATTATGGCCATAGTTGTGTGTGTGTATGAAAATAATGAAAATATGTTTAATATGTTCATGGTACATGTGTGCTCATTCTCTCATTAAAATGAGTGAGAGCTTGTAATATCCTAATATCTGAAAATCATAAACATGAGGTAAATTATAAGGGATTATTTTGTTTCAAATTTCTGCAAAGTAAAATGATTATCCAGCATGGTGGAGTTTTGAAAGATAATAGAGAAGCCTATGAATAAGACTGATCTTGAAGAAAACGATTTCCTAGGCAAATTTTCTTGAGGCCTGCGAGTAAACACCTCGCCGTTTTCTGAAACTCTTGCACTCCTCAAGTAAATAATCGAAGGATCCAAAGTCGCTGTGGGTGTTCTCCCTCGAGATATCCCTGGCACCTTACTGGTAGATAGCATAGAATATTATGATTCGTTAATTGTTTTCATTCATTTTAAAATGAACTTTTGTTTAGACTACATATTACACTAGCAAATATCTTAAAGCTTTCAACTGATCCTTCCTTAAGGGCTCCTAAAGCCAAGGAAGATGGAGATAATCCTAAGGTAACACTATAAAAGCAAAGCAATGCACTTGATTGAAAATATCGTTGAGCACTTCCAGCAGATGAAGGTGTGAATTTCTTCATACATCTTCTTAATGGCAACATTTCCTACAAAGCAACATGGAGCACTCGTTTCATATTTCATGAGTTCTATTTGCCTGACTCAAGAAGCCAACTGTGCCAGCGAGCAGGGCTTTAATATTCATGGGCTTTCGAGATGACAGTTGTCAACTAGAGAAATGGCTTCATCAGGAGAGAGTCTGACTTATGATTTCCGGCACACACATAAAATCATGTAGTCATTCACATATGCATTCGATTTGAAAGGTAATTTTTGCATAGTTACCTTTTATGGAAATTACATAGCTAAAGAATCTTTTATGGAACAGTGAGCCATTTTGGAGTCTTATTTGGATACATACTTAGTATTTCAGAATTTCGTGAGCCCCAGACATCTAACAATGGAGGTATTTTTATAAAGGTGCTTTGGAAAAATACACAGCTCAGTAACCATCACAAAAGTTCTCCAGCACCCGAGACTTTGTAACATAAATCACACATCTGTGTGGATCATTTATATTTATTTTTTCCTTGCATAACTCAAAAATATATTAAGTGGTTCGGTTTATAACAGCAACAAAAACCCACCCACTGCCATTGGGTCACTTTTGATACATAGCAACCCTATGGACCAGGGTAGAACTGCCCCTAGCAGGGACCCACACAGTCACTCCTTACAGGAGTAGGAAGCCTGGCTTTCTCCCTCAGAACTGGCTGGTGGTATCAAATCACAGTCCTGTTGGCTAGCTGTCCAACGGTTACCACCACACCACATGTTCCGTTTAACCAGGGAATGAAATCATAACCTTTCTCTGCATCCCTAAAGGTTTGGATTCTGGTTCATGGGTCCTTGGGATTTTACATTCCAGCACTAAATCTAAAATTATAATACCCATGACATTGCTGTTCACATTTAAAAGTCTATGAAACTCACTCAATGGGAAGTATTCAAAATGCATTAAACACCTTATGCACAAACACATAATTTAAAAGAACCTAGTATTATATTTGTGATCTCATTCTATTCCTCCCATAATCAGGTGGAAGAATCAGTAATATAGTAAACATTCGATTAATCAAATATCTCAAAGTCACTGAATACTTACTACATGCTAGTCAGCCACTACCAGGAAGAAGCTCAACGGGATGGATTTATGCAGGGTTGGCACAGTGAGTGCAAACACAACGACATGTGAAGGTGGCACAAATGAGGCGGCTCTTCATTCTGTTGAGCTGAAGGATGCTCAGAGTCCGAATGGATTCAAGGACACCTAATAGCAATCACAGCAGGCACATTGTTACACACTTCTTTTGCATTAGCTCAAAGAACAAGATTACTACCCTCAACTTTGTTTATAGAAGAAACAAAACTCACTGCCTTTGAGTGGATCCAACTCATAGTGACCCAACTGCCCCTGTGGGTTTCCGAGACTAACTCTTTAAGAGAATGGAATGTCTCCCCTTACTTGAAGGTGCTAGCGGTTTTCAAACTGCTGACCTTGCAATTAGCCGCCCAACCTGTAACCACTATACCACAAGGGACAAGTTAAATCACTTCCCTGTATTTCACAGAGAGAAAAGGATGAATAGTTAGCAGCCAGGCAGTCTTCACTGAGGTCCTGTGATTCACAAAACCAATTGTCAGATAATAAACTACCATAAAAAACTAGTGAAACGATGCTCTATTATTTCCATTCTGTTGTCACAGTTTACTCTTAATGACTTCTATTATTACTTCATTGGATTCAACTTCAAAAACAATGTTTCATTGTTTTACTCTGTCTACACTGAAAGTTCCCAAAAGAATAATATAAATTATTTTGAATACATTTTATTTTCTTCTTGAACTCTTTGATATCAGTTCCCCCTTTTCCCCTCCCTCCCCGACCCTACCACCCCACTAAACCCTCAGTATATTATATGTTAATATTATTATTACTATTAATTTTGGCATTAACTTACACCGTCCTGTATCCATTCTCCATAAATTCTGATGTTCATTCCCTTTGAGTGGGGTTACTACTCATCATAGCTCTCTGTTCCTCCTTCCTGTCTCCCCCACCTCCTCTTCCCATAGCTTCAGGAAGTCAATACTCCCTTAGTGTTTCTGAGGAGATAATCTATCTTAAGTTTAATACATTGAAAGATCTTGATTAGTGAGGTAAAAGTAGGGACATCATAGTGGGAGGAAGAAATCTTAAAGAACCAGAGCAGAGTGGTGTGTTTCAGCAGTGCTACACCGCACCTGGATAGATCATCCCTTCTGTGGGGCCCTTCTGTGAGGGACTGTTCAATTGTCTCAGAGGAAGGCAGCAATTGGGCAATTATGCTTCATCTAATGGAACTATGGATTGTAATACCACCTGGAAGAGCTCCTAAGAAAATATTTTCAATATTTGTTTTTAAATAAGATGCAGCCAATTCAAAAAACAAGATTAACTCTTTTTGATGGTGGCAGCTTCTCACTTTTATTTGTATCCACTTTGTCTTATGCTTTAAATCATAAACACTCAAACAGATAAAAATTCAAACATTCAAAACAGAAAGTAGAAATAGCAGATGGAATGACACCATGCATGCCAACGGAACCTTTGGAGAAGTCAACTCCCTAATCTCCAGTACTTGGTTATTGAAGTTCTATGTATAAAAACATCAACGAGGACTTCATAGTTACATTTGAGAGTTTTCTGAGAAAACGCACACAGACCATTTTACTTTGCTCTGCACACGTATGCTGTGAGTGAAGAGCGATCAATATAGAAAAGCACGTTCTCTGTGCTTCGTCTGGGTTTCTGAGCATGGTTAGAAAAGGGGAAAAACTGTTCCTCAAACAGTTAAACTGGAACTAATAGAAATCTTACTGAACCTCAGAGCCACATAGACATTCTTCTTCATTTCTCTTCTCAGCCCTTCCTCCCTCCCATACATGGGTCTACCTATCGTCTTTTTCTTTCTTTCCTTCCTTCCTTCCTTCCTTCTTTCTCTCTCTCTCTCTTTCTCTCTCTCTCTCTCTCTCTTTCTTTCTTTCTTACTATCCATAATTTTCTATTCGTACCCATGTCTGAAACTTCACTGGAAAACTCAAACCACTGTGATTATAACTCCCTCAACAAGCTACCAAGCTCACATGAAGAGATGAAACATACTTTCCACAATGTTTCTTTTGCTTCTTCCATGAAGAACACAGTTGTGATTCAGAGGTGCATATCTCATGAACCATACAGAAGACCCAGACTTGGTCCACTACTGTTGTACCCCATGGACAACCACCACCTGTCTCTCAGGGGCGCCGCAAGTGACGCTGTGATGCTGACTAGCTTTCAGCAGAGCACACCGACAAAGATGGACTACGAAGATGGACCCGCTCGTCTACTTCCAGCAAGCAACTCCGCAAAACCTCTATGGACTAAGCGGATACAGTCCGCAGTCAGTCCTGGGGAGGGCATAGGAACAGGCTCTGTTTTGTGTCACTGTACATATGATCACCTGGATTTAGGAGTGACTTATAAGCTAGCGAGAATGATATGCCGGAAGCTATTCCTAAAATCTAAACAATTATGCCAGACTCTGAATGGCACTGCCTTAAAATAAAAATCTTGAAATCATCTCTTTTTTCTCTCCTTTAGATTTTTAAACCCTGCACCATTTAGGATGAGATAAATTATGTAGAAAAGACAAATGCAAAATTATTTTGAAAGTATGAGCTATATGAATAGATCTACCACCCATATGTGTCTCAAAAATAGTTTGTTTCTTAAAATAGTAAGAGGTACCAATAATCTCACTGCCGCCCACCCAATTTTACAGATAATCTTTTTCTGTTTATCTTTCCCTCATTCTTCCACCTTTATCTGAAAATTATGACTACGTATCCTCTTTAAAGTATTTTTCTCCTTGTGTTTTTTTATTCTTTTTATTTCTGATACCAACTTCTCATATTTTTTCCTGACCTTTTATCCTCAGGTTTCTCTGTAGGCTTCATCTATTGTCTGATTCTTAATATTAATAGTCTTCAGGGTCTTGTTTAAGCACTTTTTTCTTCTATGTTAAATTTATTATCTTTACTTCAGTGCCAAGAACAATTCTCTAGAGAGAGTTTATGTCTCCCCTGTTCCTGTCTAATATATAGAGGCAGTTGTCATTTTGCATGGTTCTGATAATGCATGGATTCCAGCTACCATAGTTCATTTTAATCATGCCAGTATTAATATCAACCATTTAGTCTTTCACAATGCCCAATAACACAATGCAGGTTTCCATTACCAAGACATATTAACTGTGAATAATTGTATGAAGTACAGACAGGCCCATGGTTATGAATATCCGGTTTATGGACAACGTCCACATGTGTTTTAATACAAGTTTTCAAACAGGCCAATGAAATGAAAAGGAACTGCCTCACGTTTTTACAATCTAGGTGATTCATCATGGTAACGCGAGTGGGAAACATTATAAGTCAAATCGCCAGAATGAGAGACTCAGAATATAAGTAGCCAGTTCATGGCAGGCAAACATGAATGTATCATTTGCAAAGCCACAACGTTCATTGGTATTGCTAAATGAAAACATGATTTTTATTTAAGTCAGGAAATAAGGTAAACTTTTATCATGTTGAGTATATTTGATCCTGGTTGCATATACTTGAGACATCTATGGAGACAAATGCACAATTCTGGTCGTGGTAAGTAGAGAAAAGGTTGGTGTTGTCAGGGGTTTTGTTCTATGTGGATCCCCAGTCAAAATCCATGGAAGCAGTGGTCCGAAAACCAAGTGATCTAGTACATTGGGCAGCTCTGCCAAAACAAAGATCTTTAAAAAGTATTAAAAGGCAAAGATGTGGCTTTGAAGACTACAGTGTACCTGACTCAAGCCATATTGTCAGTCACTTCTGATACTTGCTAAAGCTAGACAACGAATAAGGAAAACGGAAGGTGAAGTGTTCACCTCAATGCATGAGATTTTGTTGGAAGTGTAGCCAGAAGGCTCCTTAGGAGAGAGGATGGTGAATATTTGTCTAATAGGTTTTGACATCATCTTGTCGGAAAAGTACAGAGTCAGTGTAAAAAAGGAGGACCCGCATGAGGTAGATTGATGCTGTCATGACATCAGTGGTTCAAATATTGTAACAGTTGTTAGCATGGAAGATAACCTGGCAGCATTTTATTCTCTTTTACATCGTATCACAAAGAGTCAGAACTAATCAACAGAAAGTATCCACAATCACAATAGTGCACCACATATATATGTATACATACATGATTCACATAGACTTTTTGACTAGAGACAGGAAATTAAGTATGTTCTCTTTATTTTGGATCTACTGCTTGATGTTGTTGTTGTTAGATGCCGCCCAGTTAGTTCCAACACACGGTGACACCGTGGATGACACAACAAACAATGCTCAGTCCAGCCCCATCTTCACAACTCTTCTTCTGTTTGAGCCCATGGTTGCAGCCACCTTGTCTGTCCATCTTGTCCAGGGCCTTGCTCTTTTTCACTGCCCCTCTATTGTACCACGCATGATATCCCTCCCCAGGGGTCTCGCCAGATAACAGGCCCAAAGTACACGAGACAAAGTGTTTCCATTGCTGCCTCTAAGGAGCATTCTGGCTGTATTTCTTACAAGACAAATTTGTTTGCTCTTTTGTGAGCTATGGTGTGCTTAATATTCTCCACCAGCACCATAATCCAAATGCATTGATTCTTTTTACCTCTTATTCAAAGTCCAACTTTTACATCCATGTGAATTAATAGAAAATACCAAAAAATGCCAGGACTTGTATCCAGTGTATCTTAGTCCTCAAAGTAACCTCCTTGCTTTTCAACACTTTAAAGAGCTCGTGCTGCAGGTTTACCCAGTGTAAAGTGTGGTTTGAACTCTTGACTGCTGCTTCCATGAGCATTAGTTGTGGATCCAAGCACGACTAAATCCTTGACAGCATCCTTAATTTAGCATGTAATGCTCCAAAAACTCAAACTTACTGCCATCGAATCAATTCTGAATTATAACCACCCAAAAGGGTAAAATTGCCCTGGTGGGTTTGTGAGACCATAACTCTGTATGAGAGTAGAAAGTCTCATTTTTGTTCCAAGAGTGGCTGGTGGTTTTGAACTGCTGACCTTGTGGTTTACAGCACAACATGTAGTCCATTACAGTACCAGTGTGCATATAATTAAAGAAACATCTATGAATATTAATTTATTACTCTATTATTTTTCTAGTGTCATACATATTTTAATAAAAACTATTTCTAAGCTCTTATTTCTGCGCATTAAATAAAAGCATATGTTTATATAGAGTGCTATTTTTCTATAAAATATATGGTTAGTAAGCTGTACATTTTTATACCTAATCAAACTTTCTCATTTAACTTAGATAATAAAGTATTAAAGTCAAAATAACCATCCTCTATTTTAATATCCTTCAACAAGACTTTATTAAGAAATACAAAGCATGTATTCTTAGACTGAGAAATTTAACATAGAGAATATCTATATCAGTCTTAAATCTCTCTTATCGATACTCTTTTCCCAGAGATGGAAGTTATATAGAATGCCATAGAGTTCATTATATTTGACATAAGTTTACAGACAGAAGCAAAAGACAAAGAATTATATTCACAATTATTTTATTAAGGAGATAAATGAGATTGGAGCTTTAGAGATCTGTACTCTTTAAAAAACTAAAACAAAACCCCAAAGCCTTTGTCAGATGACTGCGATGCACAGGTAAAGACTCTTGCACCTAACTGAGGACTTGTTGGCAGGGTCCTCAGGAAAAATTCCCCAAGGATTCATAAATGATTTTTATATGTAAATGCAAAGACATCTTCAAGATGAAGGTCAATGTGTTATCTATGTTACATTTCAGATCTCCTGCTAGTCACAGGTCTCTGACCTAGAAAGAAAAGGCCAAAGACCCTGAGAAATAAAATGGTAGTGAGAAAAACGATTTCCTTGTTGACTTAGGTGTTACTCTAAATTTAATGACAGTTGACTATTTTGGAAATAACTAATTATTAATACTTGATAGACTATTTTTTAAATTGTTATTAAGATATACAAAGCAGACACAAGCCATACACAGATCTTCAAGTACAACGCAATAGCATTGCGCACATTTTTCAACTTGTACAGCCGTTCTGGTGTAGGTTTTTCAAATCACTTAACCACTATTAGCATATGCTTGACGTCCCCTAACAAACTGTTCGGCAGTTTGACTAGAGAAACAAATTCAAGGACCCTCATCTATGTGTAAGAAAGAGCTTTATATCAACAAGTAGTTATATATCGAGAAAGCATCCTAACTCAGTCTAACTCAAGTCTATAAGTCCAATACTAGTCCAGATGTCCCTCTTCCGACTCACGGAGCTACAGTCAATGATGCAGGATACAGGGATATCACAGTCAAATGATGGAAAGTGTTGTGGATCCAATGGTGGTGAACGCATCTCCAGGGGTTGTCAGCAACCAGGGTCAGCGAGCAGGAACATGAAGGTAGAGGGAGAAGGAGAGGTACCCAAGACCCTCCTTTTGAGAAGGCCATGCCCACAAGGAGGCACCATCAGGCTGTGATCTGATTGACAGGTTGAATACCACCCCTCTACTTTTATATGTCTTCAAGTTGACATGAAATTATGTAACTACCACAAAAATATCCCCTCTTTCCCACTTCAGCAACCCCCTAGCAACTGGTACTAGTTATTTTGTATATATTTCTTTATTTCCTATAAGAGAGATCATTTTTCTTTTGTGACTGAGTATGATGTTTTCAACATTCATCTATGTGTGGTATGCATCAGGCTTTCATTTCTCTGTGTGACTGAATAGAATTCCATTGTGAGCCTGAATATCGTTCTCTTGATCCATTTATCCGATGTAAGCATTTATTTTTCTCACCTTTTGAATATTGTCACAAGTACTGCGGTTGGCATTGATGTACAAGTTTGTGATATCTTATTTGTATAAACAGTTTTAGTAAATCCTTATAGTCCAACCCTGATGTGAGCATAATGTCTTCATTTTTTAGCTGACAGAACTGAGATGCTGAAAGGTGGGGATTCGTCAAGGCTACCTGCCCAAACCAGAAGGGCTGGGACCCTGCTACAAAGCTGGGCTTTTCTCCCATATAGTACTTGCTCCTTTTGATCCTAATTATTCAATCATGTCTTAGAATTCTTAAACAATTCAGGTCATCTTTTGAATTTTTATAGGTCTATTGATGGCTTGCAGATATTTAATTATAATACCGCAAAGATGTGCTATATGTTAACAACTACAATATCAGTTTTCCCTCACTAGCTGAGAAGAATTCCATGTCTTATTGTGGAATCAATATTAATATTCATTATCTATAAAATGATTATTAAAATCTTAAATAAATATTATATAATATCATTCTTAAACTAACTGAAGGATAAGAGGCAATTACATCCCAATATGGCATAGTGGTTACTCATCGGACTGCTAACCACAAGGTCAGCAGTTCAGATTCACCGGCTGCTCTGTGGGGGAAAGATGAGGCTTTCTATTCCAGAAAAGAGTTACAGTCTCAGGAACCCATGGGGGTTTCTACTCTGTCCTTCAGGATCGCTGTGAGTCAGAATTGACTTGAAGGCAGTGAATATTGTTTTCATCATCATTTAGAGAATGGGGGTGATTACATGAGTTGGGAACATTTTCAATTTGCTTAATCCATCATTGTGCATTAGGATATTGTTAATCATGATAACATGAAAAAAAATGGTTAGCTTTTAATGTGTTATTTTCTGTGTTCAGCTTGCTATTTGCCAAAGGCAATGCTTGACCTGTTCTTTGAAGTCCTCTTTCTGTTGAGTTTCTTATTATTCAGTGGACAACAAGTCACCAATGACATTATGGAAAAGCTCAAAACACTACTGCAATGCATTCAATCAATGGCAATATTCACAAGAGGACCAGGTCTGAAATAAGAAAGTTTAAGTCATGTTGGAAGTATATTTCATTGTGAGTGAATCTTTCATTGTCAGCAGATGCCCCTCAGACATTTGCAATGTGCAAACCCAGCCTTCTTCCGTTCTGCGAATCCCACTCTGTGCTGACCTCTGGGCCCTGGAGAACTGCTCTCCAAGTCTCACATCTTTACAGAGGTGATTGCCGCCTCTTTCCCCGGTGCAGCAGGTGGCGGTCTTCCCAGGCATGACGCTGCTTTCCAGGGGATGCTGTCTCCTCGTGACAGCATGTCCGAAATAAATGTGAAGAAGGCTCACTATCTTCTATTCTAAAGAACATTCTGGCTTTGTTTCCTTTAGGAAATTGTGTCTGCTTTTCTGGCAGTCCATGATACTTCAAATATTCTTTTCCAACACCATAATTCAAATGCTTCAATTCTTCAGGGGTTTTCTTCATTCTTTGTTGAACTTTTATATGCCTGTGAAGCAATTAAAAATACTATTGTTTCAGTCAGGCACATCTTAGTCCTAAAGTGACATATATTTTCCTTTGACACTTGAACTTGATTTTATGGAGATTTGCCCAATATAATATGCCATTTGTTTTCTTGACTGCTGCTTCCATGAGCATTGATTATGGATTCAAGTAAAACAAAATCTCTGACTTCAAGTTTTGTAAACCATGATGTTGTCTATTAGTGTAGATATGAAGATTTAGGTTTTCTTTAAATTGAGTTGTAAACCACACTAATGGCAGACATTTTTTTAATCTTCATAAGTAAGTGCTACAAGTCTTCTTGGTTTTCAGCAAGCAAAGTTATGTTATTTACATTTATGTGAATATTCATAAATCTTCCTCCAATCCTGATGCTGTATTCTTCTTCACATATTCTGGTTTCTCAGATTACTTGACACCCAGCTTTCTTGATTTAAAACCCTGCAATATCCCTTTGTTCTAGTTCAAGGAATGTCTTTTGGACTTTATTCAGATTGCCAATAAACATAATGAATTGTTCTAGAATGCCCATTCTTTGTAACATTATTTATAGGGTTTTTTTTATGATCCATGAAGTTGAGTGCATTTGCATAATCGATGAAAGACAGGTAATCTTTCTGGAATTTTGGGCTTTCCTCAAATATTCATTTGACACCAATAATTATATCCTTTGTTCCATGAATCTGAATTGAATTTATGAAGGTTTCCAGGAGATACACTGTTGAACATGTTTTTTGATTATCTGTAGGAAGATATTACTTCCTGTCACATTAATGATAATAGCTGTGTTGGTTTGGGTCACCTTTCTTTGTAATAGGGACCAGCAGGGATTCTTTTCTACTTGGTTGGTCAAGTAGCTGTCTTCCTAATTTCTTGGAGTAAATTAGTGAGTGCTTCCAACATTATTCAGGGGGCATGCTAATCTTCTCCACATCATTCCAATTTTAGGATGTGTGCTGCCCTGGTGGTATAGTGGTGTAGTGGTTACATGGTTGGCTGCCATCCATATGCTCAGCAGTTCTATACCACCAGCAGCTTTGAGAGAGAAAGACTGGACTTTCTGCTTCCATAAACAGTTACCGTCTCAGAGATGCACAGGGGGTGGCTGTGAGTCAGCATTGAACTGATGGAAATGTGTTTGCTTTGGTCCAATACTGCATCAATTTGTTGAAACAGTTTAATTGGCATGCTGTTAATTCCTGGAGCCTCACTGTTTAACTAATGCCTCTGTGAGGCTTTGGCTTCTTCGTTCAGTAGTACCCATTCTTTGTTACAAGCTACCTTTTGAAATAGTTATATGTTGCCCAGTTCTTCTTGGTACCATGACTATGTGTCTTACATGGAGAAAGTTTCCTTTTGACAATGAATATGATGCCATGCTTCCTGTATATCATTTCCCTCATAGGCAACTATATGGTTCTCTGATTCAAAATAGCCAAGACCAGTCCATTTCAGCCCATCAATGCCTAGGATATTAACCTCTATGAGTTCAATTGCATTTCTTATGATTTCCAATTTTCCTAGATTCCTACTTTGTACACTACACATTTCTGTTCTCATTTTTGTTTGTGTTTCACCATCAAATAACAATTCTAAAAATGTTGCCCAACTCATATGTATATGATTAAATTTACTTTAAGGAGGTAATTCATAACCAATTATATTTTGAAGGCCTTCCCACCTGAAGGGCTAATTTTATGGAATTATTTCAAACACTTTTCATTGGATATCCATAAAGTTTTCAGTGGCTAATCATCCAGCAGTGGACAGCCTATTCCTATTTTCCTAGTTGGTTTTTAATCTAGAAGCACCATAAAATCTGTCTGCCGTTGGAGACCCTGCTGGTGTTTGAAACACGATCACGCTTCCAACATCATAGCAATAAACAAGCCACCACAGTGTAACCAACTGACAGATAAGTGGTGATTCTTAATTATGCTTTACTGGCACATCCTCTTTTTAGACAACTTTCAAAGTGAACTTAAAAGATAGGGGTATAAAGATGTAAATAAGTCATGGAAAGTTTGGGAATGTGCTTTGGGAAGCAGAATGGTAAGCTGAAATGAAAAAGTCTTAGGAGGCAAGAGCCTGGTAATTTTGATACTCATTACTTTCTTCTTTTTAGAGAGTTTTATGGGGAGGGAAGTCCCAAATTCTCAAGTAATTTATAGATATCCTTATATTAATTCTTAAGCAAGACCAAGACATACCATCAGGAGGAGGCTGTAATGGTGTCCGCAGATGTAGTCACATGGCTATTTAATAGGACATGGAAACCTGTCAAAAAACAATGACTGGTTGGAAGAGAATTGATCTTACCTCAGTCAGGATGAAGTTCTCATGGTTTAGATCAACAGTTCTCAACCTGGGGTTGCAATCCCTTTGGGAGTCAAACAACCCTTTCACAGGGGTTGCCTGATGGTTTTAGGAACCAATAGAGACACCATTCTGTCCATCTCTAGGTGGGTCTGCCCATATGCAGATACACCCACATATGAGTACCCGGTGTGAAGACTACCCATGCTACGCTACATCATGCTTCAAGACAAAATTCCATTGATTTGTCATTAGAAATCAATATTTCACAATATAGAATGACATATTATTTTTGTGATTCATCACAATGCTTTCATGATGTCCAATTTGTAACCACGAAAATACATCCTGCCTATCATATATTTATAGTGAAAATTCATAACAGTAGTAAAGTGACAGTGAAGTAGCAACAAAAACCATGTGATGGTTCGGGGTCACCAGCATATGAGGAACTGTGTTCAAGACCCGCAGCCTTAGGACGATGGAGAATCACTGGGCTAGAGGGTGAACTGTTGGGCTGTTAGCTTCAAGCTCAGTAGTTCAAGCCACCAGCTTCTCTGTGGGAGAAAGATGGGGCTTTCTACTTCCGTAAAGCATAGGAAATTCAGAGATAGTTTTACTTTTGCCTTAGAGCAGCGGTTCTCAACCTGTGGGTCGTGACCCCTTTGTGGGTCAAATGATCCTTTCACAGGGGTCACCTGATTCATAATAGTATCAAAATGGCAGTGATGAAGTAGCAACAAAAATAATTTTATGGTTGGGGGGTCACCACAACATGAAGAACTGTATTAAGGGGTTGAGGCATTAGGAAGGTTGAGAACCACTGTCCTATAGGGTTGCTATGAGTCAGTTTTTACTTGATAGCAGTGTTTCAATAATATTATTATTATTATTTTAATTTTTGGTCTCAGGGAGGACTAAAGAAGAGGAAAAGAGACCATGATGAAGATAGGTACACTATAATGGGACAGGCCCTCACAGATGCGCCATAAGGAATGGGCGAGATATCAAGGGTGCAGAAGAGCACTGGTGAAACACACAGCTATCTTCTAGTTCTTTAAAATTTCCTCCTCCCACTATTACGGCCTTAGTTTTACCTCCCTAATGTTGCTAGACCTGCCTATGTACATTAGTACAATCACGAACTTTTGGTGCACAAAGTCAAGAAAGATGAACCCTCAGAAACAGTACAGGGAGTAATGATTCCTTGAGGATACAGGAAGCAAGGAGGTGAAATGGGAGAGAGGGGAGCTGATAACAATGATAACTGTATAATCCCACTTGAAAGGAATGGACATCCAAGTTTTAGGTGATTGGATTCATGGGATGATGCAAGTTATGGAAAAATAAAAAACATAACCAATGATAATAATAATAATAAATATTATATATTGAGGGTTCAGAGGATATAGGGTGAGGGAGGGAAGGGATTCAGGGGAGTTGATAAAAAGGAGTTCAAGAGGAAATAGAAATGTATTGAAAATGATGAGGGCAGCAATTATACAATTACACTAGATCTAATGGAACTATGGACTGTAATAATCTCTCTAGAGGTCCTAATAAAATGTTTTAAAATTTAAAAAAAGGAAAGTTTACAAGATTGGCCTCTCTGACCATACCTTGTCCTGACTCATAATAACAGGACCCTAGCATCCCATTTTCTACCAAGGATGTGTTTAGGCGAGTTCCTGAGGGCCAGTTGCCACTCCCTGGGCTATAAGAAGAGTTGGACCAATTTGCTTTTAAAGACACTCTGTCTGAGGGCAAAGCTTTTTAGGTTGCCAGTCAATGGTCTGAAAGAACTAAATGGAGCTTTAATCTATGTGGAGCCCTAAAGTGAATCTGTGTCTCCCAGTGTAAACCATGGCCTTTCACAACCTAATGTCAGCGCTTAAGCTCTAATATAAGAGAATTTATATAGAAGAAAACATAAAACTGAACATTTACTTTGGGGGGGGGGAGCAGAAATTGTGTTTGGAAAATGGAGTTTTGAGAAGCGGCTAGTTGAATTCCTGGGAGCTCAAAAAGCTAAGATTTCAAAGAAGAAGGAATTAGTCCATATTTGCATTTCAGGGATTTTTCACTTCAATTATAGGATTTGCTTTTGATTTTGTATTCAGTTTTGAACTTGAGAAGCTATTTTACACATGGATTTACAGGTACAGTTTTTAAGAGTCGTTATTAAAATGAGTATTGATTAGATTGTCAATATTAAGGGTAGAAGACATTAGAAATTAGTAGTTTGTGGTACAGGTTGTGCCTGGTGTATCACGTTCTACAATTAGATTTCATTTCCATCTGACTTATCAGTCTCTCTGAATCAGAACCCACTCAATGGAAGTGAATGGGCCTCGACTCATTGGTAGTGAATTGGGTTTTTTTTGTTGTTGGCTTTTTTTTTGCCCCAGCCCACATTTGCATCTGTTTTCTAAAACTCTAGCAAATCACTCCTTATCCTTTGGAGAAAATGACAGGCAGACAATGACAGGCATAGGATTTTCCTTTGAATACCAAGTGGCTTTTTCTGTTTATAGAGTAACATTGGAAAGCAATACATTTTAATAGTTACTCATAGGCTTATTAATTTATATATATTATGAAATACAAACTCAAGTCTATAATCGACCTTAAGTATATGGAAACCTGTCTGATGCATATGGAAAAATAGGTGAAAATTATTTTGGCTCAGGTTCACCTATAGTGATTTACAAGAATTAAAATGGCTTATATTGATATAGAGATGTATTCTGGATAGTTAACCACTTTCTTATTTAAAAGTAAATAAACCAACAAGGTAACAAACCAAAGAAGTATGCCAGATGAGATGTTGTCATTTCTTATAGCACTTCTTTCCATAAATGTGATATACTATAAATTGTAGACTCTATACTTGTAGTTATAACACAATTTTGTAGGAAGTTTTATGTTAAGGGATTAATGTGTAAGGTATACTTAGTAGATATAACCTTTCTTTCGGGCGGGACTTAAGCCACTGTCCTTTGTTTTCCCTGGGGTTACAAGCCGCTGAAAGACAAAAGATACACCTCCACAACGCTCTTGCCCAGTGCATAAGACCCATTTCAGAAGCAGGAACACAGAAAGCCCAGGACCCTCTGCAGCAGAGCGTATTTGAAATCACTGTCGGAGGAGGCGCAGGCTTGTACTAGAGGCACCAGACACTGGGGCAGCGCAACAGGGCCAAACTGGGACCAGAGATGAAAGCAAGCAAACCCTGAGACAGAACAGATGCATTTTGTCAAGACTACGAGACTTTGAGGCAGCGTAGTAGGTTGCCTTGCTGGCCCATAGAGGAAGAGGCCATGGGCCTACAAGGCGAGGAAGCTGAGGACTGGAGAGAGAATTGGCTGCTGTCTGCGGAGAGAGGTTACTGTGGACACATTATTGTCTTCCTAATGTGCTCTGACTGTGTCTTGTGTAGCCTGTTAACTCTCTTTCCTAATCAAACCTCATCTCACAAAGTGTCAGAGTCTTGGCAGCCCCACCTTGTCCTATTGGGTCACTGTGGTCAGAATCGGCTTGATGGCAGTGAGTTCTTTGTTGTTTAATTGTGAGTTTTGTCTGTGAGGGCTTTGCGGCCATTGCCACTAACTATTGATCTCAGCCTAGAAGTTCAGTTCTATGGAGGCGACAGTTGGTGTCCGAATAAGTGAAGACAGGTGCAGGTGGCGGCATGGCTGACCTCTGCCTCCTGGCACCTGGGAAGCCAGAGGAAATGGCAGGCGACTCCATGCTGGTTGATTCACCATGGTTTTGTGTGTTTTACCTGTACCTTCCGAACATGACTTGGTATCCTGGCCATGTCTTCAGCATCATGACCCCTTGGTTGGCTGAAGAAAAGACTATATAGCAAGAGGTATGTAGAACACGATTTAGTTCTTGTGAAATAGAGGAGAAAATGATTGGTTATTGAAACAATGACCCCCGAGTCACGAAAAATGAAACAGGCTCACCTGAAAATTCTTTTTTTGTTGTTTTACTTCCTTGGCTTTAACGGACTGACCCAACAGCTGCGCTCTTGCGTGGCCACGCGCCCTGCAGTGCCGCATTGATTCTCTGTGAACGTTGCATGGAGGCAGCTGCTCTCGAATCTAATTTCTTCCATTCAGCTTTCTTTTCTATTAGTTTAAACAGACACCACCATCTCCTTCTCACTAAAGATAGATGTCATGTAAGTACACAAACAAGTCTGGAGCCCAGGGCATTCATTAAACTAGAAATACCGTAAACATTTATTATATCAGAAATAGCAGACTGCACACCACTGACCAAACAACGGAGGTGTCAAAATGATGCATTAGTTGAATTTTACCTAGCTTTCCTCTTCTTTTTCTACCTGAGTACAAACACAAGGTCCTGGTTAGAAAAAAATAACATAAAATTGGAGCGTGAGGCGCAGAGTAAATGATACCAAAACTCTCGCTACAGATCTAATAAAAATAAATTGTTAGAGGTCCTTACTCTTCATGTTCATTGATTTTAGCAGCCAATAACATTATCAGATGGTGGTAGAAATGAAGTTATCGTGACATTCCAAATTATAAAGATAAAGGGAGTAGAAAACTAAGTTATATATATTTGGACATTTAGCTTATATAATGTTATCAAAGAATAAAGACTTGATAAATAGAAGTCAACCTATGAAAGTTTTGGATGGTGTTTAAGGTATGTATATACTGTGTAAAATAGAATGGTATGTATTTTTTCAGAAATATCATTGTATATATATTTTATTAAATTTTAAAATTAAAATGAATGAAACATTTTCCATTGGAGTTTATTAATTCTGTTTTCTAATATTGTGCTCCATGTCCCTGAAATTGTCTAATAATACAATAGAAATATTGCTAATAAAGTTGAAAACTTCTCACAGACCTCCACAAAAGCAGAAACCTTGATCATCTTGCTCTTTCCACTGTGCCTAGAATATAAAGAAAATTCCTGAAGCATTCCTAAATGAGTGTGTGGCCAGCAGGTTTCTGAGGTCATTTTCAAGGGACTCTGCTATTCACTGCATAGTGTACTTGAGGCCACCGATTACTGCTTCAGCCTAAGAATAATATCTTGTTGCTATATATCACATTACCATGATGAGTTTGCAGTGCAAAAGGAAAAAGAAAAAAGAGACCAATTTCCATGAAGTTTTTTTACAGGGATTTGTAGACACACAATATTGATACTGGGCGACAGAGTTCACATGCTCATTAACTAGCCAATAGATTGGAAGCTTGTGGTTAAAGTCTACCCAGAGATGACCCAGATGAAATCCTGGTGAGAAAACCATCAGTCATTGAATACTGTAGGAGTCACAATCCACCCTGAGATGGATCACTCTGCCTCAGAAGTGACTCTTTGCCATTGAAAACTACAGATACAGGACAACCTATCAAACCTCCAAACTGAAACTTGTATATACTCAGAGATCATTCATATTGAATTACTTAGTTTTTCTTGTCCCTCTGAAGCAAAATTCATATGCATAATTTTGTGATGTCAGCTCTGGAGCTCTCATCATATGCACTATTACCAATCAATGATTACTTTAAAAGTGTGAGTTCTCCATAACACAACACCAAATGGATGTTTTCCCATGCATTTGAACAGCATGCACCATGTGGATTATATTCTGTGGTATTAAATAAAATGCTTTATTTTTTTTTACAAACTAAAATACATTTTAAACTGTGACTACTTAAATTTTGTACATTTTAAAATAATGATCAATCTGTTCAAAAATTTTCCACTTGGACCATTTTTACCCCCTTATGGTCAGAATACCAGAAGGCACTCTTTGTAGGCCCACGCCAAGCACTAAATGCACGCAGAGAAGTATACTCCCTTCAATTTCCATGCTCCAAAAAGGGACAGCTCAAACAGACTTAATGTATTTTGGCTGGCAATTTGTATGCTTAGTCTCTGCCCAACATACTTGACTTTGAAAGTGCCAAGCTATAAAGCCTAGAATTATAGTTTATAATAGGAAGCCTGATAGAGCTGTTTCCACTGATATTGTACCAGTTCTTGCAGCAGCATAATTTGTATCTTAAAGAGATGGCAGTGTTCCTTGTGCAAAAGGGGAAAAAATGCAAAGAAAAGGAAAAGATTAGTAGGCTTTTCAGTGATTATTTTGGGGGACTCATCTCTGCTACCTTTCTGCAAATGCTAGAGTATTTTTAGATTATTTTGCCCTTTATATATAGTGACAAATTACATATAATCACAAATTTGTGCAACAAATTTGATTTTTTTAATTCTGTGACTTTGCAAAACAAGATTATCTTCAAACACAAAAATAATACACTGTATATGATGTTAACTTCAGTTATTGTTTGTCATCCCTGCACATACTTGACTGAAGGAAGATTAGAGGAGTAGGGATAAGGTAGCAGTGAGCTGTTGAGTATTATTTATCATCATTTAACTTCTGCCCATCTTTGGTTGTTGCTTTTACATTTTACAAAATAGCAAAAGTCAGTTCCTTCCATTTCTTCTTATGGTTGCCTCTCTATAATATTCTTATTTTAATTAGTAAATATAAGGCTTATTTTTTATTAACAAGCCACAAAATCATATCATGGTACGTGGAAGTGTATCTCAGCTACAGCAATCATGGGCAGAAAAAGTTCATTATCTTTCACCTGGGTTCTCAATAGAAGAACATGTAATCATGCCCATTCACAACCACAATTCACAATGCACAACCATTAGCAAAGTGTCATTAGGTCAGTTCCAATTCATGGTGACCCCCATGCATGTCACAGTGAAAGTGGTGGTCCATTGGGATTCCAATGGTGGAGTTTTTAAAAAGCAGATTGCTAAGGCTTTGCTAGGCACTCTCAGTTTTCCAAGTTTCCAGTTAGCAGTCAAGTGTATTAACCATTTCCACTGCCCAGGGATTCATCAGCATAACATGGGCATTCCCAATTAGAAATGCATTCATTACTGAGCAAAATTTCAGTCTAATATAGACCCCCCCCCTTTTGTTCTCATTCTTACTTCCAATAGAAGGCATTCCATCCTTCTTGAAATCGTAGCATTTGTTAACTCTGGATGTGTCCCAAAGTCCAAATCTGGGTAGTTAAACGGACCAATCCTAGCAGGCAGTCAGTGGGGAAGTGAGATAGGAAAGGAACGACAGCCAGCAAATGTGTTTAACCAATGGGCCTGATGTGTGCCAACAATTTATTCTTTCTGGGGATCCTGGAAATATGTAACAATGCACCTCCAACCTTTCTGCATGAAATCGGTGGGCAGGAGTGTGTAGGAAACACTTAACTGTCATCAGACGTTGGTGGAGACTTCCAGGCCAGGGCACAGGTATCTTGTACGTCAGAAATGAGCAGAGCAGAGCAACATCTCCCTCAAGTGACCCTGTCTGCTCAGAACTCTGGGAACCCACCTTTAACATCTCCCACGTGCAGCCTTGGGGCAGGTTAATGAAAGGTAAACTACCTTAATTTTTATAATCATTTAGTTTCATTTTATTTTGAAGGTGCTTCTCTCTGTGTCTTCTTGAGCATTAAACACACACACACACACACACACACACACACACACACACATACCAATAAATGAGATCTCACAACAGGTCATTTGTGAAGCATTGGTTTATAGGATTCCTAGTCCCTGTGAAGAAACCATGGTAGCATCATGGGCTACTGTTGCAATGGTAACTGAAAGGTCAGCAGTTTGAAAGATGAGCCTTCCTATTATCATAAAGGTTTCAGACACAAACTTCACAGTTCTAGAAACCTGCAGGGGCAGTTCTACTCTGTCCTATAGGGTCGCCATGAGTCTGAACAGACATGGTGGTGATGAGTTTGGTTTTAGGAGCCCTTGGAGCATAGTGGCTGTTCACTGGATTTCCCACTCCAAGGCCAGCAGGTGGAAAGCACCAGCTGCCCCACAGGAGAAAGATGAGGACCTTTACGCCTATAAAAATCTACAATTGGAAATAAACCTCTGAAACGAAAAAAAAAAAATATCTACAATCTTGGAACCCATACAGCTGCTATGGTTCTGAATTCACTCAATGGTAATGTGTTTGCTTGTTTTTTGAGTCCCAACTTTAGGTCCCATTCATAGAAGTTGAGAATTCAAGCTTTGGAATTATTTTAGGAGATCCCTAAAGCAGATGAGCTGTGCCTTACTTCCCATCCTCTGAGCTTCTTTCAGAGAAGGGCTTTAGAACAGATACTGGGTACTTCAGCGCCAGTTATAAACAACAGCCAAACTCCAGCCAACCCCAAAGGGTCTGAGCATCAGGGTGGGAGAACAGATAGTGCATGGATCCAGTTAATAGATTATCCACCAATAGAAGAAAGAAGCAGTGATGACAAGGGAAGACAAACTACTTTCTTTATGCACATTCATAAAGAATCAAAACTTTAGGCTGCTTCATTTCTACTGTCATCTATTAGGACTGTGCATAGTCGAATATGAGCCAACCCAAATATCCGCCAAAGCACCTAATTTTACCACAAAACTGCTTTAAAAATGTGCTGAAAAACTCAGCTTATCCTCAAGTATACCCAGTGATCACTATCTGGAGTAGTTTTCTATCCTCTTGCATTTAGAATTTAATCCACCTGCCGTTCAACAATATTTTGACTCTTAGCCTAGGACAATAGACGTTCGGTATTCATAAGATCTTTGTTTCTATGAAGGGTTCCCATGTTATTGTGCCCTGTAACACATGCACAAACGTGCACACACAAGCTTCATCTGGTTTTCCCTTTTTAAAATACAAGCTACATCACCCCTCAAAATCATGCTTATATCACAGCTGTTGTTGCTGCCTGAATGAGAAGGGGAGAAGGGGGTTATTAGGAATGGAACTTTGACTACAATTCCAAAGCAACGTGTGCAGTGGATCATTTAAGGTGGCACTTCTAGCTGACGCCTCTAATGTTCACCAAATGACCATGGATTTTGTCTGTGAGTTTTGTGTAGCCATTGAAATGGATAGTAGAAACTAGGTTTAAGATGGAGAGTGCTAGTGAAGGTAACTCAAAACTCATGACTCATGATTCTCTCTGCTGTGACTTGTAAACAGTAGGTAAGTAAGCTTAGAGCCAATAAATATGTAAGGAAGTTAACAGTACCACTACCACCACTGGTTACCTTTGAGTCAGTTCTCATGCTCTTAGCTACTAACTATAAGATTGAAAAATCCCTATAACCGATTACAGGGATCTACATATGGCCTCCTCCCTGGAGGACGAACAATAGGAAAATGGGTGAAGGGAGACATCAGACAGTGCAAGATATGACAAAATAATAATTTATAAATTATCAAGGGTTCATGAGGGAGGGGGTAGTGGGGAGGGAGGGAATAAAAATGAGGAGCTGATACCAGGGGCTTAAGTGGAGAGCAAATGTTTTGAGAATGATGAGGGCAATAAATGTATAAATGTGCTTTACACAATTGATGTACGTATGGATTGTGATAAGAGTTGTATAAACCCCCAATAAAATGATTAAAAAACAAGGTTGAAAAATCCATATTCACCCTGAGACACCTTTGAAGATAGTCCCAATGATCTACTTTTGAGAAAGTAACCATTCAAACCCAGTGGAGCCTCTCCTTGTCATCAAAACAGTTCCCAGGGGAGCTTCTCACTGTCATCAGAAGGAGTCCACTCATAGGGACTCTACCGGACAGGGCAGAACACTGCCTTTATAGGTTTCCAAGACTCTAGCTGTTTATAAGAGCAGAAAATCTCATCTTTCTCCCACAGAGCAGTTGGTGGTTTTGAGCTGCTGATCTTGCAGTTAAGCAGTCCAATGAATGACCCACCATGCCATTGGAGCCTCATTCTACTCTAATACACATAAATAAAACCAAGTGGGATTAAGTATGCTTTTTATGATAAATGAACTCTGGCCCAATTTTTATTTCCATGAGCAATTTAAGGAAATTAACACATGGAATAAAAAGTTCATTACTGAATTTTAATGATGTGAATTTTGTGATTTTTAATCATATTTTGTTTTAGAAGTTGGTTTGAATACCCTTGGGGACTGTGTTAGGCCAGTTGACTAGAGAAACAAATCCAGTGACATTCATATAAGTGTAAGAAAGAGCTTTCTATCAAGAAGTAAGTACATATCAGGAACTTATCCCATCCCAGTACAACTCAAGTCCATAGCCTGTTAATAGTCCATAAGCTCCTCTTCAGACTCATGCAGTAACAGGCAATGATGCAGGATGCAGGAAGATCACAGGCCAGTGGGGGTAAAGTCATGTGGATTCCAAGTTGTTGGAAAACATCGCAGGGCTCAGCCAGCTCTCTGGGTCAGCAAGCAGGAAGGTCAGGCAGAGAGAAAGAGAGGCTGGCCTCCAAAGAGCTATTACATACCTCGGTTGCACCTCTAAGAGAGGTCATCAGGCTGCAGCCTGATTGACAGGCCAAACTCCACCCAAATCTTCTTAGAGTTGCCGTTTGCACATACAGACTTAACTCTCCCAGGAACTAACTATGAATTAAGTTAACGCAGTAAGACAAGGTACCAACAAACCAAGTAGGTGCTGATCTCTCATGGTTCTAGCCTACTGAATACATACTTTGCACAAAGATATCCAACCCAGATGGACATTGATTCTAAAGTAAAATCATTAGGATGAGGATGCAGGTAAACCATATTTTGAGAAGCGGCTTCCTTTAGTGCTGGTGGCATTGTCCGGAGCATCTCAAAGCTGCCTGGAATTAATCTATTTCTAAGAGGATTGTTGGCAAAGGCAAGGGACCTGAGTTCTTGACAGAAAACCAAGCACTCAGGATGTGACCCACCACCATTAAACACAAGGAGTATTATACGAAAATAGTTCCTAAACAACGGAGACACATTTCAGAGGCTGATCATGAGTCAATCCACTGCTGCCAGTCACGCTCACACACCATTTTCCATTGTGAGATGTATACTAGCAACAGCGACCAGGCCATCTTTAAATGTCACCACTGAAAATGCTTTCAAGTTTAAAAATTCATAGATAAAATATACCTTCCCATCAAATCAATGTGACTCAATAACAAAATATGAATTTAGAAAAATAAGTCAGTCTATACATCGAATCAGAAACCCCAGAGACATGGCAAGCTACACGCTGTGGTGTTGGGCATGATGTCAGTAGTTGCAAGCTACCAGCCACTCTTGTGGGCGAAAGATGAGGCTTTCAGTCTTTGTAAAGATTTCCAGTCTTGGGAACCGAGAAGGACAAGTTCCACTCTGTCTTATAGCATTGGGCATTGGTATAGGGTTGCTATGAGTTAGGATCGACCCTACAGCAGTGATTTTTTAAAAGGACATTGAATAAAAAGTCAACTTAATTAGAGTTATCTAAGACTATTTTCATGCCTGTGTTAGTCCATGTTGACTAGAGAAGCAAATCCAGTGGCACATGTATGTGTCAGAAAGAGCTTTATGTCAAGAAAATACCCCAGCCCAGTCCAAATCAAGTCCATAAGTCTGATACTAGTTCATAGCTCCCTCTTCCAACGCACGCAGTCACAGGCAGTGATGCAGAGGGCAGGATTATCGCAGGCGGGTGGGAGCCAAGTCAAGTGAATTCAGTCAATGGAAAACATCACTGGGCTCAGGCAGCTCTCAGGGTCAACAAGCAGGATGATTGAATCAAGGGGGCAAATCCTAATTTATATAGAATTAATGTAAAAACCACAGTTTATTTTCTATTTGATTTAGATAAATGGAACATAATTGATCAGATGAAATAATATGAAGAAAATGAAAATAACTATTTTTGACATCCTTACACGAGCATACCACTAAACTATAAAACAAGCAAGAATGAATATTTCTTAATTTGATGATCAAGGGGCAATTGTTAGATATTTTTATTTGCTCAACATTTTACTAGGATAGGGTGGGATGTCAGCACTCCCTACAGCATTAATTCTTTTGACTTACAAGACTTAAAAATATACAGAATAAATTTTCACAGTGTTAACTTATCATAATAAAGAACCACAGCTATTCAAGCCAGCCATACTATTTATCTTTCTTCTTCATATGTCTCAGCCACTGGAATTATATGGAGGTCATATATTAAAAGTGAAGATTAATTATTATATTATTTATTAGATGGATTCATAGCCTATAACAAAACCACTAATAGGAGGCTTTCTGACAAAAAGAACATACTTAGGGAAAGAAAATGGACCCTGCTTTCTATCCATTTATTCCAAGTTGGCAGGATCGCAGAGCAAAACCCTTTGAATGTAGGCACAGAGTTGGGGAAAGAGGAGAAATCAGACCATGCCTCAGCTAAAGGAAAGCAGGTTTTCAGTCCAGGTAGACTTTCATTCTACTCAGGAACCGAAAACTGTCTGAGTGCTTCTTTCCCATGTGCACTTGGATGAAGTCAAAGTAGCTCTTTTCCAGGAATAGCTGGGACTTAGAAAATAGTACAATTGCATTGTAGCTTGTCTAACACCTGGTAAATCTCACTGTTTTATAGGGGAAAAGTTAGATGGGAGACTGTTTCTTGGGTAGAAGAATAAAGTTGAAAAATGTCCCCCCTTCCCTGCTGCCCTAAGGGGAAGAGGGGCAGTCCACAAAGCCAGCCCGAAGTTCGTGTCATCAACCAGCCATTGAGAAGCGACAGAAACAGAGTTCAACCCGTGTCTCCTGGCAGGGGGAGATTTCAAGAGTCTCCAGGGGGATGACGTATACTGGCGTCTGAAATGCAGAGGAGACAGTTGACCCAAGGACAGGTTAAAGAATGTGAATCCAGTTTGACCTAGTCAAAATTTAGTTCAGTTATCGGCAGAAAGCACTTTCCCCAAGTTTTGAGAGTTCATTCCGTGTGTGTGTGTGTGTGTGTGTGTGTGTGTGTGTGTGTGTGTGTTTCACTAAGGAGACTTAGGTTACTCTTCAGGACAGATGAAAAATGTTCGTTCTGCCAAATGAAGACTATCCCTAAGGTTGAATTAATGAAATGCAAACAGCCTCAAAGAAAGAATGCTTAATTTAACATTTCATTCAGTAAACAAGTCTACAACAGCAAAATACATCTGCAAAGATTATATATATATATTCCCTGTGATCCAGTCAATTCTGACCCATAGTGATTCTAAATAGAGTTTCTGAGACTTTTCGTCTGTAAGGAAACAGATGCACCTAATTGTCTCCTTCATAGCAGCTGCTGGTTTTGAACTGCTGACCTTGTTGTTTAGCTTGCAGTGTCACAGAGCTCATGGCAAAGATATGTATATACACGCACACACATACATACATATACACGTGCACATCTGTTAGATATACATATTATATAATATTTTAATATAATATAATATAAATACATGAACAATGAATGTGAAAAATACATATGTTAAAATCAATAGTTCCTTGTTTCTCCTGCCTTGAAAATGCACTGATAAATATTCATTTTCATATTAGATTTATTTCTATATTTTCAACATATATCAACTTTGCCTGAGGTTTTCCATCAGTAAATTTCAACTAGTCAAATACTTATGCAGAGTACTTCTAATATACTCTATGTGTGTGACTGTGGTAAAGTAAAATCATTGGAATAGCCCTCTTTGTTGGTCCTAGTAACGATCTGTCAGTCACTACAGATACCGCATGGAAACTCAGAGGTTGGTCTGTTTGGGGCATTCTACTAGGCATTGAGTGAGCTCTTTCAGAAGCAAGAACAGAGACCTCCGTGAACAGCAGAATAAGAGCCAAGAATAAAATGCAGCTGAGGTGCCCGCGGGCAGTGGAGCGGAGCGGCAGCAGCGGAGGCACCAGAAGCCACAACCCCAAGACCACAAGCGGTGCAGCAGCCCTCCCTGCCCACAGGAGCAAAGCTGAGGACCTTGAGCAAGAGACTTACCTGTGTTAAGTCGAGTTGACCAAAGAAACAAATCCAATGATCCTCCTATAAGTATAAGAAAGAGCTTTCTATCAAGGGGGGATTGTATATGAAGAAAACATCCCGGCCCTGTCCAACCAAAGTCTATAAGTCCAATGCTAGTCCATATGTCCCACTTCAGACTCCGGAGGCCACATGCCATGATGCAGAATGCAGGAAGAACCCAGGCTGGTATGTGTCAAGCCCTATGGATCCAGGTGGTGGACACATCTCCAGGGCTCAGGCAACAACCATAGTCCTCCAGGAGGAAGGTGAAGGCAGAAAGAAAGAAGGGGTTCCCCGAGTCCTCATTATGGGAAGGTCACACCCACAGGAGGCACCAACAGGTTGTGATGTGATTGACAGGTTGAATACCACCCCTACACTTTTATATATCTTCAAGTTGACATGAAATGATGGAACAAGTACAGTCCGTTATGGGCATTTGTTGGCACTACAGGGACTCTGTAACCCATCCTGGTGCAGGGCACAGGCCAAGAACCACAGTGAGAGCACTTGGATTCTCCTTCTCGCTTTGGTAGCTGGAGATGAAATCTGACGTCAATACCATTTCTCCAGTGACACATCAGCTTTGTCATCTCTTTTCATTTTTATTTATGACTCATATTTAGAAGAATGAAGAATGACAGAGAGGATTTGGCATTGTTGTAAACTTCTAATGGTATCTGATTTAATGCCATGATTCCATTTTAGTAAATAAGTTTACATGGATTATTTATGGGAAAAGGTAGTATAAATCCTATTTATTTTATTAAGCATTATCATATATAAGTGTTACCAATAATGTTTAAAATTAAAAAGTAAAAACTTGGGGATTTAGGGATAAATCTATGTATTGAGATTCTTGCATAGAATTTTATATTCGTTGTCTGAGATAAAATGCTGTTTGTTGCAGATAGTCCATATTATCAGATGATTTGCTTACCATTTAGAATCGTTTTATTATGGAGCAGTTCTGTGATGCAGTGTCCCTATGAGTGGTCCTTTATACCAAACACAGCACCATCGATAACATCTGGTCAGTCTGTATGGCCTACATATCTTATATTGAGTTAAGTTCTCCACCAAAGCTACTTTATTGTTGTAAATTAAATTCCCTCAATGATAATATAATTTATTTTAGACCACTAACAATCCAAACTGTCTGCTAATCGTGAGAGAGAGTCCTAGTCCTCCAAACAGCCTTATTTTCACGCACTAATAACAACAATCGCAACCATTTTCCATGGAATGGCCACACGCCTGCCATCACATTCCAAATTCATTGCGTCCAGTTTCTTCATACTCATTCTCAACTCATCGCGATATTATCCCACTTTATAGATAAGAACACAGAGAAGTTTCAGAATTGCTTAATGTCACACAGCTTAGGGTTGATACAAACATGAATTTAAACTATGTTCTAAGTCATTAAAAAAGATCGATTCATTTGTTCAAAAATAGAATAATATATGATCATGTTTACATTTTTACATGACTACATTTTCTGACTGCCTTGTCTTCTACAGCCCCTTCAGCCACACATTTATTTTTCCCTTGATAGAAAGTCACATACCTTAAACGTAGAGAAATATTATGAAAAGGGTAGTCTGTGAATCAATCAAAGGCTATCGATACATTTTCAAAGCAACAAATAGCCCATTGTGGCCAGATCCAAAGTCAGCATTCCAGAATACATTCGAACAAAGCATGGCCCACATTTTAAAAATGCAATTCTGAGAGATAGGCGCATTTTTCCTGTGACTGAAATCACTTGGCCTTTCGCCCTGCGCCTCACGAGGCCGGGGAGATGTGTACAGAGCAGAAAAAATAAAAGGCTGGTCTGGGCTCCTGCCTCTCCTGCCAAGTCCCTCTATCACAGGGACTGTGAGCAACCCCTCCCTTCCTGGGATCCTAATTCATCACTCTATCTCCTTTCCACCTCCTTTCCTCTCGGGGTGAAGCACTGTGAAATTGAATACGTTGAATAAAAGTAATCTACCCCCCACCCCCACCCCAGCCCTGCTGCAGGGATTCTGGCAGGGGGCCTTGTACAGCGCTTTCTCTTAAGAGGAGCTATGTAAACCCTAACTCCTGCTTCACAGTTTGTTGGCACCAGAAAAAATGGAAAAAGCCCTCCAAGTGGCCGGAATAGCATCTTGCTTCACACCGCGGTGAAGTCCTTCCGTGCGTCACAGCACGGTGCCCTCGGAGCAGATGTGCAGAGAAGATGCAGTTGGACATCCGTGAAGGCGCAGACAAACGTTTGCCAACCCTGGGCCCGCTCTGCAACTCGCTCTCTGGGAGTCGAAAGAGAGGGTGGTTTCTCGAGACATCCTTTTCTTTGGATAGTTCGGGATGATATTCATCTCGCCTCATGGAATTAAGAGAATCATCCTTACCACGTTTTGGTTAATTTCAGTTTCTTCCTGAACTGGTGTCCTTGTTTGTTTGTTTGTTTGTTTGTTTGTTTGTTTGTTTGTTTCAGGAATCACAAATCTTTTCTTCCCCAAATGTGAGTCATCTCCAACTTTGTTTTTCATGTACGTACACATTTTATTTGGTGCCTTACTTTTTGGTTGGCTGGCAGAATGTGCCTCTGAAGAAAGCAATTTGAAAATCCTTTTATTTCTTTCTAATTAAACAAAATAATACTCCTGCTTTGTTACTTGAGACGAGGAAGGGTTTACTGGCCCTAGTGTCTACTCAGAACAAAGCTCATGCCCCACTTTACCACGTGGCTTTGAGTGCTGCAGTCTGCAGAGGCCCTCCAGTGTCTCCTGGGAGGTTCAAGTGCACACTCGTGAACCTTAACTGTATGTCATGTCTTCTAAATTTGAATAATAATGTCATTCCCTTTGAGAGTCTCTCTCATTTTACATTTTTTAAGTATACAACTAATAATGCCCCCCTGAGAAAATATTGATCCCCTTTATTCCTTATGTAAAATCTCTACTATATAGTCGAATGTTGTCTTCGGCACCAAAGGGTGGGTTCCACCTCAGTGACCCATTGCAGAACTGAAGGAAGCAATTAGATCTTGTGCCCGCCTTGAAACCCTCCCAATCTGTGAGCCCATTGTTGCAACCATTGTGCTGCTCCCTCTCCTCGAGAGCCCTCTTTCCTGCTGATCTCCTCCCTGACCACGAACAATGTACTTCTCCAGGGATTGGTCCCCCCTGGTAAATGCCCAAAGTATATGAGACGATGGTGGCTCATCGTCCTAGCTCTAAAGGACAGTTCTGGCTGTATTTCTTCCAACGCAGATATAAATCTCAATCTGTCTTTTGCCAGAAGCTTCATTTTGCATTTTTATGAGAAAAATGTAACCGACTATCCATGTCCTTTTCCTGTGATATTATATGATGTTCTATAATGAGTCGTGCACATAAGTGTTCTTCTAAAATGAAGTAACTCATTTTTGAAACATACTTTTAATTCAACCCTTGGCCAGGTTCTTTAGCAATAAGACTTTACCACATGACAAATGTCAACCTATGATCCAAACATTACCCGTATTAACTAGTACTTAGGAATAGACTTTTCTATCATTTTATGACATTTCCTTTTATAAACATTACAGCCATGTCATTCTAGAATATCTAGTGCTAATCACATTGCCCTTGATAGGTTTTACATTTTGCATTTCTTTAATCTTTCATTTGTTTAAAGAGAGGGACAACCAATTCAGCATTATGATCTTTTGACCTTCACTGATCTGCCTTCATGTCTGAACCAGTTTTGACCTGAACCATTATAGTTAATAACTTATTAGTGTAAGCACAAGGTCACTTACTTTAGAATTTTGAGACAAATTGTTTTTTCAAAATGTATTCTAGGTCAGATGGAGTAGAAAAAATTTTGATTATGGTGTATTAACTTTGTCTGCTTAATACTTTTTACTTTGTGTATGGGGTATTGGAAGAGTTGTGTAGAATGTTTTTAAACTACAGTAATATTTTTCTGACACAAGAAGTTTTCAAGACTAAATTCAAGTTGCAGATTACAATCAATGAATAGATGAATTGTCTCTCGCACCTCTTTATCCAGCTTTGAAGGCCATTGGGCACCAAATAGAGTGATTCTCCTTTCTTGCTCCAGTGATCCGTTTAATTTGCTAGGTCCCCTCACATTGGATGGACATCAGAGTGACCGTGGGTATGCCCTTCCCACTCCTGAGCCATCTTCACAGCTGCTTTGTTTAAGCCCACTGTTCACACCACAGTGTCAATCCATCTTGCCAAAAGTCTTCTTTATTGCACACCTTCTACTTTACTAAGCATGATGACCTTATGCAGGAACACGTCTAAATTACGTGGATTAAACTCTCATCAACCTTGATGAGAAGGAGCATTTTTGCTATACTGTTTCCAAGACAGATTTGATGGTTCTTCTGGCAGTTCATGGTACTGCTGATTTTATTTGCTAATTCCATAAGTCCGTGGCATCTATTCTCCTGTTGTCTTCATTCATCACCTGATTTCCTCAGACAGGCAATTGGAGAGGACGTGGGTCAAGTGCCCCTTCGTCCTCAACATGACCTTGCTCTTCATCTTCAAGCAGTCCTGTGCTTCAGATGTGCTCAGTGAGATATGTTTGATTTCTTGACAGCTGCTACCATGAACACTGATTGTAGAGCCAGGGAAAATTAAAGCCTTGATAACTGCAATGTTTCCCCCATTTTTCATCTTGTCTACTGGTCCAATGGTGAGGATTTGCATTTTCTTTACATTGAGATGGACAAAACTGAATAATAGATACCATTCTTTTCTTGTAGAGGTGGTTCCATCAGGATGTGTGCATCAGGCAGTGTTTCAGCCTGTTGAGCTATGGGTTGGAACCGACTGATGGAACCTGTGTTAGGCCGGGTTGACTAGTGAAACTATTTCAGTGGCACTCATATATGGGTAAGAGAGAGCTTTATTTCAAGAGGTAATGATATACAAAGAAAACATCCCAGAACAAATCCAAAAGTCCAATTCTAGTCCACAAATACCTCTTCAGACTCACTCAGCCACATGCAATGATGCAGAATGCAGGCAGATCACCGACCAGTGGGTGGAAAGTCTTGTGGTTCTAATGGTGGTGGTTGCATTCCCAGGGGTCTGCCCAGCCTCTGCATGACTTATCAACAGGAAGGTGAAGGCAGAGAGAGAGAGAGAGAGAGAGAGAGTTCTGAGGCTCTTCCTTATGAGAAGGCCATGCCCACCATGCCCACCAGGAGGTCACATCAGTCTGATTGACAAGTTGGACTCAACCCATACCTTCTTACAGGTGCCATGTTGGCAGAAAAACACCCAATTACCACAGCACCTCATACTTCATTTGACACTAC
The DNA here is from genome assembly GCF_000313985.2 of Echinops telfairi. Classification (NCBI taxonomy): domain Eukaryota; kingdom Metazoa; phylum Chordata; class Mammalia; order Afrosoricida; family Tenrecidae; genus Echinops; species Echinops telfairi. The sequence goes on along the minus strand of NW_022103906.1, from coordinate 71,623,580 downwards.
TGTGAACAGAGTTTTGTTTTCACTTCTTTATTCTGGGTAAAGAGAATTGTCTTTTCTCTGTAACTAGTTTATTAGAGCGGTAGTGGTTTCTATTTCAGCAGTAAATAAATAATGTGAAAATATATGAAAAATTTTACTCAATTTAGGATATGTTATTAATTCACAAATTGGGGGAAAACAACACTTTTTATTAATATTGCTATTTGGTTATTGAAATAGCTCTGTAGTTATTTATTTCTGGAGGGCCATACTTAGTTTATTAAGTGCCAGAGCAGTACTCCAGGGAAGACTATCTTCAAGTGTGTAGCTACTTCTTTGTTACACAGTGTAATGTGTAGGCTGCCATGGTATAGCTTGCTACCATGTGTAATGTGTAATGACTGGACAAACAGGGAAATGTAGAAAATTTCAAGAGTCCAAAGGTCGGTTTGCTTTTTTTAAAATGTTGATTTAATTATTCAAATTTGTTGTTTGTAAGAGTTGGTAAATATAGCAGTAATGGTGTGGTATTGACAGCAGCTTCGATTTATTCAGTGTGTGCACTGGTGATGTGTCTGTAAATATGCCTTACATGCATGTGCTCTTCTAATGCTGCCATAACATTATTACTCCTAAAATACACAGAGCGTAATTCATGTTCTCTCTTTACCTCTATTACTTTTAATATCCATTGCATTGGCTACACAGATCTCACATACACAATTCATGAGTAAAAGGTTTTCTTTAAGGAAACTAACAAGTTGCAGTGATCAGGGTAAAGTTCATTATCAGGATATGTTACAGAATTCTGTCACATCTGCTAATAAATGCCCAAATGGCATAGCACTCTGCTACACCCCTTAACCCAAAGGTAGTTGGCTGAAGCTCTGTGGGTCACCAAACCCAGATCCCTGAATTAAGTGCCCCATTCCAGTAGGCCTTAACCCAAAGGCACTTATCTCCACTTCTGTGGGTCAGCAAGTCCAAGATCAAGTACCCAGGGGCACCCTACTCTGCAAGCCAGGCTCCTGTACAAAAGCTCTCTTATTCTCTCACTGCCCTTGAATTGATGTGGACTCATAGTGATCCTGTAGATAGGGTAGAACTTTCCCTGTGAGTTTCCAAAACGGTTGCTCTTTATGGGAGTAGAAAGTCTCATCATTCTCCCAAAGTGTGGCTGGAGGTTCTGAACTGCTGACCTTGCTGATCACAGCCCAATGTGTAACCACTGTACCAATGTGTAAGCTCTGTGGGTTGAGAAGTCCATCACTCTGTTCCATGCTCTGGCTCCTGCTTCTGCTACCCCTCCTCTGATGATATAGTGTCATCTTGATCCAGAAGGTTCACTGCTCATGGATCTTGGTCCAAGGGACATGCTCCACTCCTGGCTCTTTATGGTAATGAGATCCCTCCTCCTGCTTCTCAGAAGACTCATTTCACACACCGCAGAAGGACCCTTTAGGGAATCTTAGTCCCAGTTACTCACAGAGGAATCCTACCAGTGTCTTCCCACACCTGCTTACCAGACCTATGCAGGGAAAGGAGGTTATGGGGAGTTAGAGACATTGGCGACAAGGGACACATTAACTAATTTATTACCCCTGCAGGGGAAACCAAAAAATGTTTTGAGGTAATACAATGAACTATTTTATTAAGGATTATACTATGCAGCTTATATTTGAATATGAGTCCCTCTAGATTCAAAACCCATCTTTTCTCACTATCTTATTAGTGATAACAAAAATGGTGACATCATAACCTTTGAAATCTTTTTTTTTTCAGAAGTAATTTATAGATATCAAGAATTATTATTAAAAAATAACCACTTAGGAAAACATAGTGGGATGGATGTATTTGAAATATTCAAATTACTTGCATGTTTTGATAAAAAAAGCCCAAAGGGAACAGAAGTGTTATTTTTTTGCTTTTGAGTTCCAGTTTATATTTTTACTGGTAGTTTGGGCAGAATGTGATATGTGGGCTCTCAGCCATGTGGCCTTTCTATACAATCCTGATTTATATCTTTCTAACTTTTCAAAATGACCATTTCACTACATTTGTCCGCTTCCAATCCACTTGCACCTTCACATGCATGTCTACCAGTTCCCTCTCCCCAACTTTACTTCCTGTCGCGCTTGATCACCTTGTCCCATACTTCGCGCAGCGGAGGAACAACTAGATGACAATTCCGTGGGCTTCCTCTCCCAAAGTGATGCATGCAAAAGCCCACGTTTATGCTCCGTGCCTTCGGATTCATTCCGAAGGAAGTGCTTCACCTTTTATCAATAGGGACTCTCTCCACTGGTGTTCTGATTCGCGTTCCATCTTGTCTGCTAAAGGACTGACACGGCTAATTATTCATTTTCACTTTTTTCTCCATCTGTTTGTACTTCCACCATCTCATTCCCATCTCAGGACTCCAGACTGTCAGGCTGAACAAGATGAAAAAACAATCATAAAAATTAAGAAAAGGGATAAACATCTCCCACCTTTAGTCTCTTCTACTGGCCCAGTTTACTCTATTATTCTTTAATAACTTTCACTTTTCTTCTGTCTGGTGTCCTCTCTGTGTATTTATATGTCTTTTTCTTTAATTCTTTATTTACAGTTTCCATGAATCCATTAATATGTGTCATGCCAATCTCACAGGAGAACTCTAGGGGGTGGTGTCCAGCTACAGTTCTGCCATCTACATTCAGGCATCTAATTAGAACTTCAAAGCTCAAATGTTCAAAGCCCACTTCTTGATGTCCACTCCCACCTGCTCTTATCCTACCCACACTGTTTAGGCCAAACATGTATACATGCTTTTGTAATTCCCATCTTTCAAAGGTCCCTCACCTACATATTCAGCTTTAAGTCTCACCAGCACCATTCCAAAACATATTCTTAAAGTTTACTTTTTTGCTTCCCCTATGTGTATTATCTGAGTTCTGTCATTCTCAGTCACTTATTTTTTGTGACTAATGTACCCATGACAGCTTTTCTTCTGATTCAGTCAGATCCATTCTCCACACAATCAACATGATGGTTTCCCCTGTAAGCTTTCTCACTAGCTGTTCTTCTCTCTCGAATGTTCCTCTGTGTCCTCTAAGCCCTTTGAAACTTCACCACTTCCTGTAAAATGCATTTCCTCCTCCAGTTTTCATATTGCTTTCTCTCCTCCAGTCACGCTTCCTCCCATGAGTCTGTTTTATTAGTTTGGTTTATTGTTACGAGATTCAATGCCGATTTGTTTCATAATCTAGTTTTCTCCTGGAAATGACACACTTCATTATTAGTTTTGATCAACATTGTATTTGAGAAACCAAGAACAGTGTTTGGTAAGTGGTGGGCCATTAAGAAAAACCTTTTTTTTTTTTTTTTGGTGCGTGTTGTGGGGAGGAATGAACAAAATTATTCCACCACTACAAACCCATGTGGGCTTTCTATCCCATCCTGGACATTTTTACAAAGAGCATCTTCTAGCAGACTGCTTAAGAAATTTGGCTCCTGCAGTCTGCTGCTGTCTTTGTTCATTCATCCCTCTTGGCAGCACAAACCAGGGACAAGAGCTCCCTAGTCTCCTCCTGCACAAATGTCAGGTTTGGTGGGATTGTCATGCACACATTCTGATTTATGCCAACACACACAGATGGGCTAATGGGCCTCCTAAAGAGACTCAGCAGAAATTTCCCATCCAGCTGGAGAAGGAAGAACACTGGCTAAAATATGCAGAGAAACTTCCCAGTCCTCTCCACATTGTTATACTAGATATATGTACTTAGATCCTGGACATGCAAAACAGGTTTTTCGATGTCATTTGCAATCTAGGTCAGTAAAGACGATTAATGCTAACTAAACTCCATAAGCATTCAAGATCAATTATTAAAATCACAGTAAGTAGTGGCATCAGAATTAATTCAGACACACTCCTCAGCATAAAATAACTCCTCTAAAATTAACAAATTAATCAGAAATATACACACTACATATTTATACATTTCTTATAAATATTCCCATTTATAATATCTGCCAACAACTATGTAACTTCAGTAGGAACAAGTAAGCCATAAAGGACTCCGTATCTGGAGCTCTTCCTCCACAAAATCCCACACAGGGTGTGTGATATTTGCCTTGACTAATGTAGTCAACCCACAAATATTAACTGAAAACCTACTCCATGCCAGGTGCTATTCTCGGTGCTGGGAGACAAGATTGACCAGATCAGAACACACACGCCTGCTAGCCTGCACTTGCATTTTAATAAGTGGGTGGAAGAACACTGAAGGAATAGCCAGGTGCATATTTATCATGCGACGATAGGTATCATAAAGAACACTCAGCAAGGCAATGAGCTAATAGAAAAGGATGAGTGGAAAATGATATTCTGAATGGATATCTTTCCTAGAATTTCAGATAAAAAGGTCTGAGATCAGCGGCTTAGCAATGTTGGGGATGAGGCTATTTAGGAAAGAGGATTCCTGGCAGGGCGAATAGAAAGCTCACAGTCACCCTGTGTATTCTCAAAACAGCAAGGAAGCACTTCAGCCCGGAGAAATGTAAAGAGAGGAGATCATCAATTTTGTTTCCTGATCATAACTTTTGAGGTCATAGAGGGGTCATAGGCCCAGAAAATCTCTGGACCACTTTTTTGTTTTTGTTTGTTTGTTTTATTGATTTTACTCTATATTATCAGATCATAGTAAAGAGGTTTACAGAGTATATCATACTTATATATTCATAACTTACAGACATTCTGATTTAACGAAAATATTGAAATCCCATAGTTGCTTATCCGTTTTCCCCCTTAGGTCTCCTGTTTCCTTTTGTGCATTTTTGTTTGTTTGTTTGTTTGTTTGTTTGGTTGGTTGGTTTTTATAAACTTGTTCTAAGCTTAGTTCTGCTCTTTACTTAGGTTGACATAGCCTTGATTTCAGGGCCAGGCTTGGGCAAGGGTCATAGTCTTAGGGTAGATGTGAGAAATAAAGGGGGTCAAAATTAGTTAAAGAAATACGTTAAAATAAAGACTAGATGGAAATAAAGCCTCAACACCCCAAACCACTGCCATCAAACGGGTCTGACTCAGAGCAAGCCCGAAGGACAGAGACTGCCCACAGGTTTCCAGGGTGCAATGTTTACGGGAGCATATGTAAGAATACCTGTTGCGTTCGGGAGTCGTTTTGTACTATAATATATTTGATTTACAACTGACTTAGAAATGAGAGTCAAATGGACTGTAAAGGAAAACTGCTTAATGAGGGTGATAAGTTTGTCACAAAGATAAAATAAACAGAAGCATCCTGTTGCAGTCGAATTAATTTCTACTCATGGCACGCCTTTGTCTTCCAGAGAATAAACATGTTAGGCTGGGTTCTCTAGAGAATCTAAATCAGTGAACTTATATTTAGGTATATAGAAAAAGATTCTTATTAAGAAATGGCTCACACTGTTGTTGAAGGGAGTAAGTCCAGTCAAGTTCAAGTCTGGGAGTCAGATGTAAGCTGAAGGCTTCCCTTCTCCCCTACAGCTTCAAGGGATGATGAACAAGAAGCAAGAAGATCAAGCAGGAAGAGCACAGGTTGGTAGGTGCAAGCTCAATTATCTTCCTAATGGATCCAAGGGTGACAGAGCCAGATGCAGGATCTAAATCCAGTAGGAGCAGTCGGCTAACTTCCACATACTGTCAATTTAGATCAAATAGGCCACACTTTGAATGAAAACTCCGTCAATTATAGCAAGGCTGTAACCAGAACTCTGGTGTAATATTGGTTATCCATTGATCTACTAACTGCAAGGTGAGGAGTTCAAAACCACCAGCCTCTCCATGGGAGAATGATTTGGCTTTTTATTCCTGTAAAGAGTTATAGACTTGGAAACCCATCGGGCATTTCTAACCCTCTACAGATTTAGTTAAATTGGAATTGATTCTTAGGAATCAATTCCTACAACAGATTGTTTGCATCACAGAAGATCCCTTCTTAGAGTTTAACACGCTATGTTCAATTATATCATGAAAGAATTCTGGCCCATCCAAGTTGACATAAAACCTAACTCTTACATCCCATCCCTTGTGAACATGGCACATATATATCTCCTTAAACCATATAGTCTCCAAACCAAGACAATAATACAGTCATACTTAGACCTAAAGTGATACAACTGCTACATGTACACCTAAAGACACATTAACCTCATTTACATTTATAGTTTATATGTAAATCAAACAAAAACATTTGATGCATATACACAAGAGAAAATATGCATAACAATTGCAGTCCTTATTTCTGTTGCTGGTCAAGTGGCCATAGCTGATATTTAGAACTGCTTTCTTCTATGATCAATTCTGTATTCCCTTTGCCCTCAGCAACTGCCTCCATTGCATGATTCTTTTCCTGGTACGGTGATCCAATTTTCATTACTAAAGAGTTTGGGCCATTAGTTTTCAAATCAGAATTGAGTTACTGTCGTTTATCATTGATTTTAATCACCAAATAAAAAAAAATTTAAAACCAGAAACTCACTGTCATTGATTCAATTCTGCTCTTAGGGACGCTAGAGGGCAGGGGAGAACCACCCTGTGTTTCTGAGGCTGTAACTGTTTACTGGAGAGGAGCTGCTGGAGGTTTCGAATTGCAGATTTCGAGCTGCCAGATCTTTCTGATCGAAGCCCAACTGTGGCAGTTATAGAATCTGTCAACTTGAGTGAAGGGGTGGAGTCTACCCTGTCAATCAGGTCAGAGCAAATGAGGCCTCTGTGTGGGCATGGCCTTCTCCTGAGGATCCTGGGAACTCCTGTCTTCCTCCCTAGAGGTGGGACACACACTCTCTCTGCTACACATTCCCGTTGACAAGCCTGATGGAGCCACGCTGATAGTAGCCATACCCTAGAGATGGAGGAGCCACATGGAGACCCACGCCAGCACTGAGATTCTTCTACCACTACTGGATCCACAAGACTTTCCACCCACTGGCCTGTGATCTTCCTGCATTCAGCATCATTGCATGGCTGCCTGAGTCTAAAAAGGAATTGATGGACTAGTATCAGTTATGTTGGCTAATATTAGATTTATGGACTTGATCTGGACTGGGTTGGGATGTTTTCTTAAAGTACAATTGCTCTTTGATATAAAGTTCTCTCTTACACCCATATGAGTGTCTATGAATTTGCTTCTCTAGTCAGCCCAGACACCAACTCTTAACCACTATGACCTAAGACATAGTTACAGTGATACAACCAAAGAAATAGCCTGGGTGCCAGACATTGTCTTCTTCACCTCTATTATGAATTACCAATACAATTTCCCCATGGTATCATTCTTCACAGAGTTACACAACTCAATATAGTAGCACCTACTTTTGCCTGTTGACCCATGGACATGATAAGTCTAAAATGGCTAGGAGACATTCTTAATTTACAGTTGAATGGAATTAGTGCTGTATCTCCATTTGGGAATTCCCCTCCCTTTGGAACTAAAATTTCCAGACCTGAAGGTCATAGGGATGTATGGCAGAGACACGAAGCAAAAATATTGCCAGGATCTCATTAGAAGAAATAATGAGATGGTGCCACTAGCATCTCCATTCCTTGGTTCCTGAACCCATGGGTCCTGGCTATTAGAGAAGTAGCACCATATATTGGATGCTGATTTAGAACACATACAGCCTCCTGGAAAATATGTTTTGAAATGTTAATTAAGGGTATAGGATAATAGTGCGATGAATATAGGTTTGATCTAAGTTGATCAAACCCACCAAACACAGAATCTTTATTCAGTGTATCAGTTCTAGAGGTTGGGAGATAATATGATAGTTTATTTGGTTGGTTTGCTGAAACGTGAGTTCTAAGATAGCCTATGCAAAGTCAAGCTGAGGTACCAGAACTACTTTGATATACTGTAGAAGAAGGTATCCCAAGACTTAGGGAACTTGACATGTTAGAGTGAATTTATCAGGATAAAACTTTTACCAAAATATTACGACATGAATTTGTGAAAAGAGTCTCAACATCTCTGAAGATGCCTCTAAGTGCTAATTTATGTCAGTCAGGCTTGACAGTGGGAACTCTCCTAATTGAATTATGACACTTTCCTAAACCAGGACTGACTGGACTCTATTTAGGGGCCAAGTTGCAGCATTTAATTGTCAGAGATTTGGTGTATGTGGTTTCTATAATGGACAGCAGAGTCAAAGTTGTGACCAGAAGCCCCTGACTCACATGGAGCTACAGCTGTTGACTATTTAGGAGTGAAATAGATGGGAAGTTTAATAAATATTTACTTGATCTATAAAGACAGAAGACTTCTAGATCAGGTGAATAGAAGTCTAATTCAAATCACTAGAATAGAAACTTATGATACCTCAATTAATTCCCAAATGAGTCAGTTTACAGACCCACAACTCCTTGAATGAAAAAGAAACCAAATCCCTTTGAGGAAGGACCCCATTTCTGGTACCAAGTGTGTTAGACTAGGTTCTCCAGGGAAGCAAAAACAATGGCAACTCGTGTGTGTGTGTGTGTGTGTGTGTGTGTGTGTGTGTGTGTGTGTATGTGTATCAAGAAATGCCTCACAAAGTTGTTGAAGTAGATAATTCTAGTCCAATCAAACAGCTTAATAGCTTTCTTGGAAGTAATATTTATGGAAGAAGTACAGCCATGATGTTCACTAGAAGGAAGAATGGAAAGACTTTATCTCTTATACTTTGTACCTGTTATTGTAAGGGACTACTCCATACAAAAGGACATCTTGCCTTGTAAAGTAGTTGTGTCAGTCTGGGTAGACTAGAGAAACAAATCCATGGACACACATATGTGTATAAGAAAGAAATTCATATTCAAGAGCAATTGCACATTGAGAAAACATCCCAACCCAGTCCAGTCCAAGGCCATAAGTCTAATATTAGCCCATATGTCCAATACCAATCTATAAAGACCTCTTCAGACTCACACAACACATGCAATGACGCCAAATGCAGGACGATCACAAGTCCTTCGGTCCAGTGGCGTTGTAAGCATTCCAGTGCTGGCAGGAGTTTCTTTGTGACTTCCACAGCTACTGAGGTCTAGTTGCGTCCATGTGGTTTGTCTTCTGCAATGTCTCTCAGGGAGTCGCAGAGAGGTGTCTTCTGCCTCCAAGGAGGAAGTACTAGATTCCCCAGAATTCTCAGCAGAAGGCCATGCCCACACAGAAGTCTCATTGGCTATCTACAAATTGACAGCCTAGACCCCACCCCTAAAGTCTTAATCCTTAAATTGACATCAGGTTAAGTAACTACCACACCCTACTACCACCTCTTTATGTTGGGTGACTAGTTTTTCATAGGAGCCTGGATGGCATAGTGCTTACACATTGGGCTACTTACCTCAAGGTCAGCAGGTTGAAACCACCAGTTGTGATACAGGAGAAAGACAAGAGTTTCTATTCCCCTAAAGGTTGATAGTCTTGGAAACTCACTAGACTAGTTCCACTCTGTCATATAGGGTCACTATCAGCTGGGATCAATTTTATGGCTGTGAGTGATTTTTTTCTTACCCTTTCCAGTTTAGAAATCATATTTTTAAGAGTTTCAAAAAAAAAAACAACTGGTGGAATCATTTAATTCTTTTTATTTCATATAGCATCATGGTACCTGGTCTTCTGGGATACAAAGTCTGTAAATAGCAAAACTAGATCCTGAATCCAAGATTTTCTGTCTCTAACACTTAAGCTATTGATCACTGCCTGTATTCCTTTTTGTCTATTAATCCTATAATTTAACAATATTTGGTAATGTAAAGTAAATAAATGAATAAGTAAATAATAATACAGCCATTGCATCTACTTAAAAACAAACAAAAAACAGCATTGTAACTTGGAAACCAGAGGAAGAAAAAAGTATCCATTATGGGGAAGAAATTTCTTACCTTTTATTTCAGACTCAAATGTGTTTCCATTCAGTTGGAGAGAGTATTAATAACCGAGCCGATACCGAGGGCTCAATAGAAAGTAAATGTATAGAAAAGAATGAAGGCAACATATGTACAAATATGCCTGATGCAATTGATGTATGGATTGTGATAAGAGTAGGAGCCCCAATAAAATGATTTTTAAAAAATCCTATCGTAATCCAATATGTAAATTTTTACAACTGAAGTTACAGAGTTAGAAGGTCATGCCCACAGAAGTCTCATTGGCTCTCTCCAGATTGACAGCCTAGACTCTACCCCTACATTCTTAATCCTTAAATTGACACCAGATTAGGTGACTGCCACGGTAGTTGTTAGGGTCCATCCTGACCTTTCCGACTCATAGCAACCCTCCGTCCAACAGAACAAAACACTGTCTGGTCCTGCACGATCCTCGCTCTTCCTGTTCTGCTTGAGCCCCTTGTTGCAGCCACTGTGTCTGTCCATCTGACTGCGGGGCGTCCTCCTTTGCACTGACTTTCCACTTTACATGATGTTAGTTTCCAGGGACTGGTCTTTCTTGATAGCATGTCAAACGTATGTGAGATGAAGCCTTGGTACTCTCAGTTCTAAGGAGCATTGTGGTTATGCTTCTTCCAAGACAGATTTGTTTATTTTGGGGCAGTCCATGGTAAACTGGAGGGTCCGAACAAAAGATATATCCTCTCTCTACATATCTACAGCTCTGGAGGTGGTGTTTCTACCTCTCTAATGCTACACTGTAGAATTCTGGGATCTTCAGGTCACAGAACATGAAAACAACAGTTTTGACTCGCTGAAGAGACTTAAATCCTGTTCCTTTTCATGGTTCTTTGAGATTTGGGAACACACCGTTTGGGAAATAAAAAGAAGTCTGAAGAGAAAAGATCAGGGACAAGGGTGAAATTCTGGGCAAAAAGACCAGGGATACAAAGTGAACTGACTCCTATTCCTTAAATTTAATTAAACCCTTAGATTTCCTTGGACACTACTCTTGCTCCCTTGATGGAACCTTTATTTGGAAGTATCTAATGAGCCGAGCAAGAGGAGGATTCATTGGAAGTACTTTGGCTACGTTCTCCAGGGAGATTAGTCCACGGAGAAGGACAGAGTGGAAGGGCAGTGAAGAGGAGGAAGGCCCTCGATGAGTAGACGGACACAGCGGCTGCAGCAATGCACTCAAACAGAAGAGCAATTGTGAGGATGGTGCAGGACCGGACAAGGGTCCATTATTCCGTTGTCAAGAAGTTTGCTTCCATTGGAAACCAACCCAACAGCACCTAACGAAACCACAAGACAGAGACAAGTGTATCACTGAGACGACTTGTCATCTGATTGCGGGGCATTTTATTTGGAATCAACATGAACAAACATGAACTTGCCGCCTAGTAGCAATGTTTTTTGACTTCGTGTCATACACATGCCTGTGTGTGTGTGGATGCATGTGCATGCTCACACTTGTGGTGATTTTCAGCCAAAAAAAAAAATCGCAATGAAGCCGATTCCTAGTCACAGTACACCCAGGTGTATCAGAGTCTAACTGTGCTCCTCAGAGATTTAAAGAGCTGATTGTTAAGAAATAGATCACTAGATCTTTCAGTTCTTCTCTGGAGGACTTGAAACATCAGATTGATACTAACAGCTGAATGGGTTAACCACTTGTGCTACCCAGAAACTTCCAAGTCTAAGATGCCCCAAACATGTTCCCACTATTCCTGTCATTGTGTCTTTGGCAACTGGACAAATCGTCCAGTCATATGCCATATCTTGTTTCAGCAATGAGTAACAAGGAGATTCTTATATCCTGACTTTCATTTCTCTTGATCTACAGGCACAAGATTATTGTAAATGGCTATTTAGCTATATTTCTTGATAATATATAAGGAGGAGCATCAGGTTTTCAGGCTGAAAAATAAACTTCTGTTACACCTAAGCTCTAGCTACTACGATCATGCCTATTTTAAAGGTATATTTTATGATTGATTTTTTTAACTGTAAGGTTTATCTATGGACACTTAAAAATAATCGTTCTACAATTTATTATTGGGAGTTAATATATATATCATATCATTCCATATTTCAATCACATCAAGCAGTATTGGACAATTGCAATCACAATCAATTGTAAAACATTCTTTTACTTCCTGGACTCCTTGACACTGGCTCACTTTTACCACCCCCACCCCGCCATCACCATTTGTGTACCCTCCCCCCCTACAAACACTTATTCTACTTACTGTTCCTGTAGGTTCAGTGATACTGGGTTTCAGATACTGGAACATGTATAACACACTCAAGAGGGTGACCTCCAATGACATAACACATCTGCAATAAGCCCCACATTTGAACAAACAAACAAAATACAGAAAATTGTGAAAACCAGATCAGCCTAACATGCATCGGAGGGGAGTTTTAATGGTTCAAGTCAGGTTTATCCTTTGACCTTCTACAGTCCTCTCTCCAGTGCACTCTGTCTGGTGACCTCTTTCCTCCCGTCCCTCCGTTAGGGACATCATAGACAGAGGGCACTCACTGAGGCTTACTTCCTATCTAGTTCCTACAAATGTATCTTGGCCTCCCACTCTCCTCCACAGCCTTCTGAAAACAGGTTTCTCACAATTTATCCTCTGATCCTATTCCGTTCTTCAATTTAGGATTGTATGATTTACAATCTATGGGCATTTTTGAGACCTGAATTGAAGAGTTATTCCTATGTCAAGCTTTACATTTTCTCTTGCCAAGTTGTTTGGCCAGGATGAAATTGAGCGGCAAATACGCATGAAATCCATTATGTTATTAGTCTGCAGCGCATTTTCTTCCTTTAAGTCTCATAACATTGAAGACGGGCATGTTTCTTTGTTGTGTTCTGAAAGATAATTTAATAATAGATAACTGCTAATGATGAGAGAGTAATCTAGTGATGAAGAGTATCATCTTGAATAAAACATTGCCTTACTAGACTCCTTTTATGGACTAGACCCTACCTTGTCTTATGTTTCCAAATCCTTAAGAGTTTAAAAAACCCAGAATTCAAGATTGGCAAATTTCCCTCATGTGGAGAGTTCCATTGACCTCACTGGATTACATAATCCAGTGAAATTCCTTTAATTTGGACTAGTCCAAGAGTATGTTCAAAGGCCTGTCTGTCCAGATTATTCCGTTTGTAAATGTCTTTTTCCTTTTCTTTGAACCAACTTTTTTATTGCTTGCAGCAGAAAACCTTTTCAGGAAATCTAGACCATTATTGTGATAACAAGTAGAGCCCTACCCCTCCTCTCACACTGCTATAACTCGCACCTGAGCAAATGGTGCGGCGACCACAGCAGAATCCATCTCCACACTAGCCCATGGCTGCCACAAGGCAGAAATCAGGAATACCTCCACCCTCCATCTTTCATTACCTCATTCTGATACCAACCTTCCTCCCTCCCATGATACTCTGCTTGTCTGCTGTGTGCCATACTGCATTGCAATGACCACGTAGAACTCAGATGATGCTTACAATTTGGGGGGCTTATCAGGGAACTTGACAGGTTACCACCAGTCAGAATCAGTAAACAGAAAGATAGAGTCGTCGTTCCCTACCGATAGAGAAGGGCCCTTCTCCAGTCAGCAGCCAAGTCTCTGACCATCAGCCTCTCAGCCACATGGTCCCTTGACTTCTGCCTCTGTGAGTCAAGAAGCCACTCTGATGTTCTGAATCAGAATCTCATCCTCTCAACACTGTTCCTCTTCTCCGTCTCATGGCTTCCTTGCCTCGGGATCTGGTTTAAATGTGACATGGCCTCAACTGTCTTCGCCACTTCAGGCAGAGAGAGATCTTGACATTAGTGGCCCTTCTTTCTACATGGTCTTGGGGATTTTCTCCCTCTGATTCTGAGATGATGTTTTTATACACAGAGGAATGGCTTTGATGGAGCTGTGAGTTTTGCCTTTTAGCACGTCATGGTCCCAAAGAAACAAGGTAGTAACTTGGTTCACATTCTTGTACTAAGTTGTTCACACCTTCTACTCAGAATGCATCCTACTTTAATCCTGTGTAATAGCATAAAAGTACTGGAAGCACTCACCCATCTATGCCAGGAAATTTGGGATGCAGCTACTTGACCAACTGACTGGATGAGCTCCATATTTGTCCCATTCAAAAGAAAGAGGACTCAAAAATGTTCAAACTCTAGCGCAATATCACAGATCTCACATGCCCAAAAAACTGCTGACGAACAAGGAATAACATTGCAGATGTCAGCTGACTCTTGGCTGAAAGCAGAGGATACTAGAATGATGCCTGCTTATGCTTTATTGACTATGGCAATACATTTGACTGTGTGGATCATAACCAACTAAGGACAACCCTGAGAAGCATAGGAATTTCAGAACACTTCCTGGTGCTCCTGTGGAACTTGTACAGGGATCAGGAGGCAGCTGTGTACACAGGACAAGGGAATATTGCAAGGTTGAAAATTGGGGAAAATGTGTGACAGGGCTGTGCCCTCTCACCATTCATTTATTCAATGTGTATGCTGAGCAAATCTCGGGGCAGCTGGATTATACGTGGATGAGTTTGGTCTCAGGATGGGAGGAAGGGTTATTAACAACCTGCAGTAGGCAGATGACACAACTTTGTCTGCTGAAAGTGAAGAGGGGTCAGTCTGAGTCAGAACTGACTCAGTGGTGGTGAGTTTGGTTTGGGCATATAGTCTTTGAGGTCCAACCCATACAAGAAGCCATCAAACTGATTTTGCCTCATGGCTCCCCCATTGCGTCAAAGAGGACCTTGTGGTTTTCAATGGCTGGTCTTTCTGACACAGATAACTGGGGCTTCCTTTCAAGATGCTCCTCAATGTCTTTGAACCATCGATCTTATGGTTTGCCTCCAAGTGCATTAAATATTTATACCTCATGATCTATTGTTACCTGACTCTTGCCTAGGTACTGCTGGCTTCTACTCTTTCTTGTCATTAAATCAGTCCTTGAACCTTACTAGTTTCATGTTTTCTTTCCTTAGATCTTCACCAAGTAATCTAACATTCCTCTTGAATGCTATTCTCAAATATCTTTCAGTGAGGACTTTTCTAGGTATGAGACCCACAGTTATTTTCTAACACATTATGCCACTGTATCTTTGTCATAATATTTACTACACCCTGGAAACAATGTCTGCACTATATGTAAGCTCCTAGAGGCAATGAATTCATTCTTTTGGTTGACTAATTTTGCTGAAATACAGAGAACAGCGCCAGGGTTATCGCCAATAAGGAAAGAATAATTCTAATTGATGAAAAAGGAACTATGCCTGGAGCTTTCCTCAAAATCTAAAACGGGGATCGAGAAGCAGTATGCAGGCTTCTTTGGGATGTAGGGGAGGATAATGCATTCTGGAAGCTACGGCTGGCTGTTTGTTTTTGATCACCTATAAAACATTCATAGGTCAACAGGGAGCAAGAGATCCCTATAGATACTTCTTTACCTCTAAGGCTTCACCTGAGGAAATAAACAAAGGTCAGGGAATAATGATTGATGCCACCATTGACTAGCTGTTGGTAGCTAATTAAGGAACTAAAATTTAAGTACAGATAATCCATTGCCTGGAGCGAGAAGCAGCAGCTGGCCTGGAGAGTGCTATGGAGCAAGTCATAAGCTCTGAACTACAAAGGGCTTTGACAGTTCAGTGTGGGCTGAGCTCTTCTGTTCCATGGCCATCATGAGGGACAGGGTTGACTCTTCACCCAGTGGTTCCCAGCAGAATCTGGCTTCATCTGAAGGAGAAAACTGTGATGTAAGTGAAAGAGCAATGAGCTTGCCATTTCAAGGTCAGACCCAAGAACTCACATTAGCCTTTCTTATGCGATCCTGGTCTTACCAGCCAAAGGAGGGATGGTTTAAACCCTCCCAGAACTACTGAGGACTACAAGGCCCATTGATCTGCCTCAGAGAAGTCCCACCCTTGAAAACTTCACGAAACGGTTGGTTCTCTTCTACACCCAAAGGGCTGCTCCAAGTCAGAATTCACTAGGAAACAACTAACAACATCTGGTTTCTAGTTTAATCGGCTTAAATGTAATAATGTGATGGTGCTTAGAAAATGAAAACCATTATATAACTGCAGGTATCTACCTTAAACACTCGTATACTTTTCCTGTAAATATAATCTTTGTTATATTTATACATTACATATATATTTATATATTATAAAATTTATACCTTGTATACTTTTCCGGTAAATATAATCTTTGTTAACAAATGCTTGCTATTAGGTGCCGTCGAATTGGTTCCGACCCATACGACCTTATGCACAAACAGAATGACACACCGCCTGGTCCTGCAATCTCAAGCCCTTTGTTGCAACCAAGGTGTCCTTCCATGTCCTTGAGGGCCTTCCTGTCCTTCACTGCTCCTCTACATTCCCATGATGCCCTTCACCTTGGACTGGTCTCTCCTGATAAATCATAAATATTATTTTTATTAACCAATAAAACTTGAAATTTCTAAAGAATTATTCCTTCATAATTCTATATTCTTCATCCTAGTTTACCATTTAAGAAATCAAGTGTCCTTGATAACTGCTATTAAACATGTAAATGTCCATAAAATTTTGATTCTATTAACTTATGAATACATAAAATGCTGTGAACAGAAAACAAGGTTGGGACAAGATTAACAAACAAAACAGAAGATGTTAACCACTTAGGTTCAGTGACAGCTCATGTCACAATGCCACCAACAGATTCCTATCGCTCCCATCACTCACATAGGTAGGGGGTCTGCTTTAAATTGTAGCTTTTGTTATCTGCATGCTCTGCCAGTTAGGGAATACTTTCAGAGATTATAGACTCAGTCATATAACTAAGATTAATTCTAGGTTCAAAAAAGTCTGACACTGTGAACTGCTAACTGGACAATAACTCAATGAAACTTCACTTCCGTTCTTACAAAATGTGCCATACACTTATTTGACTTAATTAAGCAATTGACAACATTTTCCAATTTCAAAGGAGAAACTCTGGTAAAATTGTCAAATTTGTTATTGATCCAACCTGGGGCTCCGTGTCCTCCTTTATTAGGCAATTGAAATACTATGTTCCCAGAGTACAAAGAAACAGAAGGAGTTTATTGTTTGTGCAGACAAAGAGCTTGGGTGAGAGAATGTGGTTTCAAAAGGAAAAGGAATTTTTTGGTTCAGTGTTTTACTAAGAAGACAATTTCTCAACTAGAGGAGGTGGGAAAAGTTTTTGCATAAAAATTAATTTTTAAAATAAGATTGATTTTTGAAATCACTTTTCCTATATTTTTTTAATTATGATTTTCTGATCATGAACTACATTTAAAACATTTTGGTCACATTGTAGAACAATAATATTTCTTTTTTTTATCATTTTGTTGGAGCTCATAGAGCTTTTCAAAGTACATACATCTATCCATTGTGTCAAGCACATTTGTACATTTGTTGCCATTATCATTTTCAAAACATTTTCTTTCTACTTGAGCCCTTGCTGTCAGCTCCTCATTTTTTCCCTCCCTCCCACATGAGCCCTTGACAATTTAGAAATTATTATTATTTTGCCATGTATTACACTGACAGATGTCTCTCTTCACCCACTCTTCTGTTGTCCATCTCCCAGGGAGGGGTTATATGTAGATCACTGTGATCTGTTCCCCGTTTTCCCCCCAACCTTCCCCTTGCCCTCCTGCTATGGCTACTCTCATTATTGGTCTGGAACTGTTTATCTGTCCTGGATTCCCCATGATTCCAGCTCTTATCTGTACCTGATACATGCTCTGGTCTAGCCAGCCTTGTAAGGTAGAAATGGGATCATGATAGTAGGGGGCGGGTAACCATTCAAGAACTAAAGGAAAGTTCAATGTTTCATTGGAGCTATACTGCATGGTGACTGCCTCTTTTCTTCTTTGTGAGCCTTCTGTAAAGGGATGTCCAATTGCCTGCAGATGGGCTTTGGGTCTCCACTCTGCTCTCCCTCTCATTCACATTGATATGATTTTTTGTTCTGGGTTTTTGATGCCTGATACCTGATCCCATCGACACCTCATGATCACACTGGCTGCTGTGCTTCTTCCATGTGGACTTTGTGGCTTCTCAGCTTGATGGCCACTTGTTTGTCTTCAAGCCTTTAAGACCCCAAGTGCTATATCTTTTGATAGCTGGGCACTATCAGTTTTCTTCACCACTTTTGCTTTGCATGCATTTTGTCTTCAGTGATCGTGTCAGGAAGGTGAGCATCATGAAATGCCAGGTTATTAGACCAAAGTGCTCTTGTTTTTAGGGAAGAACAATTATATTTCTAAGATAGGCTATCTTGTATTATCTTTCTCTTAATGTCACTTATTAGAATCTCAATTAGGTTTTACATGTCAGCATTTTTATTTGCCATGTTTCTTGTTTTCAAAATGTTATATTTTATTTTTATATCTTCAGGTATTATATTTCTTTCTCCTTGCTGTTTACTGTGATTAATAAACTAGAATCTCAAATAATGTAATAACTACACTAAAATCTACATTCTGATAGCCCCTCTTTACTGAAAAGCCATGTAGTATAATTATTTAATTGAAGTTACTTATCATTTCTTAGTTTTTTATATTTATTTATTTTTAATGACAATCTTTGAATTTGAATTTGTATTTTCCTTAATAAAGAAAAATGTTATTTTGACCATAGTTTCCCATAGTTTGCAAATAGTTTGGACAACAGTCAAAATAGCACTTGAATTTCTTTCAGCAAGAATGCACTACCCAAAATTAGAAAGAGAGAGACAAGCAGAGATTCATAGAGAATAACGAAAGAAAATTCACTTGATTTCATGAGCAGGCGACCATAAAGAATATGCAGGAATCAGAGGGCTAAAGTAGTTAATTATACAAAATAGATTCTCTAACCTTCTCAGTGTCATATACTTTTAAAATATATCATGCATTTACATTTCTAAAATATTTTAAATACTATATAGTATGTAAAGTCTATTTAGACAGGTTAGTGACTTTGGCTTAATAAATGTCAAAGCTGTTTTGGTAGTGTTAAAAATAATAAAAATTGAACGAAATATCCAAAGGATCTTCTGAGCAGTTTTTCTCCATGCATTTGCGGGGATCATTTTGATACGGGTAGCAAAGTGGTGATGTACAGGGCACCTCCCTGAAAGGTCAACAGTTGGACAGCACCAGCCGCTCCTTGGGAGAAAGCCCCAGGATAGCTGCTCCTGTAAAGACGGACTATCTCTGAAACCCACAAGGGCAATTCGACCCTACCCTGGGAGGTTGCCACAAGGGGGCATCTACCTGAGGGCAGGGAGTTTGGTTGTGGTTTGGAAAAGTACATGACTTCACACCGGGAAGGTGAAGCAAATGGGTTGTTAGGTGTTGATGTATGTACACTGCAGAGTGAAGCAAAAAGGCTTCTGCGCGGTCCTCACACTGTTGCTAGTTGTCAAGCTCACTGTTCTGGTCGTGTGTCATCCATCTGGTTGAGGATCTTCCCCTTTGACACTGACCTTCTACTTTCCTTGACACTATTCTTCTCCAGGGACTGGTCTTTCAAAGTATTGAAGGGGACATCTTACTTTCCTCTCTCTTCGAAGGAAATGTATGCCTATACTTGGACTTCTTTCAGGGCGTACTTGTTGATTTTTCTGGAAGTCTATGATATATTAAATATTCTTCCACAGCGTCATAATTCAAAACTGGCTACTTTTCTTGAAAAAAAAAAAGGCTTACTTTCATTGAGTCAATTCTGATTCACAGGAACCCTAAAAATGGTTTAGAATTGCCTCTGAGGGTTTTCAAGACTTTAAATCTCTATGGCACCAGAAAGAGGCACCTTTCTCCTGCAGAGATGCTCGTGGCTTTGAACCGCTGACCTTGCAAGTAACCACTTGAAAGCAGCCCAACAAGTAACCACTATGCAACCAAGGCTCCTTGTAACTCACTATAAGTCTTCTTATTCAACGCTTAACTTTCACACATATGAGGCAACTGAAACAAAACAAAATCAAGTTTTAAGTTAAGTACACTTTAGTCCTCAAAGTGAAATCTTTTCTTTTTTTCTTTTTTTTCTATTTTTTATTTTTTTTAATTTTTTTTAAAATTTTTTAACATTTTATTAGGGGCTCACACAACTGTTATCCCAATCCATACACACATCAATTGTGTAAAGCACATTTGTACATCGTTTCTCAAAACATTTTCTCTCCACTTAAACCCCCGACACCA
>NW_022103906.1:71575428-71602264 GCF_000313985.2 Echinops telfairi | reverse complement strand
TGCTACCTTAATACTAAACCTATAAATGTAGGCTCATAGATCTATTTCCCCATCCTCATATAATATATTTGCATATGTACATGTCTTTATCTAGAGCGCTATAAATGCCCTTTCTTTTGAACACCGAAATGGGTCTTTTGCAGTACATTTGTCCAATATATTGGACAAATGTGCAATTGGACAATATACAATATATTGTTTGATTCCTTGTCTGCTTTTCCACAGGTATTGATTGTTAATCCAATTAAAAGGAAATCCTTGGTAACTTCAATCTCTTCTTTGTTTAGTGAGATGCTGATTATTATTACAGTTGTGAGGGTGTTTTTTGGTTTGTTTGTTTTAATTGAGGTGTATTCTATAGTCAGGGCTGTAGTCCTTAATCTGCATCAGTTTTTCAAATCTTTTAAGCTTTCTGCAAGCAATGCTGTGTTCCCTGCCTGTCCAGGTTTGCTAAAGAGTCTTCTGTCAATCCTGATGCTGCACTCTTCTTCATGTGGTCCAACTTTCAGGATTATTTACTCAGAGTACAGATTGAATAAGTATGGGGAGAGGATGTACACTGATGAAAATTTTTTCCTGATTTTAAAATTTGTAGTATGATTTATCTGTTCAAATAACTGCTTCTTGGTCTAAGTACAGGTCCATAGAAGCACAATAAAGTATTCTAGAATTCCCATTCTTTCTCAAGATGATCTGTCATTTCTTATGATCAACACAGGTGGAGATGTATGCTTATCAATAAAACACAAGAAAACATATTTCTGACATTCTCTGCCTTTAGATCCATTGAATGTCAATAATATTCCTTATTCCTGGGCCTTTTCTGAACCTGACTCCACTGTCTGGTAGTTCCCAGCTGGTGGAACCCTGCAATGATTTTTGAGTGAGAAATACGGATCAGCCATTGACTAGCCTTACCATAGTTGATTGAATCCTGTCCTCTCCCCTTTACTGAGATCATGCTGATGTCAGGTCACAAGATGACCCTGGGCTCTCACATCAGCCATGTCTTTTGTATCTGAAATTCAGCGAGCTTGGCTGCAGACAGGAAAGAAAAGATGAACAATATTGGATGAAAAAGAACCACTGGCTGGGTCAATCCTGGTCAGAAACTTCTTGATAGAGAATATTTATTTGGTTTCGTTAGAAATGAAAACCAAAGATGCGTGCGATATATTTGCTATTATTTTCACTCTTTGACAGCAGAATGGCATATTGTTGCAGAGGAAAAAAAATTTCCTTCAGGTGGAAATGAAGCTTTGTAAATGACATCTCTCAGCTTGTGTGTTTCCCTCTAATAGCAGCATCATTTTGGGAATTCACCTAGATGCCCAAGGAAGTTTTCATTATTGAGAATTTATTTTTCTCTGGTGGCTTTCATTCATTAAATTAGGCTTTGCCATGTATTAAATATTGATAGCTAATGCCACTTTATTGCTGCTGGTCTTATTCAGCATCTCTTTTCACAGAACACAATCTACATAATTAGAGAATAGCATGACTTCTGCATCAAGCACATCAGGAGGGTACAAATGTTGTACTATTGCTTTCATTTCAGATGCCAAACTTCATAATAGGGAAATGATAATAATCTTCTTTCAGTTTAATAATGGGAATAAGTGTACTGCGTTGCCTTGCAGAAAATCAAAATGAAGCCAAGAAAGGACATGAAATTATTGACAAGAAAGTGTTACTTTCAAGGCTTTGAGTTTCTTCACTTCTCAGTTCTTGTCGGGTTCACAAGAAAGTGTTCAGATGGGTGCACCCTGATGAGCATTTTTCCTGATTTGAAAATGTGTAGTCTGTGATCTATCGGAGTCAGAGAAAAGGATTGAGCAGCCAGGGTGAGTTGATTGAAGGAATTACTTTGGAAAAGAAATCCCAAAGGCCCTTCTTGAAAACCAAACCAAACTCCCTGTCATCCGGTAGCTGCAATTTGCAGCGGCCCTAGAGGACAGGCCGTAACTGCCCAGTGAGCTTCCGAGAATGGAACTCTGTATGGAAGTAGAAAGCTCCACATTTCTCCTACGGAACAGCAGATGGTTTCCAACTATAACCTTGTAGTTAGCAGACCAATGTGTAACCACTATGCCCCAGGGCTTCTCAACTAATCTAAAAGGACTGGTAGAATGTACAAGGCGATATACCCTACCCCCCACCCAAAGAGAATTTTTTTCAAAGCTATGTATTTAAATTTTTAAAAAAACCCTTATCACCTTCAAAGTACTCTCCATTACACTGAATACTTTTGTCAAACCTGTGATTGCATTCTTGGAAACATTTTTAAAACTCATCTGTTTGAATGGTGCATAGCACCTCCTTCATTTATTTCTTCACCTGCTCTATGTCTTCAAACCTCTGTCTTTTCATGTCCCTCCATTTGAAGAATCAAAAATAAGTTGCATAGAGCAAGGTCAGGTGAATGAGGTACATTGGGCCAGACAGGCATGCTGTTTATTGCCAGAAACTGGTGCACTGAGAGGGCTGTGTGAGCAGGTGCATTGTCATGGTTGTAAAACCAGTTCTCAAAAAAAAATAAAAAAACAAAAAACAAAAAAAAACAACCAGTTCTCTGTGTGCTACAAATCAGGCATTCTTTGTTGCTCACTGTTAGGTAATCTTTTCATAGTTGCACACTATTCTCTTAAATTAACCATCACCAAAAAAACTGAGGTTCCAGTGAAACTGCTTTTATGAAAACAATCACTGTGACTAGAGATAACCTTCCTAGGAGATGCCACTGAGTGCACTAACTCAGAATGAGTTGCTGGATGCTTTCCTATTGAGGGGGAAATACTTATTATAAAAGCTCTGCTCTGCCCAGGCAATTTTTTTTTGGGGGGGGCACACCTTATAAAACTTGACCTTTTATTTGGCTCATGCTGATCTCCCACCATTGGCTGGAGTTCTGGCAGGTCTTATGCTACTGACTAAATGCTGTGCCCTTGTCTCCAAGAGTCTAAACACCAAGAGTTTATTTAGGGATTTGTGGCTAGTGTGAACATCCTGTCTTTCTCCACCCAACCTTTTTCATTATTTACTGTCTCTTCCATTGATTAGAAATGTCTTATCTGACCTTCCCTTTCCTTTGTGTAGGAGAGGTATGTGGGAAAACTTGTCTTCATTCCCTGTTGTGTCATGATTCCTACCAGATTGCTGTCAACATCTCCTCTCCTCCTTTTGCCTCCCTCTGCCTAGCAAATAAAAGGAATATCTGAAGTTTAAAAAAACAGTATCACATCTAACTTAGGTGTTTCAAAAAAAATTGTAAGCAGGAAATCACTGTATCTGTACTGCCATCAAAATAATTACAAGGAAAATGAAACAAATATCTCCTTAAAAACTGTGGTAGGTTTTATGTCTCAGCCATATCCAATTGAGAGACATTTCATTTGGATTGGGTCTACTCTTAATATAGATTGGCACTGTACAGAAGCTATCTCAGTTCTACTGGATCTGGATCCTGAATCTGGTCCATCAACTATCTATTAGTATTGTATGCTGATGCCAGGAGCCATCAGCAGACTGCTGACCTTGGATTTATTTGACAACCTCTGGTTAACCCATCTCTGCATCCAGCATCCTCTGGACTTCTTGCTTCACCTCCCTGCTTCCTTTTCATCAGATCCTGCAGCTAAATCGGCCAAGAGATGCTTGTCGCTTACATCTGACCCACGGATATTAACCGGAGGGAACTTACTTCTGCAACTATGTGAGCCATTTCTTGATATCAATCTCTTTCTCTACACACACACATTCAAGCATCATTAGTTTTGTTCCTCTAGAGAACCTAGCCTAACACAAAAATCAACTCAAAAGCTACTCAGCAGTATTGTTATGTCTTTTATATCCACGTTTTCCCATTAGTCATATCCCATGGAGATTTTAAGCATTATGTCCTAAAACATCATCACACATTATCTGAAATCTATGACAATGTTTAGTTTTACATATTATGTTTGGGGATTAGAAAAAAAATAATTATTAGGCCAGCATTTAATCTATTGTTATGATATATATTAAGGAATGAATTAAATTCAATTAACCTTTATTAACTCATAGAAATATGCTAGAACTATCTTTATCATTACAAGGAAAATAAATATTGGCTGCTCCAAGCTGCTTTGAATAAACTTGAGGAGATATATATATATATATATATATATACTATTTTTGATGTAGTATTATCTTGTATTAGTAAACTAATAGAGTCCAGGTTACTGTACCCTCAATTTCTTCAGGTTAAAGAAGAATACTTACACAAATAACTGACTTAAGTATTTAAAATTTTTTGCATATGGTAGGTTGTAGTTGTAGACATTTTGATCTAAAATAGAATATTAAAATCTTTGTGAAATAATTCAGGTTTAAATTAATCCTGTCCATTAAAATCAGGCCACAATGTTCTAGTCACCATAAAGAAAGCACTCGTAATACTCTATCAAGAACATTATTACTAATTTCATTTTCCCTGGATCCATAACCAATGCTCATGAAAGCCGTCATCAAGGAGTCAAATGACAGAGTACACGATCAAATCTGCCAGGTCCCTTTAAAGTATAAAAAGGAAAAGATTCCACTTTGAGACCTGAGGAGCGCCTAACCAAGCCATGCTATTTCCAAATGCCTCATGTTTGTGAAAGCCAGACCATGAATAAGCAAGGGAGGAGACGACGATGATGCCTTTGAGTGAGGGCCTTGGCAAAGAAGGTTGAAAGTACCATAAACTGCAAGAGCAAATGAAGCGGCCTTGAAAGTCGTGCAGTCAGAATGCTCCTTGGAAAGAAGGATGTCTCAGCAGAAACCAGTCCTAGAAAAGGATGTCAAGTTTGATAGGGTTTCAGTAAAAAAGAGGAAGATTCGGAATGAGATGGATGAATACAGTGGCTGCAATACGGCTAAGACAGAACCATAACTGTGAGGTACAGAACTGGGCATTTTCCAACTGTTGTCATAGGAACTGACTTGGCAGCAGCAACAACTTAACATCAACCTATTTCCACCCCATCCGATTGCTTCCTCAGGGTCAGCCTCATCCATGGCAGAGAGCGAGCAGGCTATTCCTATGAGGTGCCGCTACCTTTATGGTTTCTTTACCTCGTCTCATACCAGCCATCCTTCCCACAGCACTCTCTTTTTCTCTGCTAGGTTTGCTGTTTCATTGCAATGGCCACACTGAATTTACAGGCCATACTAGGGACTATGGGGTTTACTAGGAAAGTTAGAAGATCACAATTCAGAATTAAAAATCTTCAAGATGTCACTGTTTGGCCTGGATTGTCTATTCTCAGTCCTTCAGGCTTGCATGTCTCTCTTTGGTAATAATCCTCTCAGTCACAAAACCACTTTGGCCTCTACCCTTCTCAGGTAATGTTACAAAGCTTCTTTCGTGCCTGCTTATAAATACTCAAAAGCTACTCCGCATTTCTGCTTTACATAGAATTGTTATGACTGGACAGCACTGAACAACAATAGTAAGCAATAGCTATTTAGTGTTTCTGTTTTTCTGTGCTTACTTTGATATCTTTTCATTAGAATAACAGCTCTTCCATTTATTTATTCTCTGTTTTGTGAAATTGTTTTAAATATGTTTCACATTTTCCTACTGAGATTGTTATTCTATTTATATTTCCATCATTTTAAATAATATGAATTTTTGCCTACCTTCTAGCATAAATATGAAAATATTCTTCCAAGATTTTGTTCAATTTTAGGAATTTTTTGTTTTGTGTCCTTTTATTTTGCTTCTAATTGATTGAAAGGCATTTAAAATTAAAGTCATTAATTTTTAGGTCGATACATTTAGCATGTTTTCTCCTTATTGTTTTTGCTTTGGACACCATGTTTAGAAATGCCTGTGCTATCCTGATATTATAAGATTATTTCACTGTATTGTGATATTTAGCTCTTAACATTATTTTTCAATGGAATACCAATAAACAGTAGGTATTGTATTATAAGTGTAAGATATCTTTATTTTCTCCTTAATATTCCAGCAGTAATTGTCAATTTTGGTAGCTGCCACCACACTGGCCTAGAGTGAGAGCTCCCACACATGATACAAAACAGACTATTACGTAGAGTATTCCACAAGGTCATTTTACTGAAGCACCTTGCCAGGCCTTTTCTTGAGTGAGGCCACTAAACCCCAAACCCACTGCCATCAAGTCTAGTCTGAATTATCGTGTCCTGGAGGACAGAGTAGAATAGTTCCTTAGGGGTTTGGGGACTACTTCTTTACCACAGCGGACAGCCTTATCTTACTCTCATAGGGTAACGGACAAGTTTGAACCAGTGACCTCGTGGTGAACAGTCACTGTACCACCAAACCATCCACTTTTCATTTTGTATCAGATCACAAACCACTTAAACCCCTCATGCTACTTTCATTAGTGGGACAAGTATACATTTTCTAACACACCTTCTTCTCTACAGCTTTGGAATGGGAACTAGTCACATCCTGCTGCTGTTGGGTACGTCAAGTAGATTCCAAATCATGGCAATCCTTTCCAATGCACTAGAACTGTTCTATCCATTTTCTTCCCTATTATCTTTATGGAATCAGATCACCAGGCCTTTCTTCTTGAAGCACTTGCTCATGAAAATCAAAGATGACAACTTAAGTATGCAGAAACATCTGAAATCCTCACAACTAGAGCAATAGACAACATCATAGTAGGTAGACAAAACTATTGAAGCTGTCAAGGATTCCATCCTCTTTGGAAACATAAGCAATAGTCATGAAAGCAGCAGCTCAGGAATCAAAGGTTACGCTGCACTGAGCAAAGCTGCTGCACAGGAAGTGAAAAAGAGCAAGGATGTCACTTTGAGAACTAAGGTGTGCCTAACAAATCCATTTGACATCACTGGACATGGAAGTGAAAGTTGGATCATGAATCAGGAAGAGAACAGAAGAATGGCTATCTTTGAACTACCGGGTGGTGAGAGTGTCTAAAGAGCAAGACTTTCAAGGAGATGGATTAGCACACTGGCTGCAACAAGGGACTCAGACATAGCAATTGTGAGGATGTCATAAGATTTGATAGTCTTTCAAAAAACAAACAAAAAACCAAACCAAAACAAAAAGACTTGATAGTGTTTCATTCTGTTGTCCATAGGGTTAATATGAGTCAGAATTGGCTCAACAGCATCTAACAACAATATAGTCAAATAGCATATAGCACCCAAGTGTGTAATATAGACAGAAATTAAAAAGGTTTTAACATGAATACAAGTAGAGAAATCAAAAGTATCATGAACTGTGTGGTATTTACATAATCTTGTGTCAACTTGAAGGTCTTAAGAGTGAAAGGGGTGGACTTTAGCCTGCCAATCAGATCATACACAGCCTGATGCTGCCTCCTTGTGGGCATGACTTTCTTACCAGGAGGATTCTGGGAACTTCCTCTCTCTCACTGCTTCACCTTCCTGTTGAAGACACATTGAGTTGCGGAGAGACTTGCACTACCTCTGTGATGCTACCACTGCTATTGTATCCACAAGATTTTACACCCACTGGTCTGCCATCATTGCATGTGGCTGTATGGGTCTGAAGAGAGACTTCTGGACTAGCATCAGATTTATGGGCTAATATCAGACTTATGGACTTGATCTGGACTGGGATAGAATGTTTCCTTGATATTCAATTACCCTTTGATATAAAGCTCTTTCTTATATGAGTATGTGTTAATCTGGGTTGACTAGAGAAGCAAATCCAGGGATAAGCATGCATATATAAGAAAGAGCTTCATCTCAAAGAGTAAGAGTAATTTAATTATACATCACTTTATTTATTTAATTATACATTCACTGGAGGCTTAATCTATGTGTTGACCCTACCCAAATGGATTTGGGCTTCCAATGTCATCTGTAGCCTTCTGAAAACCGGTGTTCATAATCTAAACTCTGATGCCACTCACTCTTTCAGATTGGGATTATATTATTTACAATCATTGAATCACACATGCCAGTATGTTTCTTCCATGTGAATTTAGTTGACACTTCCGTTTGATGACTTGTTTAAAGCTATGCCTAAGACCCCAGGTGCTATTCCTTCGGGAAGCTTGGCACCATCTATTTTCTTTACTACACTTTACTGTAGCACCATTCTCTTTAGTGGTCTCTTCATGAGGGTGACCATCAAGCAGGGGCTTGCCAAAAGAACCAATTGTTCTGAGATTAGGGCCAGAATTAAGTATAAACCTAAATTTATTCAAATATTTATAGCTTATATTTTTCTCTAGTTCACCTGAGAGAAATTATTGCCACTTTATGTCAGAGAATTATTTGCTAGGAAATAATTTCCACTGCTGTCTAATCACTGCTGACTCATAGTGACCCCATAGGACAGGGTAGAAGTACCCATGTGCGTTTTCAAGACGAAATCTTTCCAGGAGTAGAAAGCCTCAACTCTCTCTGGAGGAGCTGGCTGGTGGGTTTGAACTGCTGTTGCCCTTGCAGTTAGCACCCCAGTTTGTAAAAACTACGTGTTGATAGTGCCATTAGTTTAAACAATTGAATATAATTTAAACCTTTGTTGAGTAAAGGAAAGTATACATGTATAGGCCAGCTATGAGCCACAATACATGAATTGTTGACATGTGCGTATTAAACTCTTAAGTGACTGGACATTACAGAAAAAATGGCTGTTGGAGATAGGGCAAATCTTTCAATAATATTTTTTCACAATGGCACAGCCAGACCTTCCAGATTAATACATGTCATAATGAGGCAAAGAGACCATTAAACTAGTAAGTATATGGGAGTGCCAGGCCAACCGTCATTGGTCAACCTCAAGGCAAGAGATTCAACTTGGCTACATGGATATTAACCATCTTGAAAATCTCACTTTTTTGAGTCTCGGTCTCCTATAACTTCCATATGTGAATTATTATCTGACCTTATTTAAAGAGTCCAAATATTATAAATCTACTTTTTGAAATTTCAAGTAGCGAGCCTAAATTCACAAGGTGTAAACATGAGGATAGATTATATTCTATACCTTAAAAATTAAAGTTTTTGAGCTTAATAAACCAATAATCTAAAGTCTGAACCCAATTGCCTCATTCAGTCACGTAAACCCTATGTGAAAAAGAGAAAAGTTATTGATTTTGCATTTCTGAAAGTTGATGCTAAAAGCATGTGTTTATGCTCATTTTGATTTGTATTAACACTGATTGAGGGCATGCATGCGATAAGCAGAGCAGTCGGCTGTGCGTGGGGCTGCAGCGGCAAGGTCAGACTTCAGAAACCACCAGCTGCTTCTTGGAAGAAAGATGAGGCTTTCGACTCCCCGAGAGCTAGTCTTGAAAACCCTTGGGGCCAGTTCTCCTCTGTCCTGCAGGGTCACAAGGAGTCAGTCAGCTCAATGGCGGTGAATGGGGTTGTTATGAGGTGCCATTGCATCAGTTTCAACGCACGGAGACGACAAAACAGAACACTGCCCCTTCCTGCACCGTCCTCACAATTGCTGCAATATCTGAGCCCGTTATTGCAGCCCCTGTATCCATTCATCTCTTTGAGAGTTACCTCTACTTTCCTAAGCACGCTGTCCCATTACTAGGATTACTTCCTCTTGATAGTGTGTCCAAAGCGTGTGAGACAAAGTCTTGCTATCCTCCCTTCTAAGGATCATTCTGCCTCTATTGTTTTCCAAGACATTCCTTCATTCTTATGGCAGTCTACAACGGATTGAATGTTATTCGCCAAAAACAGAAAACAATGGAATAACTTTTAAAATCCTACTTAATCATTACTTTTAAAAACATGTAAGATAATTGGAAAAGCCATAGCTTGAGCCAGTCAAACCTTAGTCCTCAAAGTGACATTTTTGATAGTCAGCATTAAATTTTTTCCAAGCAGTTTTAATGAAGGCAATGGGCCATCTTGTTTCCTGACTGCTGCTGCTTTGGGCTTTGATTATAAATCCAGGTAAAATGAGATATTTGACAGCTTCAGTCTCATCTCTGGTTATCATAATGTTGACCATTAGTCCAGCTGTGAGAAATTTTACATTCTGTTGAAGTATAATAAACATAGAAGGATATAGTCTTTGATTTTCATCACCCAGTGCTTCAAGTGCACCTCTCTTTCTACAATTAAAGTTGTAACATCTGGATATTTCAGGTTGCTAATGCAATTTCCTTTTAATCATGATATGATGTCCTTCTTCGTATAGTCTCGCATCTTGCGTGATTTGGTAAGTGTGCAGATTTAATAAGTTTGGTGACAGGATTCAATCTTGACAAATATACTTTTCTGATTTTTCAGACCACTCAGGAATTCCCTGTTCTGATAGAGTGACTGCCTCTTGTTCTGTGTGCAAGTTCCTCCTGAGCATATTGAATGTTCCATTCTCTCCATTATGCCCAATGTTATCTGTAATTTGTCAAAATCACACAGTTTAAAACCTTTGCTCCATGACTCAGTTGTCACCTTGCCATACATGTTTCGTGATGCTGGAAGTTCCCTTACTGGTATTTTAAACGACCAGCAGGTATTTTAAAGATAAAGATAGTCTAGGAAGATAGAAGATGAGATATCCTTCTGAAAAACTAGCCACTGAAAACTATATGATAAGCAGAGGAACATTGATATAGCACCAGGAGATTAGTTCTCCGTGTTGGAAACACTCACTATGCCACGGGGGAAGAACTGTCCCTTTGAAACAGAGTCTTTTTTTAAATTTAATTTTAATAAATCATTTTATTGGGGGCACTTGCAGCTCTTATAACAATCCCTTTATCAATTGTATCAAGCACATTTGTACATATGTTGCCATCATCATTTTCAAAACATTTCCTTTATGCTTGAGCCCTTTGTAACAGCTCCTCTTTCCCCCCTCCCTCCTTAAACCTCACACCCTCGTGAACCCTTGATCATTTATAAATTATTTCTATTTTCATTTTTTACACCATCTGCTGTCTCCCTCCACCCAAGTTTCTGTTGTTTGTCCCCTGGGGGCAGGGTGTAAGTTGATCTTTACAATTGGTTCCCCTTTTCTCCCCCTTCACCCCACCTTCTCCCTACTCTCATGGTATCACTACTCTCATTATTGGTTCTGAGAGGTTTATCTGTCCTGGATTCCCTGTGTCCAGAGCTCTTATCTGTGCCAGTGTAGATGCTCTGGTCTAGCAGGATTTGCAAGTTCGAACTGGGGTCAGGATAGTGGGGGGCGGGGGGTGGGGGGAGCATTGAATAACTAGAGGAATGCTGTGTGTTTCCTAGGTGATATAAACCCCACACCCCCACACCCCGTGGTTCATCCCTTCCTTCTGACCCTTCTGTAATGGAATGTCAAATTGTCTACAAATGGGCTTTGGGTCTCAGTTCCAACCCACCTCATTAGCATCAAAATGGTTGAAATAGAGTCATTCTTAAGGAGTTTCAGAACCTTCTTTTCTGATTTGGCATGATGCAAAATGGGAAGAAGCAGCTGGAAACGTTCTTAGAATTTGGAACATAGATTGTATGATGTATCAGACTAGAAACAGGGGCATCATTAAAATTGAAACAGCCATTTTGAATCATTAAGCATTTGGTTTATTATGCCTGCAAAATAGCAACTCTATCTCTGGAAAGAGACCATTGTAAAAACAAACTCAGTGCCATCGAAATCCTATAGGACTGGGTAGCAATGTCCCCATGGGCTTCGGAGACACTGGAGGAATAGAGAAACTTGTGTTTCTCTTGCAGAGTGGCCGATGCTTTCGAACTGCTGACCTTGCAGTCAGCAAACCATCTTTAAACCCCACACTGTCAGACTCCTCCCAGAAAGAGACCATGGTGAACCTCAAATTGTTGAACGTCAAAATCTTCATACAGAACAAGATCATGGCCAACTGCAGAATGTACCATGATTTGTTCATATGCAAGTTCAAATTGAAGCTGACAATTTAAAAATAATTGCATGTGACCCAATGTATGGCTGTGTTCGTCTGGGTAGACTAGAGAAACAAACTGATAGACACTCATGTGGGTATAAGAAAGAGATTTATATACAAGAACATTTGAATATTGAGAAAACATCCCAGCCCAATCCAGATCAAGTCCTTAAGTCTAATATTAGCCCACATGGCTAATACCCATCTATAAAGTCCTCTTCAAACTCATGAAGCACTTGCAATGATGCTGGTTGCAGGAAGACCATAGGCCAGTGGGTGGGAATCCGGGATGTAAACATTTCCGCACTGGCACAGGACTCTGTGTTTCCTCCAGCTCAGGGCACTAGTGTCATTCCATATGTCTGTCAGCTGCAATATCTCCTAGAGAGTGAGCACAGAAAGTGAGTGTGTCCTACCTCCAAGGAGAAATACTGGAGTTCCCAGGAGAAGGCCATGCCCACACAGAGGCCTCAATGACTATGACCTGATTGACAGGCTAGACTCCACCCCATCACTCTTAATCCTCTCAGATAGACAACAGATTATGTAACTGCCACAATGGCCTTGGGGATATCCTTTCTAAATTTAGAGAGGTTTTCAAGAAGATTTATTACATTGAACATGTTGAATATGGATGACCGTACATGTTGCAGAATAATTTCATGGGAGAAATATATATATTAATCAGTTGCCTAATTTAGTTTCTAAATATTTTAATTTTTGAGCTGACTCCTGAATTTATAAAAGTTTAATTGACTAACTTTTGCCTACCTTATTTTGAAGTTCTTTATAAATAACTCTTAATATTATTTCACTATTATAAATAATTATACACTGGTAGAAATTACAGGGTAAAGTCTACATTAACTACATTTTAAAAATGAGCATGAGACTAGCCTAGCTTTTTTGTTTTTTTGTTTTTGCAGAAACGTTAATAGAAAATATTTTAAGTAAGTAAGAATATACATAGAATCTCTGACTAAAATAATTGTACCCAATGATAATAGCAAAGGGTAATTCAGGAAAATTTGTAAGAATTCTTAATTTTGATATTCTCAGTAATTGAAATTAATGATAAATTTTGTTAAGCTCCTGAGCAAAGGACCACATGTCAGAAAGGTACACATGTTCTGCTTTGAGAAGGAAGGGGCAGATAAGACCATATCATTATATCAAAACATTCTGCAATAAACTTAATGGCCAAGAAGCCATATTAGGATTCTAGGATTTTATTATGTGATTAAAAATAGAGGTAGTTAGAATATCCAACAATGTGAAAAATTGTACTGTACATGTAATGCTACTGGAGACACATAAATGGATAATTTGAATTAAAAATAGTATTTTTGTTTTGCGCAAAATAAAACCCAAAAAGTATATTATGAAATTATTCTAAAAGCTAAAAATAAAATTTAAATCTGCTTATATATTATTAAATATTTTTAAAAACCACAAGTAGGATCTTGAGAGAAAGTTACTATTTTAAAAAACAGTCTAAAGCACAGTCTAGTCACTTTCGCTGTTGGCTTTCTGATTCGTTAGTATTGTGCAATGGCAGTTTTCATTTCGTAATTGCTTTAGCCTACACTCAAAGTCAAGTGCCTAGAATAGTGTTTTGCTCTGTGAAGCCTTCAACAAATAGCCTTAGACTAACTTAATGCAAACACTCTACAAACACTTCAGCCTTTGGACCCAAATTCAGTTACCCTCTCCTTGTTATTACTCACCCTGCCACAGAGAGTTTCTCTTTGTTTTTATCAAGTAGAATTACATCAGTTCTGATGGAGAAATGCATTAATATACTCTCTGCTGGTATTGCTTCCTGAATGAATTCTCCTGAGGTATTTAGTAAGGTCAAATAATAGAGATAATAATTTGTTAACCTTTCTGATTAAGTGTACATATCAGCTGTAATTAAATGGGGGAAAATTAGCACAGTGATATTTTAAATGAGTAATAATTTGAAGACCTATTTACAATATGTTTATATTAGCATGCTAATAGACATATCTTTTTGTTTGAAGCATTCGTTTCTATTCATTTCACTGAAGTTAAATTCAAGGGATAATTATTTTTATTACTTTTTAAATCATTTTATTGGGGCCCATACAACTCTTATCATAATCCATACATATGTCAGGGATAATTATTTTTTTAAATCACTTAATATTTCACTTTCATTCTTATGCAAGCCATTTTGTGTGTGTGTGAATAGGTTTATTAATTCTTTTGGATCTAAACTTTACTCTAAGACAGTTTTAATTAGTAATTGTAGAAAAGCTCCTCCTTTTTCCCTCCCTTCTCCATCCTCCCACCCTCGTGAACCCCTGATAAATTATAAAGTATTATTATTTTCATATCTTACACTATCCGCTGTCTCACTTCACCCATGTTTCTCTTGTTGATCCCCCAGAGGTGGGTGGGTGGGTTGTGGGGAGCATTATACATGGATCATTGCTGTTCGTTCCCAATTCCTCCCGCTTCTCCCTCCATCTTCCCCCTACCCTCATGGTATCACTACTCCCATTACTGTTCCTGAGGGTTTTATCTGTCACAAATTCCCTGTGTCAAGAGCTCCTATCTGCATCAGTGTACATGCTCCGGTCTAGCCGGATTTGAAAGGTAGAACTGGGTTCAGGATAGTGGGGGTGGGATGTGAAGAGGAAGCATTAAAGAACAAGAAGAATGTTGTGTGTTTTGTCAGTGCTATGCTGCACACAGGATGACTTGTTCCTTCCTTGTGACCCTTCTGTAAGGGGATGGATATGCAATTTTCCACTGATGGGCTTTGGGGCTCCATTCTGACCCCCATCGTTTACATGGATATATTTGTTTTAGGCCTGATACCTGATCCCATAGACCCTCCGTGATCACACAGGCTGGTGTGCTTCTTCCATGTGTACTTTGTTGATTCCCTTCTAGATGGCCACTTGTTTATCTTCAAGCCTTTAAGACCCCAGACACTATATCTTCTAATAGACGGGCACCATCTGCTTTCTTCACCACATTTGTTTATGCACCCACTTTGAATTCAGTGATCATGCCCAGGACGGTGAGCACTACAGAATGCCAGGTTATTAGAACAAAGTGTTCTTCCATTGAGGGAGGACTTGAGTAGAGACCCAATGCCTGTCTGCTACCTTAATAGTTAACATTTAAATATATATACATAGACCTGTATCCCTATCATTATATGTACATGCCTGTATTTATACCTTTATAAATGTCTTTTGCCTCCTAGTTCTTTCCTCTATTTCTTTTTACTTTCCTCTTGTCCCACTATCATATTCCACTATCATTTGGTACTCAGTACTTTCTCTTGGCTATATTGCACTTGATCAAACTCCACCAGGCATTCTATACCCTCCTCACCATCAATTTTACATGTCTTGTTGTTCCCTTGTCCCTGAATTTGTTGGCCCCCCTCTCCATTTATCCTACCTCCTCCTCTCCTATGTCCTCCATTAGACATAAGTCCCATTGTTTTCTCCTCAGGATTGTTTATCCTGCCTATCTTATATGGATAGACATGAGAAAAAAGAAAAAGGCTAAAAAAAAAAAAAAGCCTATAAATGTTACCCGATCTGTCTGTTGACCCTTATTAATGTATTGCAATTGGGTCTGATGAAGTGCCAAGCCCTTCCCATCATTTCCAAAGTCTATTTTCATGATTCCTTAGAACTTCGTTACTTTGCTCCCCTTGTTGCTCTGTTGGGCTTCCTTTGTGTTTTATTCTGGGGTGGGTGTGTGGGGTGGGGCGGGGGTCAGTCTGGGTACAATTCCCACACTATGTCTCCAGTGTTGTTCCCTATAGCACTGTGGGTCAGTGAGAGGGCACCATGTCTCCTTGTGGCACCTGCCCTATGGTCCGCTCTGTGCATTGACTGCTCCTAGCAAGTGTTTCCTCCTAGAGGCGTGGTGGGCCAGGATGTGGTTCTCTCTCTCCCTTTCTCTCTCCTTCCCTCCCTCTTTGTTTACTCCCCTATGGTCTGGGTAGACCTGCCACTCTTCCAGGGCCAGCTCTTCTAATGATAAACTCTATCATCTTTGTGTTAGGCTGTGTTGCCTAGGGACAATCCAGTG
Organism: Echinops telfairi; assembly: GCF_000313985.2. Classification (NCBI taxonomy): domain Eukaryota; kingdom Metazoa; phylum Chordata; class Mammalia; order Afrosoricida; family Tenrecidae; genus Echinops; species Echinops telfairi. Next base: position 71,586,299 of record NW_022103906.1, on the reverse strand, counting down.
ACACTCATATACATATAACCAAGACCTTTATATCAAGACCTAAGTATATATCATGAAGGCATCCCATCCCAGTCCAACTCAAGTCCCTAAGTCCAATGTTAGTCCCCAGGTCCCTCGCCAGATTCATACAGCTATGTGCTACTGATGTAGAGAGGTCACCTGGGGAGCAGAAAGATCACAGTCTGGTAGGTGCAGAGTTGTGTGCACACAAGGTCTGTGGGAACATGGCAGTGCTGGCTGTTCTCAGGGTGAGTCGGTCTACACTGGGACCTCCCTGAAGGCAGGCAGCGTTTCAGTGAGCAGAAAGACAGAAGGGCAGGGAGAGAGCTCATCTCTATTCATCCTGCTCTTACATGAATGGTTTATGATATCAAGGAAGTTTGTCATCAGGCTGTGACTCGATTGAGAGTTTTGACTTGGCTCTAGCCAGGAGTCTCTACTCGACATAAGCCCTAACTACCACAATCCTGAATACAAATTTATTTTTATCTGTGGTTTATCTTCTAACTATGAACTATAAGGAACTAATTTACACAAGTACTCCACTATACTCATACTTCTAGTTCTGCTTCCCCTCCAGTTCTAAAATGTTGGTGGTATTAAAGATTATTTTATAATTAAAATAAAGTGATTTTGAAACTCAGCTTCTGAATTATTAATACAATGATTCTTCCCTTTAATAAATATAGAAATATTTTTGACAACTTATCTAACATGAAGGATAAGCCCATTAGGGCTTTTCCTACCTTTTTATCTCGCATCTCTTCTAATTTCTACCTCTGTTCTGTGACATAAAGGTGCCTGGTAGTGTGGTAAGGATCCATAGTGGTGCCATGACATGCAAACTGGTCTGCTGACCTCAAGCGTCTGAAGTTCAAACCCAGGAGCATTTCCACAGGAGAAAGAAGAGGCTGTCTGCTCCCATCAGTTGTACTCGCTCAGAAACTGTGAATTGAGGTCCATTCAATGGCAGCTAGGGTTTGGGTTTATCAGTTGCTGGTTGGGAAGTTGTGCTCTGCTGCTAACCATACCATCAAGGTCAGTGATTCAAACCTGCTCCTCACGCTGCGGGCACAGATGTGCCGACCTGTTCCCCCAGAGCCCTTTGGGATGGTTTAGCTCAATCTGATGGAGTTGCTATGAGTAAGATTCAACGGATGGCACCTAACACCAAACTGTGGGAAGGGATATGAATTCAGGGTATTCGTGTCCTTGTCTTCTTTCACCCTATAGTGAAATGAAAGAGCGCTATCAGTTTTTTTTCTTCCCCTATTTTAAAATTTATTTTAAATCATTTTATTGGGGGCTCATACAGCTCTTATCACAATCCATCCATCCATCCATCCATCCATCCATCCATCCATCCATCCATCCATTGTGTCAAGCACATTTGTACATTTGTTGCCGTCATCATTTACAAAACATGTTTTTTCTACTTGAGCCCTTGGTATCAGCTTCTGATTTCTCCCCTTACCTCACAAACCCTTGATAATTTATAAATTTTTATTATTTTTTCATGTCTTACACTGACTGACCAATATCACTCTTCACCCACTTTTTTGTTGTCCATCCCCCAGGGAGGGGCTTATAGGTAGATCATTGTGATCGGTTCACCCTAATGCTCCTCACCTTTCTCTTACCCTCCTGGTATGGCTATTCTCAATATTGGTCCAGAGGGGTTTATCTGTCGTGGATCCCCTGTGTTTCCCGCTCTTATCTGTACCCATGTACATGCTCTGGTCTAGCCAGGTTTGTAAGATAGAATTGGGGTCATGATAGTGGGGGAGGAGGAAGTAATAAAGAACTAGAGGAAAGTTGTATGTTTCATCCGTGCTATACTACACCCTGGCTGGCTTGTGGGAAAATCTGTAAGAGACCTACAGTTGCTATCATTGTGAAAACTGTTAAAACTATACATCTTCATATTTTTAGTATTTGTATACAGACTTAAGGATATCCTAAGAGAAAGCATTTTTTAAAATGCCAACTTCAGATAGTAGAATAACGTGACCAATAGAGATAAATTTGTGGTAAGATTGCATATTATATATCTTTTACATAGCATATTTTGATCACTGAGCATTAAGTACATTATTATATAATTATTGAGACAAATCACGCACAGTATTTGACTGCTATTTACAGTGTAGAGGTTTGAACCTACCTTGAGGGACGTAAGAAGAAAGGCCTGGCGATATAATTTTAAAAACCGAGCCACTGAAATCCCCAGAGTGCATAATACAGCTCTGACACTCCGGATTTGGAGTAGACTGGAGGGCATCCGGTTTTGTTTATGTTTTTTTGTCATTGCTTTGGCCAATGATTTCCATCAAGTAGTGATTTTGTACCCTGGGGCTTTTAGCAATGTCTGAAGACATTTTAATCAAAATTTAGAATTCTCTCTCTCTCTGTGTGTGTGTGTGTGTGTGCAGAAAGATTGCAACTGATAGTTAGTAGTTAGAATATATGCCCCTAAATATTTTCAAATATAAAGGCTAGCTCCCTAACAATGCAGTTATATCTCCTTAATTTTCAATAATGCTATGGTAGTTACATAATCTGGTGTCAATTTGAGGATTAAGAGTGTAGAGGTGGAGTCTAGCCTGTCCATCCGGATGTAGCCAATGAAGCCTCTGTGTGGGAGTGGCCTTCTCCTGAGGCTTCTGGAAACTCCTGTTTTTTCTCTTTGGAGGCCAGAGACACACTTTGTCTCTCTCTACTCACTCCATTGGATACTCTCTACTGACAAGGCTCAAGGCTCACTCCCTAAGAGACATCCCTGAGGAGAAGCCATATGGACCCACCCTGACGCAGCCAGTACTCTGGACCTGGAGAAGTCGCATCCAGACCCCTGCCAGCGCTGAGATGCTTACAATACCACTGGATCTTAAAGACTTGCCCGCCTCTAGCCTGTGATCTTCCTGTATTCAGCATCATTGCATGTGTTTTGTGAGTCTGAAGAGGACTTTATAGATTGGTATTGGGCATATGGGCTAATATTGGATTTATGGACTGGATCTGGACTGGGTGGGGATGTTTTCTCAATATTAAACTACTCTTATATAAAAAAAACTGTTTCTTATACTCATATGAGTGTGTCTATGAATTTGATTCTCTAGTATACCCAGATACCATTGTTAAAAATCCCTGGCATAGTCAGATTTAAAGTGACTTAGGTAAATAATAAATAGTGAGAAATGGATGGGGATCAGAAGTAAAATCGAGATAAAAATCTAACCAGAATCTTTGGTTTCAGGCTCAGTGGAAGTAAGATTTAGATCTATGCAAATATGGGCAGCATTTCAGAAGAAATGACTGTGTTAGATAAAGAGATCAACTTAAAAATTAACAGCATCAAAGTTATAGATGATGTTAGGGGAATAAACAAACTCACAAAGACAGCATGCTCAGCATGAGAATCTATTTCAGATTGAGTCTGAGAGATAACTCAGTCTTCAGTGGTGTCTGAAGACAACAAATTTAAAAATTAATTAGAGCTGTAAAATGATTGTCAAGGCTGAGAAATGAAAAGACGTTTTTAGAGTAAAACATCCAGCCCAGAGAGATAACCAAGATACTATAACACTCCTATTGCACTGATCAAGGAGCCTTGGTTACAAGGTATGCTGCTAATCACAAGATCCGCAGCATCTACTGACCCACTAGAGCAGCAGAAGCCACTGGACACACCAGTCATTCCCTGAAAGAAAGAGGAAGTTTTCTTATATCATAAAGATTCACAGCCTTAAAAAAACAGAGGAAGCCTCCTGCTTTGCCTTGTAGAGTTTCTATGAATGAGAATGAACTTGATTGTGTACTTACTTTTACAGTACTTATTTGATCGGTGAAGATCCCTGATGGTAAAGTACTCCACTGCTAACCAAAACACCAGTGGTTTGAACTCAATAGCCACTCACCAGACACAAAAAAACCTGTCCATTTTTACCCATAAAGATTATAGGCTAGATTATTGGGCCTCCTGACTTGGTTTGCTCTTACTTACAATCAGGTTGACGACATGCACTAAAACAATAACATTCAATCTGATGCTGAGCAAATAATTCACAAAACTGGACTGTATGAAGATGATGAAGGATGAAGCCTCATTCACAACTTTCTTTTAATGGTGACACAGTGTTTCTTGATGAAAGTGAAGAGGAATTGAATCAATTATCAATTAAATAAAGGATTAGAGGTATCAGTATTGATTAAAACTATACATACACACATACTCCTTTTATAAGTAGACTAGTAAGCATGATAAATGGGGAAATCAGAGTTTTTAAAGATTTTACTTGGGATCATAACCAATGTTTATGGAAGAAGCAGTAATGAAATTACTGTATCTTTTATTGGACAAATCTACAGAAAAGCCTTGTTGAAAAGTAAAGGTACCACTTTGAGACCCAAGGTTTTACTGACTCAAACCATGGTAATTTCAATAGCTTCATATGCATGTCAAAGATGGACGATGAAGAATTGATGTCGTTGACTTATGTTGTTGGTAAAGAATATACCGTGGGCTACCAGAAGAGCTAACAAATATTTGTCGTGGAAGAAGAACATCCAGAACTTTCCTACGAAAGAGATATGAAGAAACAACCTTGAGAAAGATACAGTACTTGGTCATTGAAAATGAAGAATAACCTCAATAAAATATATTGATAAAGTGGCTGCAACGATGGGTTCAGACATGGCAGCAATTGTGAAGATGGTATCAGGCAGTGTTTATGGATACATAGAGCCTATGTGATAGACTTTACATAGAGCATATTTGATAGACTTTACATAGGGCCTATGTGATAGACTTTACATAGAGCCTATGTGATAGACTTTACATAGAGTCTATGTGATAGACTTTACATAGAGCCTATGTGATAGACTTTACATAGAGCCTTTGTGATAGACTTTACATAGAGTCTGCTTTACATATCAGAATCAACTCAGACTTCTGAGTAAGTCTGCCAAGGGAGAGATCAGAGTAGGAAGGAGACGATTGAATAAAGAGTATGTGAGGAGGGTCTTCAGATAACTATGTAATATGATGATATTACCTAAGCTTTGTGATAAAAATAAGTGAATGCATGTTAATGCTTTTTATTTTAAACTTGATGAATTATTCATGCGCTCTTATATGTAGCCCTATTTATATATCTTAATTTCAGCAAGAGAAAAGGCAAGACTATGTGCTAAAATGTCTTAAGCACAAAAAAACTTCATGAACAGGAATTTGTGCTCACAATTAAAATTTGAAATCTATTAATATGGATTAGTGGATATATGTGACATTAATTCTTTTGCTTTCAATCTCTTTCTTGCTAGCAAAGTAGACATGATCTGGGGTCCTAAGTGATATATTACCCTTAACTTCCCAAGACGGCTTTCATTTGGCATGCTCACAGAGTCAAAAATCTCTACCTCATGGATTAGAAAGAGCCCCACCGAAGATCTCTGAATAATACTCTCATTATATGCCTTATTCACTCAATAAATATGACTTGACTAATTAATATCTCTCAAACACCTTTCTAATTATTGAAGCTAGAACACTATATGATATTGAACAACTTGAAGCAAAATAGAGGTTAAGAGAGAGATGAGGGAGACAGAAAGGAGATAAACAAAATAGGACATAATATTGCTGCTACTGTTGTTAGTGATGGGTGCCTTTAAGCCAATCCTGACTTATAACGACCCCAGGTGACAGAATAGCACTGACCCGTAGGTTGTAATCTGTACAAGAGAAGATCAATATATATATTTGTATATCTCCAAGGTCTTTGAAGTGAATTTACTCCAGAGTCAAGAATCGTATTTATAATTTCTCTCTTTACCAGGAGACAATTTGATGAGTACAGTTATTGCCTGTCTTGAGTATTTTATCAAAAATTGACATGAATTTTTTCATTATGATATATACTAGGTATTTGGTGTGGTATTTGAGACATAGAAAACATCCAAACCAAGCTGATTGCCATGCGGTCCATTCCAACCCTATAGAACAGGTCGAACTGCTCTGTGGTTTCTCAGGCTGTAAGCGGTGTGGCTGTTGTTGTTCGATGCCATCCAGTCAGTTCGGACCCATAGTGACCCTCTGTACAAGAGAAGGGAACACGGAATAGTCATTCACCACCCTTTCAATTGTGGCTATGCCCGAGCCCACGTTTTCTCAGCCACGATATCAATCATCTCCTTGGCCTTCCTCTTTTTCTCTCCCTCCGCCTTACCAAACACTATAGACTTCTCCAAGAGTTGGTCTCTCCTCACAATATGCCCAAATGATGTGAGAGGAAATGTCTTCAGCTTTGCCTCTAAGGAGTACTCTGACCATACTTCTTCTGAGACAGATTGGTGTGTCCTCTTACCAGTTCGCCTGTACCACAATTCAAATACAGCTTTTCTGATAGTTTGTCATGCTGCGGTGGCTTGTGTGTTGCTGTGATGGTGGGAGCTATGACACTGGGATTTCAAATGTCAGCAGGGTCAAAGTGACCAGGTTTCATCAGAGCTTCCAGATTTTAAAAACAGACAAGAAGGAAGGATGCGGTTCCCCATGTCAGAGGAATAGGCCACTGAAAACATTATGCATAGCTTTGAAACATTGTGAAAAATCAAAGGACTTGACTAGTGTGGTAATAATTTCTTTTAAAAGAATTAATGCCAGACTAGTTCCAAAGAGTTGGGATTAAAGACGTCCTAAATGTCCAATTCTCCAAAGATGCTGTTCTGCTGCATTTGCCCCCAGTCCTCCCTTGAGCGTGTTACTTCACCTTCCCTAGGTTCTAAGACAGTGGTTCTCAACCTGAGCGGCGGCCCCTTTGGGGGTCGAACGACCCTTTCATAGGGGTTGCCTAAGACCATCAGAAAACACATATTTCTGATGATCTCAGGAATTGAGACACCGCTTCTCTATCCATCTCCAGGCAGGTCCGCCCACATATGAGTGCCTGAAAAACTGTTACCCATGCTTCAAGACAAAATCTCATTTATTCGTAATTAGAAATAAATATTTCGCAATATATAATTATATATTGTTTTTGTCATTAATCACTGTGCTTTAATTATGTTAAATTTTTAACAATGAAAATACATCCTGCATATTAGATATTTACATGATGATTCCTAACATTAGCAAAATATCGGTGATGAAGTAGCAATGAAAATAATTTTATGGTCGGGGCTCACTACAATATGAGTAACTGTATTAAAGAGTCATGGCATCAGGATAGTTGAGAACCACTGCTCTATGATATGCTGCAATGTCCTACAGAAACTCACAAAATGTTGAGGAAATGTCTCACATGGGCGTGAGTTCTGTTCAGCCTCAGATCTTAGGTCATACCACGGCAAGCCATGTGCAGGGAGCAAACCCCAAAGTAAAAGTTGACCCAAAGTCACAGCAAGTCTTCTTCCTTCTACCAAAGTTCTGTCAGGAAATAGCGATATGGCGTTCCAGGTGAGCTGATGTACACAGAACTAGTACATATACCCGACAAATGATGTTGCCTTAAGTCACACCCTCTAATAAGGTAAAGCCAGATTCCGTATTAAAAAAAAAAAAAAAGGATTGGTCTTGATTCACACCGTCTTCTAAGGTGGGATATTGAAGATGTCCCCAAGGAAGCAAAGCTTGATTCAAGCCCTCCACTAAGGTCAGGTCTTAATTCCACCCTATTCCTGTCCTTTTGTCTAACAGAGAATGTCCCCCAAACTGGGACAATAGTGTTAGGGGTATAAAGTCAGAATTAAATATATTATATAAGGAATTATGGCTAGATAGGTCATATTAAATTACTACAACTCATGTAATATAATGACTTTCATTTTTTAAAAAAACCTTTAGATAATTATCATTCATTTTGTTTGTTCTTATGTAAGCATATTTCTCTTATTTATAAAAGATGAGGTGCTCAATCAATAAGCTTAATATTTCCAAGATGAAAGTGCTATGCAGAAAGATAATGGCTAAGAAAAGATTCAAAATATGAGATATAGAGCGCAAAATATTGAATTGCTTATACAACTACTATACAATAATACATAATTTAAAAATTTTAAATGTAAACAATATCACTCATAGGAAGGGTAATGCCGTATGAAATGTTTTATTCTGTTAAGTAAAAATAATGATTACTTCTTATTTGTGGCCTATGTTTATATTAGGAAGTTTGGATACCTGAAACAGGAAAAGCTAACCAAATATTTAAGAAGCTATTCTGAGTGCCCATCAGAGCTTTGAAGTGTGTCTAGTCATAACATGTTTGGAATTATTATGGGTGTATCAAGGTGCTCCCGTCAAAGCCGCTGGATAATCCAACAGCTGAGATTCACCTCACAATCTTATAATAAGATCAAGCACACAGCATCAAATACGAAGCACTTGCTCTGACTTGCTGAGGAAGATACTACCGTATATATCCAGTTAATCTAAAAGCTGATATTTATTATTTGTACATGTGTTCAAAAAGATGGTGTACTACAAATCTCATTCAGGTCTAAAGGAATTCACAAATCACAGATGTGGTATGATTCCTGTCATCCTTCATTCAGTCATTACTCATTTTTTCCAGTTGTGCTTGGAATAGTATGTAGGATGTACACATAATATATATAGACTACTATGTTTCTTACAATCAACTAGAGAAGAAATACCTGTATATTGCTGTACCCAGCTTGAGATTCAGCAGAACTCAGATGTGTTTAATGTAGTGTTTAGTGTTTCTTTTGAGTTAGTAGAATTAGCAGATTCAAAGAAACATGAAACTTGGTAGTGCCTGTGCAGGAGGGATGGGGATTTCTTCCGCAGAAGGCTGCATGATCCACAATTCTGTCTATCTGGTCCAGGGAACCATTCTCCCACGGGAGACCTCCTGCTGTTTATGGCCAACTTCCCGTAGCCTTATTCCCTATTGGGTTTCCAAATTCCAATCCAAAACAGACGCTGTGAGCCTAGACCAAGAAATTAGATGTGTTTTCTGAAAATTCACCTAAGGCCATTGGTAAAGAAATTTCCCGATAATGTTCTTTAATCCAGTTAACTGAGAAGATTTACCAGGCTAGTGAGATAAAAGGTCTTGCTATTCAATTCAAGAAATTCTGACCTGAATGGAAGGACCAAAATGAGCCTGCTGAAAAATGAAGATATAAATCAGAAATATACAAGCTAGAAATCCAAAAGGAAGCCGGGTTTTATTAAATTTGTGTTGAACTGGAGGCAAGAAAAACAAACTAGTATATCAAATAGGACTTCAGTCACAATATGGAATTTTTTAGAAGTTTCTGAGGATAGGGAAGATAAGAGGAGTCTGAAAGGGCATCTCTTGTTCTTCTATATTCTCTCTTTAATTTTTTATGAAATAGTTTGAAAACCACATGTAATTCTCATTGGCGTTAAAGGATGGTATCAAAATATTGACGATGATGTTCCTATTAGCTATATGAATGAGTAAATTCATTAAAGTCAGAAGGAGTAACTAGGATCATTGTAAATTTAGATCACTTTTGAAAGAAAAATGCTTGGACTGTATTCCATACATTCTGCATTCAAAAGAAATGCCTATATAATGGGAAAATTGGGCGTGGAGGGCGAGGAGAGATTGCCAGGAAATGGTTCTACAATTCAAAGCCCTCAGAGAAAACATGGAGAGAGATTAGAGTGTGTGAGGACACCGTCCTCCAGAGGAATCAAGAGCATTTCAGGCAGAAGGAGACACAGAACCACTTGTTCGTCGTATGCAGGAAGCCTACTTTTTATCTTTACATCATAGTCTGTGGTGGGGAAAAAAGACCCGTTAGTCACACACATTTCTTTGCTAAGTTTGCAGACAAACCATTTACAAATGCCAATGGCAACCTCTCCGCTTTTCAGGAGTGCAAAATGCATGGCTGGGGACAGAATTCCTCCAAATTGCTGTAAGACAGACTTTGACAACTCCTGAGTATCACTACTTGATCAGAAGGAGTCCAACAACTGAGGAGAGCAGACTTGCAAAAGCATCTCAAGGAGCGTAATTGAAGCCACTTGATTGGCTCCTTAGAGTGAGACTCTGCAAATCTGGATGGCACTTTAAAAAGACCTGGGGGGTGGGGGGACAGAGAGGAGTGTGTGAGTGTGTGTGTGTGCATGCACACGCGTGCAAAAGAAAAGTTAAACTCTTGTAAGTATTTTAGCTTGGCTAAACAAACCAAACAATAAAGATTGTACTTACATGGAAAGTTCCTCACCTTCTGAAGGAAATGATTTGCTAAAGAAAATGCTAACACTTAAACAGACTTGACCATTGCACAGGTGAGATCTTCCGGCTTCGATATGGTAAGACAGAATGTTTCCCATATTTCATGGCTTGTCTTAGAATGTACGGCTTCTAGGACACTTCCTATGTATATATGTATGTTATTATGGAAATGCAAATATATACATATACATACACATGCATATAAATCACAGTAATATGTCTTTACTGAACTATAGTTTGTGGTGTGCCCATTATTGGACAGAACTAAGCTAAAAATTAAAATCTTAATTTTTTGTTCAATTTTGAATAATTTACTGAAGAAATAAATTCTGTCCCACAGTTATCAAATACAACAAGGAAATAAAACCATAGTTTAAAAACTCTATGAAGTCATCCAAAGAGGCAATCCACATACCATAATAGCTTATATCAGAAACCTTTTAAAAAACCTTTAAAAAAAATCTGTAGATCCTTGTAATCCATTCCCCCTTTCTACCTCACCCTCCCTCCACCCATCCTGTATCGCCACTCTCACCACTGGTCCTGAAAGGATCATCTGTCCTGGATTCCCTGTATTTCCAGTTTCTATCTGTACCAGTGTACATCCTCTGGTCTAGCCAGATTTGTAAGGTAGAA
>NW_022103906.1:71547893-71574457 GCF_000313985.2 Echinops telfairi | reverse complement strand
TCATCATTCTCAAAACATTTGCTCTCCACTTAAGCCTCTGGCATCATCTCCTCATTTTTTCCTCTCCCTCCCCCACTCCCTCCTCCCTCATGAACCTTTGATAATTTGTAAACTATTATTTTGTCATATCTTGCACTGTACAACATCTTCCTTCACCCACTTTTCTGTTGTCCACCCGCAGGGAGGAGGTTATAGGTAGATCCTGGTACTCAGTTCCCCCTCTCTACCCCACCCTCCCTCCACCCTCGCGGTATCACCACTGGCATCACTGGTCTTGTCCCACAGTCACGCTCAGCCTTCAGTGGACCAGAAGCCCCACATTTCTTTCCTTTCGGGCTCAAACCCATGGAGTCAGTGCTGACTTCTAGCGACCCCCTGTGGATTTCTGAGACTGCTTGTGGGAGTAGAAAGTCCAGTCTTTTTCCTGCAGAGCTGCTGGTTACTTTGAACTGCCCGCCATGCCAATAATCATAACCATTCAGCAGCAGATTAGCATAACCATTTGCACTAGCGGGTTATGAACTAGACTGTTAACCACAAGCTCGGCGGTTGAAAACCACTAGTGACCCTGAGAGAGAAAAATGAGGCTTGCTATGCCTGTGAAGATTTAGTCTCAAAGACCTGCCAGATCATTCTACTCTACGGTGGCTCCGATGAGGACTCAACCCCATAGCAATCCGTGAGGGAACTAATCGTGTTTTTGCTAGACACCAGATTCCATATTGGGTAATGGGATTATAGTTGTATTTAACTGATTGGTTCAGACCTACAGAAATGCTAGCTTTCTCTCAAATTTGCAACCTTGACTGGTGCATTGGAATCCATTAACGTACTAGAACCTGCCGTGCCTCAAGACGATAAGCAGTAGCATTGCTCGTTATCGTTCACTTATATGCTCCTGACCTACTACACCTATAAGAAAGGTACTCAGACCTAGCAAATTTATTTCATTTGAAAATTTGAGATTTTTAGGCATTAATTTAAAGAATAGGAATCTAAATTCTGGATAAAGTAATATTATGGAGTTTGTTTCTCCTTTGTAAATGAAAATTCCATTTGTAATTTGAACAGCCTTCATCTCAGATAATCTTCAATTCATGGTAACGCACAGACATTTTGATACAGCAGCCAAATAAAGTTCAGCAGATGTTTTTTAGATCCAACCAGCATGCTTTTTCACCAGCCTAGGGATATAACTTATTTATTCTCTTTTAATGAATGTATACTGAAAAATTACACATGCAAACTTTGGCTTAGATTTCTTGAATATATTCCCTATATTTTCTCCAGAACTTAAGTCTCTTTCTTGATGTGACATTTAGACTTAGGTGGGTCCCTTATTTTTGAATTGTCTGGGTTCACAATATCAAAAATAACATTTTTGTCTTTAGAAAATTGAACAGTAGCATTTGTGCTGAATAACACAGAGGATAAACATCTGATGAAAATAATATATGAACTAATGACTATTGAGAAATTTATGTAATATAGATATTTGCTGTACAAAAAAGGGAAAGATGATGTTAGAGAAAATAGTACTTAAAACCAGACATTTCATTTCTGTGGCTAAATAAAATAATAAAGACCATTTTTGAGTTCTGAAGTGTCTGTCGTTTTCTTCACAAGCATGCTGACCTCTTTGTTGCTGTTGTTATTTCTCAGCACAGTGAATGCTTCTTTTAACTGATATTTCAATCGAAATCAAAGATAGATTTACATAGGTGAAGCTGTAACTGTGAGCTTTCTGAAACCTCATGAAAAGATATAATAGTCTTTGATACATATGCCTAAACTCTTCAAGAAATAAAATTGGATTGAAAGCTTACTTTAGACAAGCAGATGGCCAAGTTTTTAGGGTCATCTCTCTTTGAAGTGTTCTAGAACAAAGATGGTTATGATGACTATCTCTGGGTTGAAGTTTAAGCTCTTTGATAGTGTTGTATTATGTTTTGATTTTTGTCAAGTGGCTTTAATTTTTTAACTTACAACATGACAGCTATTCAACTACTCATCATTGCGACAAAAAAAGTGAAAAGTAATAGCATAATCAGAGACTCAGTCAAAGACAAAGGAATATACCAAATAGTTATATCTATATTGAAGTATTGTCAATGTGAGTAAATGCCTTGAAGAATAACGACTCTTTATAAAATGTGTGTAGAAAATATTACAGAAAGTTTATAAGTGATGAAAAAGCAAAATTCCTTTTATTTATAAATTTGTGGCTGAAGGCTAAATTTGAGAATTGGTACTTTTGTTATTTTTGTTAGAAAAAGAGAATGCTTAAAGCAATGATATAAAACCATAGATAATCATGATCAGGATTCTAGTAGTAAGAGTGAATATAGGAGTTATTTTGAAATAAAATGAGTCTTTCCTAATAAGGAAACACCAGGATCTGAGAGGTAGGGGATATTGACTATCTAGAATCATGTTCTGTTTGCTTTAAGCTAGCTGAAACATGACAGCAGGTTTATCTACAGAAGCAATGATAGGATTTAAACAGTGTTGCCAAATTATGGCTTTGACACTAATGGACACTACTCAACAAGCACTAACATACCAACCTTCAGAGTTATAGAAAGTGGCAAAAAACCACAGCCTTGTATATTAGAAGAGAAATGTTAGAACAAATCATTATTTAATATTATAAGATTGATAATTTAAGAGTAAGGGTAGTTATTTGTAAAAGAAAAGCTGAATGCTTACAGAATTCCCTTAGGACTTTAGCATAATAAAGAGATTTTCTGCTCAGATCTTCCAATATTTTTACATTTCACAGTTGAAAACAATCATAAAATTGTTGTCATTTGCTGAATACTGAGGATATACTTTTTTGTTGTTGAGTGGGCTATGTCACACCAAATATTTTAGGATGTTACTTGATATAAAAATAAATAAATATAAAGCATAATGAGAAAAATAAGAATGTCCTATGGAGAATATTAAAATAACTCTTAAATTTCATGTCAAAGCAAAGACATAAAATGTATAAGATCGCAAGTGTTGTGTTAGTCTGGGTAGACTAGAGAAACAAATCCATGGACACACACAGACATGTATAAGAAAGAGGTTTATATACAAGAGCAATTGAACATTGAGAAAACATCCCAGCCCAGTCCAGATCAAGTCCATAAGTCTGATATTACCCCATATGTCCGATACCAACCTTATAAATTCCTCTTCAGAATCACAAAACACATGCAATGACGCCAAATGTAGAAGATCACAGGCCAGTGGGTAGAAAGTCCTTGGATCCAGTGGCATTGGAAACATCTCAGCGCTGGCAGGGGTCTCTGCATCAGGGTGGGTCCATGTGTCTTGTCAGCTGCTATGTCTCCCAGGGGGTGAGCAGAGAGAGAGGCGTCTTCTGCCTCCAAGGAGGAAGTACTGGATTTCCCAGAATTCTCAGGAGGCCATGCCCACACAGAAGTCTCATTGTCTTTCTCCAGATTGACAGCCTAAACTCCACCCCTACACTCTTAATCCTTAAATTGACACCAGATTAGTTGGCTACCGTAGGTGTTAACCTACAATTTAGCTTGGTGAACCCACTGAATACTCTGTAGAAGAAAGATGTGGCAATCTGCTTTTATAGAGACTACAGCCTTAGAGATCCTTTGGAGTAGTTTACCATGTCCTGTAGTGCTTCTATAATTCAGAATCAACCAGAAGGTGATTGGATTTAGCTATCATTTTTTTAAAGAGTCAAGAAGTATTTTTGAACAAGCCGACCTCAACCTCGATGCAGTGTTGGATACCTAGCTTTTCCATGGGTTTTGTATGTCTTTAGTTAAGGTTAGTTTATAGGTTGATTATTGTATAATGGTATTTTCACTTAATGTTTAGGTAAAACTGAGCTGTGACAAATAGCAAAAGCATCAGACACCTGTCTCTAGATAAAGGTTTCAAAGAATTAAATCATAACCTAATATTAAAAAGAGCCAAGTTAGTATGAAATAATATAATGTCCTGTGATAGTTTTTAAAATTTTCCAAACTTAAAATGTCTTGCAAACAATAGTTAATGTGTGAAATGTGGGGTGGTTTACTGACTCTAATATTATCTCAAGTCAACACAAACCCAATATAAAAGCTGAAACATGTATTTAGAGCCTGAAAAAGAGCATGGCTATTATTCTTTGCTGCAGTGAATACAAAATTAGAGGGTTGTTTCATTTTTATTTTAATCAGAGGACTTAAAGAGAGACATTACATGACACAGCTTCAAAATTAAATTTTAAAAAACTACAGTTTAACTTTGACAGACAAAAAAGATGTGCTGGTGTTATAGAATCATTAGTCTAGAAAACAAACTAACATACATAAGATGATTTAATATGTGATGAATTAATTTCTATTTAATGCAAAAGTAGTATGTGTAATTAATAAAGGTCTAAGAATAAGTGGTTAGAATCTTGTTAAACGATCTTTCTGCCTGAATCCTATTGCCAAATATATTTTAAATGTGGTAAACATTTAAATAATAGAGAACACTAAAGAGAACCACTAATAAAAACTTAAAATGGAATATTTTAAATCTAGGGGGGAACTTTTTCTTGACACCAAACCAAAGGAAAATCATTTTTCCTACTTTTAAATATTTAACTACACATATAATCTATGTAAATTAAAGCAACACTACCCAGTACAGTAACTAGCAACCACAAGTGGTCATTGGGCCCTTAAAATATGGGTTTTGAATATTGAGTTTAGCTATAAGTGTAAATTGACTTGCATTGTGAAACTGGGACATGTCAGTATTTTGGTGACTATGGGTAGTGGTAAGAATCCTCAGGGGCCAGACAGTCTCTAGGTCTAGGGAACACCAGCGGTGAGTCTAGACATGTAAAGTTGTGGATGCAGAGTACTCTATTACGAAGAACTATCACAAGACAAGACATCAATGGCAGCAATGGCAGGTCACCCTGGGGTGTAACAATCAGCTGGTCCTAAAGCTGTCCATTCTAGAATGGAGTGGTTACACTCTATGCCTCCAGTGCTGTAGGTGATGTTTTCCCATTCTACTGTGAGCTACTGGTGTAGGGATAAGCATTGTTTTGATCATTTGTGAAAGGATTGCAGCAGAATATCTGCAAGGAACTATCAGAAGTTCAAGGCCGCTTCAGAAGAGGTCATGCAGTGAGGCATATCATTGCTGATGCCACAAGGATCTGGTCTGAAGGCAGAAATTACCAGGAAAATGTTTACCTGTGCTTTATTGATTTTGAAAGACATTGAACTGTGCAATCCTAACAAATTGGATGACACTGCAAAAGTGGACGTTCCAGAACATTTCACTGTTCTCATTTCAGCCATGTATACAAACCAAGAGGGAGCCGTTCAACCAGGAAAAGGGGGCAGTGCATGTTTTAAAATCAGGAAAGGTTTATGTCCGGGTGGTGACATTTCCCCATACTTATTCAATCTGTATGTTGAGCAAATAATCCAAGAATTTGATGAAAAATAATCCAGGAATAATCCAAGAATATATGAAGAAGAATGTGTCATGGGGATTATAAAACGACTCTCACATTCTGCACTACATAGACAATACAATTTTGCATGTAAAAAGGACTTTAAGCTTGATAATTACTTCTTTAAATCAAGAAAACAAACAAAAATTCTCACAACTGGACCAATAAATTACATCATGATCAGTGGAGGAAAAATTAAAGTTTGAAATAGTTTCATGGGAACAGCAGGCTGGCTGTTAGACTGGTGTCTGAGGTCTTACAAGGTTGCCTTCAAACAGGCAGCCATCTAAGCGAGGGTCAACTAAGCCTGCAGGGAAGAAGCACACCGTCTGTGTTCTCCAAGGATTGTAAATGATACAATGACGTTCCGGAGGACGAAATGATAATAGAGCTGAAGGTATGAACACCTACTTTGCAGAAGGCTGTGGATGGCAGTGGGAGCCTGAAATCTATTTCCAAGGTCCACGTGTGGATTAAACCGCCAGCACATCTGCAGTGGTCATGGAACAGACATGTGAATCCCTTTGCCATCATGCAGGGTGCAATGGATTTGTTTTGCTTGTGCGTTTTGCTTTGGCTTTGTATGTCTTTCTGTACATAAAAGCCAGCATCAGTGAAGTTATAGAGACAGTGGCTAGATTGATGGGCTCCTGGGGGTGGAGTGGGTATGGCAGGGAGGTTAGCAGGAAATAGGGAGCTGATAGTAATAAGGACAAGAAAGAAGAGAATGTTCTCAATTAGATTGTGGAGATGATTGTACCACTATTTTTAATATGATTGGATAACTGAATTATATAATTGGTGAATTGTATACCAAGCATTATTAGAATCGAATTAAATTAAGTTGATTATTTTTGAGATAATTCTATTTATATTGTTTTATTTTAATGTAGCACAGACTTATTCCTGTGTATGTAGCTTATGGTGCCGTTTATTACTTCTATGTCTGATAGAAACAAAGAATATTTCCATTCCTGTGTTGCAATAAAAAGAGCTAATTTTTTAAAATCAAAAGTTTATTGTTAATTTTAAGGCAAATATATGACAGAAAAAGTGAATGCATTAAAATATTTCAGGAATATGTCTACAGACATTACTCTATCATTCTTCAATATATAGTCTGTTATTTAAATTTTCTATTCAAGTTTTCTTCTGCAGCTGAGAACAAATAGATTAAATTCAGAATATTATGCCTCAAAAAGTAGCACATTACCTAAAATTGTACTACATTGAATTATTTTGGAACAACTATTATTACCAATTATAAAAATAATGAGGGCTACTAGCCATTGTTTCTATATGATAGGCAATGTTTCAGAAGCTTTAAACTCATTTAATTCTTATAAAAAATAAATGAACTATATACTATTACTCTTCTGTTAGAGAGAGGTTTACTGATATGATAAAATTAATGTATTGTGTTATATAATATACTTCCTTTCAAATTCCATATATTTAAATATTTTTATTGTTATTTTGTCAACTTTTGAGAGGAAGCCATAAGTATGTTTGTATAGCATTCATTTTTGGTTGAAAGTTTATATTCCAAATCAATTCAAAAGTTCAATAATAGAAGAGTAGTAAAATAAAGTCTGATATACACTTATCCAGTGCAGTAATACTGGACAATTGAAAAGGATAAACTAAATTCGTTGACATGGATGGCTTTCACTTACAGTAGGCAGAGCAAGGAAACTCGACACTAAAAAGACCAGAGTGTGAGCCTCCATTACTAAAGACATTTCCAAACAATCAAAACTGAAGTGTAAAGAATAGTTACCTCCGGAGTGTGACAAAGGAAAGGAAGAAGTGGATTGGGAGGGAAATCTGTGAATATCTAGATAGGAAGAAAGTGTTCTATATTGTGAAGAGTATTGTTACCGACGTCAAAATTGTAAGTCAGACATTTGTTCACTACGATGTATATGGATTTTATACTAAGGAAAAGAACAATGACGATAGTACTGGGAGGTAGATTGGGGATAGATGATCTGTAAGTGGGGAATGCTGATAAAAGGTGAAGGGTTTTTTGTTTTAGTTTTGATAAATGCCTGAGGGTTCCTGTTAATTTGTATATGTTTGATACTTTTAAGAATATGAAGGTTTTATACATATGTGTACACATTATAAAATGCTTTCCCAAAGCTTTAGGCTGTGGTTATCAAAACTGGTATACAATGTAAAAATGGACTCATAAACATCACAATTGTGAACTCTTCGTGTGCTAGTTTAGGAGCACTCTGAGGCTGAGATGAAGCTTACCTCTGAAGGACATTGAGAAGGGGAAGGAGGCAAAGCAGAGTGTGCACCCTGATTATAAGTTTCCTCTGGGTGCTGATTGATTTTCTTCCTTTTTTCAACTTTGCCTACTTCTAAAATGATAAATCAGCAAGTTTTTAGCTTTAATCTAACTTTTTGACTTTTACTTCAATAACAATTTCCTGAGGAAATTGTGATACATAAATAAAACTTATTTACTTTTGCAATGATCCCATCAAATCTCCTATTCTCAATAATGTTATTTCCATGCAAGGGACATGGCCTCCCTGAGATTTTTGTTAAGAAAGCCTAGAGTGGGCTGTTTAAATAGGGTGTGAATATTTATTTCAATACTGAACTATGATATTTCTTAATAATGCTTAAGAAAATGTAATTTGAAATGCATTTGTATAAAGAATAAAATAATATGTGGGGTCATTTTTATTGTGCAATCTTAGCTCTTATTAGTTGAAAGCGAGAGAAGCTGCATTTTTCTCCAGAAGGCTCAGCTCCCGCAGACATCGCGTTTCTGCTTTATTTCAGTGCACTAATCATAGTAATTGAAATGCCATTTAACGCGAACACCGTTTAGAAAGTGAAATAGAGTCATTTGTTATTTGTGTTGTTTTATTCATCAAACTCTAGCCGTTGATTCCAGTGGGCTTTCGTAGAATGTGTTCTAGTGCATGTGGAGATATAGGAGGGAGAAGCATGTTCAAACTGAAGTCATTTGTTTAAGGAGTTTGATATCTTGTAACCATTATTTTAGTCTCCTCTCCTAATATTTTAAAAAGTTTCAATGAATCAGCGAATGACCCTTCTTTTTTTTTGTTGTTGAAACAAACAAGAAAACACCAGTATCTTTCATATTTAAAAATTTAACTACTTTAGAAGGCTTGACAAAGTAAAGAGAGATCATTGAGGAATCATTAAAGTACAAGCGACAGGAAGCAGCTGCCCTCACTCGTGGTAGGAAAAAGAAGCCAGGGTTATTGCCATTCAAACATTAAAATCATGGCCACATGGAAGTAGTCACCGTGAGCTGTGTGCTGAGCTCTGAGAATGTTTATGTATTCGGTGGTGCTCAGAAGTGTCCGGCTATGTTGTTCTTCGCCTCTGGCAAGGAAGCACTTTAAACTGATGGTCTTGCTCAAGGGCGACAGTAAGGCAAAGTCTGGGACAAAATCTCAAACTAGAAATACACTGATGCTCCTTGAACAAACAGCCTTCCATATATATATACATATATATATGTTCTTTGCCAGAGGCAAAGGACAACATACCCGGACTATAGATACTGGAGAGGCAGAAACAGTCTTTTTCCTTCTCTAATCCAAACTTTTCCTTCTTTAATCTCTCAGGTTGCTTCTACTTTTTCCTCTTGGCAGAGTTAAATGAGGAATCCGCTGCCAAAGGGAAGAAGCAGAGCTCCCGTTCTGATATTCTCAAAAGTCAGTCACCGCCTCCTTGCTGAGCCACAGTGGTCCTAGGGGACTGAGCAGAGCAGCCCCACCCCTGGGGGTTTCTGAGAGTATCTTTCTCCCGCAGAGGAGGAGCTGGTGGTTTTGAACCACTGACCTTGCAGACTGCAGTCAAACGTGTAACCACTATACCACCAAGGCTCCCTTCCTGGTCCTAGAAAGGTGTTATCTCAGAGTCCCTTAAAGGTAGAGCTCCAACTGTGCCAACAACATTTAGTTCAGATACGTGATAGACTATATTCAGTGAAAGAAAGAATTCAGGAAGAAAAGGGAGACGCCAAGAATGTTTTCATTCTGCTTGGTTATTGGATGAGCAACTGACAGGTATTAAATGACAAAGAAACAAATAAACAAAAAACCTATTCTCCACCATAATGAATGAAGAAAAATCCAAATGTAGAAAAATCTGATATTTCAAATAGAAAAAATAATGGTAAATAAATAAAATGACAGTTTGCTCACACAGAAAACAGAAAAATACTAAATAAATATGAAGAAAATTGTCCTCAATACCATCCATTTAAGTCTGATATCAAAGATTGTTAGAAAATTAAATCTAATTACTGGGACAACATTTTAAAACAAACAAGAATCTCTCTCTTTGTGGGAAGCAGTGTTTTAAAATATTTGTTATAGTACTTCAAGTGATTGACAGGGAAGATGAGGACAATATTTAAAATAAAAGAACTGGCATTTACTTGTAACTCGTTTTGTTTAAAACAGTTTTCTCCTTATTTCACACATACACATTGCAGTAGGTATTTTTAGCTTATTATTCTAGTTTGCAAAGAAAGTGCTGAATATTTTACTCAAAATGAGATAAACTCAATCCAAAAAAAATGTCAGAGGCCTGATATTCCATTTTCTCTAGTCTTGCCTGGAGACAATACCTTTCTACCTGGGACAATACATTTACATTCATGGTTTCAGTTATTGTATATATATATATTTTCATATCTGCAATTTTAACTATGCTACATAACAACCTCTTGAAGGATCTATGGTGTTATGATAGCATGTCTACCTCCACATGAGGATATCTTTTTTTTTTCCACCAGTGCAATTGTACTGCCATGTTTCCCCGAAAGTAAGACACCCCCCAAAACTAAGACCTACTTACAGTTTTGCCTCTCACTGAAATATAAGGCACTCCCAAAAATAAGACCTCCTCAAACATAAGGTCTCCCTGATAATAAGGCCCCCCAAAGCTACCATAACTCTGGACTCTGGACCGTAGAGGTGGGCACCACCGCGCAGCTCACTGTTGGCCGCAGCGCAGCCAGAGCAGATAGGAAGTGCAAGTAAATGTACCGTAGATTATGAGTAAATGTACCATAGAGTGTTGTACATGGAAATAATGGTAGTAACAAGAAATTCTGGATACTGTAGGATTCACAGTTTGTCTGGTTATGCTGGTTTGTGATGACAACTACTACCATACCATACACAGGTAATAAATTTCCCTTGTTTTGTTCAAAAATACATGTGTACTGTATTCTTCTTCATGGAAAAGTAAGACATCCCCTGAAAATAAGACCTAGCGCATCTTTGGGAGCAAAAATTAATATAAGACATTGTCTTATTTTGGGGGAAACAGGTTAGTTCTTTCCTTGTAATACTTCTCAAAATCACCACTTAACTTAGTGTCTGGTCAACAAAGGTTTGTTGTCAGTTGTCATGTAGCAGAACTGACAGATGGTGTTCCCAGGCGCAACTTAACACAAAGTGGCCCTTGGGGTCGGTTGTAAAAACACCATTGTGATTTATTGGGGTTTCATTATCTTATTTTCAGAACTTCTTCAGAGGCCTTTCTTCTGTCTTAATGCAGAAGCTCTGCTGAAAACATAACATCATAGTAAGTGGCAAACCTCTGAGCTATCGGTGGTGGTTACACAG
Organism: Echinops telfairi; assembly: GCF_000313985.2. NCBI lineage: Eukaryota > Metazoa > Chordata > Mammalia > Afrosoricida > Tenrecidae > Echinops > Echinops telfairi. The sequence goes on along the minus strand of NW_022103906.1, from coordinate 71,563,345 downwards.
AGGTGCATTGGCTGGGAATGGACAGTGTGTCTTCTGCATGGAAGACTAGAATTCTACTATTAACAAGTATTCCCCTTATTTAGGATTTGCTCGAAATTCAATTAAACTTATCCACTAGTCTATTTTTAAATTTTAATTTCTTTATTTAAAAAATGCTATAGTGAATTGGATGAAGATTTACAGTTTTCCATTCAATGATTTATATACATCTGTTTCTTTCCAGCCAAGGCAATCCCCTCAATATGACGCTGCTCTTTGCATCTTCTATTTTCTTTCTCAAGCACACCTTCTTTCCTTTGAACTTTGTCCTTGAGTAAAGGCTCCCCTGTTGATCCCAATGGTCAATTATTCTAAGATGTGTTCACCCAGTAGTGTTTTTCTTCTCCTTATAGACCTGTTACTATTTGCTAAAAATTGGGCCACAAGATTGAAATCATTCCCAGACACAGGGCACGTAGGCTCTAGGGTTTTACAGTCTCTATGCACTCAGCAAGCTGGGTTTCTTTCATGATGTTGAGTTTGTTCTGTGTTTTTGTTCCATTCTATCCAAGACCTAATGCAAAATCTTTCAGAGCAGCTGGTAGTTGTATGGGGCACTGTCTAGTTCTTCTGATCTCAGAGTTGTAGAGACTGTTGTTCAGGTCACCCTTTGGTCCATTGGACTAATTATTTCCATGTGTATTCAATTTTCATCACTGTTATCTACTGTGGACAGAGAGAGACCAATGGATAGTCACTCACAAGCTTTTGAGACTCCTGCCAATACTCACCAAAGTAGTATGTAGTAGACTGGATTCCTTATGCCAACAGATCTTAGTGTGCCCCAAGGCTATGGTCTTGTACCTCTAGGTTCAATGATGCCTTCTCTAAAATATTTTGGTTATATCTAAGATGTTTTCATAACTTTGCACCCTGAAAATGGTGTTCCACCATTTTGTCTTTTAAGTTAAGCGATAAGAGAAAAACAAAAGCAATTCATAAGGGAATAATCCAAAAATCTTACAGCAGGTACTTATTTTGATTCTAAGGTGTATGAGACTGATTTTTCCTAGGTGGTCATAGAAATATACAAAGTTTCCTCATTAAATTAGAAATTTTAAGATTTCCAAGACTTGCGTGATCTCTGACCTATGCTCTGTGCAATGTCAAGATTTGAAAAGTCGTTTCTATAACTGTACTTTTCTCCCATATTGATTTCATGAACACATACCAAACTCAACTATCTTTATTTATAATACCTTTACAATTTTAATTCAGACTATTTTCTTTATGCTTCCAAACAACCCTATTTCCATTACATTTAAACTACAAACCAGAGATAATTTATGCCTCGTCATCATCAAATTAACATTTTCCCCAGTACCCTTATTTCTTTGTCCTTGTGAAGCCCATGGGTTGTGGCATGTGTTTATGTGTTTACACACTTCCCAGGGTCCTTATGTCCTTTCTCCTATTTCATCCAGAGAAATCACTGAGTGAGATTCTGCTTAAATTGTGTCTTTAAAACAATGACAAAGAACTCTATTTATGCTTTTATTGTGTATAGTTCATATTTTTATTTGGGTTATCTTTTTATATTTGGATTATTATTTTTTATTTTATATCTTTATTTCAGCCATATTTGAAACTTTCACTCTTGTACAAATGTTTTAATAGATTGAACCTCTAGAAAAGTTCTTTTTCTCTGACATTTGTAAAGAAATGCTCATTTTTATAAATCCATTCCTCATATAGAGCCCTGGAAACATAGTGGATTGATTGTATGTTGGAGAGTTCAAAACTACCAGCTGCTCTTCAGGACAAAAATGGCTCTCTTCATTCTCGTCAAGAATTCCAGTCTTAGAATCCCACTGGGACGGTGCTTTCTCATCCAATCAGGCCCCTTTGAGTCAGAATCAACTCAATGGTAGTGTGTAAGGGTTGGTTTGGGATCTGTTACATGATAATGACTTCTCAGTCTTTATGCATGCTGTTTATTCTTAATCTAATTTTAAAATCACTCTGACAGCTGTAAAATATAAAACAGAAACCTTTCCCACCTTTATTTACCGGCATGTATATGTCCGTAACAACATAGTATGTAAAATTAATTGAATTTTCACTGTGGCTACTTGCATGATCTCCCACTGAAAATTACAAATGAATGACTTAATTTAGAAATGCACTTTCAAGCAACTCATGCCCTAAGCAAAAATAAATAAACAAATAAACAACAGGAAGCACATTAATATCTCAGTGCTGTGGAGTCAGTGCTGACTCATAGTGAGCCCAGGTGGGTTCCAAGACTGTTGCTGCTGACAAGAATAGAAAGCCCAGTCTGTCCCTATGGAGCTCCCGGTGGTTTCAAACTGCCCACCATGCAGATTACAGCCCCATGCATAGCCACTACACCACCAGGGCTCCCTGAACATTCATATACATTCTCTTAAATCTTCTAGACCATCCACTAAATTATAAAGTAATGGATAAATATATATGTATATGTATGTTTGCACACATACACACAATATATATATATACACGCAATATACACATACATATACATGAACATACACATATATACATAAGTGGACTCTAGTTTCTTTTCTTCATGATCTGGCTAGCTTAATAGTTGTGACCAGATAATAAGGTCATCATCTATGTTATGAGGACTTACAGAATATTTTCTATCTATATTATCACAGAAAAAACCTATGCAGTTTCACATTTCAAGATTTTCCACTTTGATACAAAATGGAATTATTTCTATATAAGGGCAAGTAATAGATATTAACCCTTTTCAGTACAGTTATTGAGCATCTACATTCCACAGGAAGCAGAAACCAGAAGCAGAGCCTTCTGCTCTAGTGGGAGGAAAAACACAAATGAACAAATATTGTTGAAGCATTCTGTTATGTTGTTTGTTAAAATAAAATTGGATGATCAGTGACCACAAAAATATTCTGCCAACTCCAAATTGGTTTATTGGGAGAAAAATCATGTGAAAGTGCCTTTATAGTAAGGGTGACGTTAAATACAATAATTTTTACTTTAAAGCTACTTCATGCATTAATTAATAGATCTTCATGAGCAAGTGTGAAAAACTTGCTTGGAAAACTTGTTTGCAAAACAAAACAAAAAACTGATTATATAGAACATTAAAATTCCTAAAAAGCCAAAGAGGATTCAAGCCACCATTGCTGGAGAAGATTCATCCCAAAGACTCTGATGGTAGACCATGAGTTTATACAAAGAAAACCGGGCCATAAAACAAAAAACAATTTTGTGCTGTCCTACCAGCTTGACCCTTACGTAAAATCAATAAGAAATTGCCTTCTACTAATTAAAGGCAGTAAACCTATCAATTTATAGTGAGACTTCTTAGTGTTTCAGTGCGCTTTTTGCAATTTCTTTGTCTTTTAATTATGTAGCATTCTTCACAAGTAGATTATGCATATTTAGTGGTTTTGTTTCACAATAATATAACATTTGAGGTCATTCTAATGATACAGGTAATTTGAAAATAAATTTAAAATAATATCTGACTTCAACAAGCATATTATTTGGATGGGGAGATAATATATCATAAAATAGTGAGAAGAAAAACTCAATATGTGGGAAAATTAAATTTAATTACAGTAATACATGACCCACAAACTTTTTGATCACACACTTATATATTACTAACATTTGCAAACAATGTTTCACCAGTACATAAATTCATATATATATACTTTATGCACATATAATACTAATAATATTTATTTTTTAAAGCAAATTTAAGTTATATTTGAAGATTAAATGTTCAAGTATTTTATTCTTTTTCCTTAAGTGAATCCTTTTTTGTGCCCCATAGTTTGCATACCCACAGCCCAACATGAAAGCTACAGCTTCAATGTAATTCAGTAATAAAAAGCCAAAACTCAACCAACTCACACCATGTAGGGTCAATTCTGACTCTTAATCAACCCAATAGGACAGGTTAGAACTGCTCCTGTGTGTTTCTGACTCCTCATCTGTTTGGGGAGTAGACAGTCTCATCTTTCCCCTTGGTAGCTTTGCTTGGGTCAGGAGAGCTTGCAGCATGACAAGCAACCCACTGCACACCGAGGTTCCCGAGGTTAAGGAGAACAGGCTAAGACTGTTGGAAGGAGTTCCATAATCAATAAAGACAAGATGAGGCTTTAGCAGGAATATAGAAAAGAGTATGGAAATGAGGGTTGGAATATTTTGTAGTCAGGATGTGTGGTAGTTATATAATTTAATGTTGATTTGTAGAGAGTCTAGCCTGTCAATCAGGTCACAGGTGCTTCCTTCTCCTTCTAGGTGTGGGCTTCTCATTAGGAGGGTCCTGGGAAACCTCTCTCTCTCTCCCCCCCTCTCTCTCTTTCTCTCTCTTGTTCTCTCTCTCTCTTGCTCTCTCTCTGCCTTCACCTTCCTGTTGATGAGCCATGCTAAGACCTGCAACAAGCCTTTAAGATGCATTCACTGCCATTGGATCCACAAGACTTTTCACCCATTGGCCTGTAATGTTCCTGAATTCTGCATTTGAGTCACTGCATGTAGCTTCATGAATCCGGAGAATGATTTATGGAATAGTATTGGAGGCTTGATCTGGACTGGGTTGGGATGTTTGCTTGATGTATAATTGCTTCTTGATATAACGCTCTCTCTTATGCATGTATGAGTGTCACTAGATTTATTTCTCTTGTCAACCCAACCTAACACAGGATGTAACCAAATGGTTTGCTCAAGTAAATAATTTAGCTCTCCACATATAGGGGCTGCTAACCACAAGGTCAGCAGTTTGAAATCACCAGCCACTCCAAAAGAGAAAGACAAGGCATTCTACTCCAAAGGGAGAATGATGAGGCTTTCTACTCCCCCTAAAGATTTAAGGTCTTAGAAATGCACAGATGTACCCTGCTTTATAGGTTCACTATGAGTCGGAACAGAATAGATGACAATGTGTTTGGTTTTGTGGGGAACAGCTGCACTGTCTGAATTCTAATCCAGACATTTTACTTTTTTACTCTGTGACCTTGTGAGGTGAACTTAGCCTTTCTCAAAATTTGCTTCCTTATATATGAAATGGGTATATGAGCTATTATTGAGTTTGCAGGGGGATTTAAAAATAACATATTCTGCACAGAGTAGCCAATGCACAGAGAGGACCATAGGGCTGACCCCAACCCCAAGACATGATGTCCCTCACGGATCCATAGTGCTAAGGGGGAACAACACTGGAGACACAGTGTGGGGATTGTGCCCCATCTGACACCATCAGACTAATTTGAATCATTAAGGGTGTGCAACAGAGCAGCAAGGAGAGCAAGGCAATGAAGTCCCCAGGGCATTCCAACAGTAAGCTTTGGGGCCAGGGTGTGGAACCCCATCAGACTTGACAGGAAAACACTCCTAAAGGTCAATAAAAAGACCTGGAACTATTTATAGACTTTTCTTTTTTTGGCATTGGTTTTTAATTGTTGTTGTTATTTTCTTTTGTTACTTTGTTTTTTTCTGTATTGTTTTTGTGCTTATTATTGTCTCTGAAGTCTATTTAAATAAGATAGGTGGGCTAAGCAATCTGTAGGAGAAAACAACTAGACCGACAATTCTGGGGGAGGTAGGAGAAAGAAAGTGGGTGTTAACAAACTCAGGGGCAAGGGAACAACAAGTAATGTAAAATTGATGGCGAAGAGAGTATAGGATGCCTGATGGGGCTTGATCAAGTGCAATATAGCCAAGAGGAATTACTGAAACCTGAATGAAGGCCGAATATGTTAGTGGGGCAAAAGGAAAGTAAAAGGAAATAGAGGAAAGAACTTGGAGTCAAAGGACATTTACAGAGGTCTAAATACAGGCATGTACATATGTACATATATTTATATATATAATGATATGGAAATAGATCTATGTACATATATTTATATGCTAAGTATTAAGGTAACAGACAGACATTGTGCCTCTACTAAGTACTCAAACAATACAAGAGCACTTTTTTTCTAATAACCTGGCATTCCATGTTGCTCACCTTCCGGACAGTATCACTGAAGACAAAATGGGTACATAAGCAAGGTGCCTGGCTATCCAAAAGGTATAGCATCTGGGTTCTTAAAGACTTCAAGATAAGCAAGTGGCCATCTAGCCAAGAAGCAACAAAGTCCACATGGAAGAAGCACACCAGCCTGTGTGATCAGGAGGTGTTGATGGGATCAGGTATCAGACTTCAAAGACCCAGAACAAAAAAATATATCAATGTGAATGAGGGGAAGTGCAAAGTGGAGACCCAAAGTCCATCTGTACACAGTTGGACTTCCCCTTACAAAAGGATCACCAGGAAAAGATGAGCCAGTCAGGGTGCATTACAGCATGAAACATAACTTTCCTCTAGTTCTTTCATGCTTCGACCCCCGCCCTCCCCAACTATCATGACCCCAATTCTACCTTACAAATCTGGCTAGGCCAGAGTACAGAGTATGTATACTGGTAAAGATAAGAGCTGGAAACACAAGGAATCCAGGACAGATAACCCCCTCAGGACCAATAATGAGATTAACAATACCTGGAGGGTAAGAGGAAGGTGTGGGGAGAAAGCGGGAACCAAGTACAATATAACCCCCTCCCAGGAGGACGGACAACAGAAAAGTGGGTGAAGGGAGATATCGGTCAGTGCTTACACTGACCGATAAATTTATAAATTATCAAGGGTTCATAAAGGAGGGGGGTCAGGGAGGGAGGGGAAAAATAAAGAGATGATATCAAGAGATCAAGTAGAAAGAAAATGTTTTGAAAACGATGGTGGTAACATATATACAAATGTGCTTGACATAATGGATGTATGCATGGATTTTGATAAGAGCAGTGCGAGCCCCCAATAAAATGATAAAAAATACACATATAAAATGTTTTGTTCTCATAGTTAATTGTTTTTGAATCAACCCCAAATTAATGATAGCCCATGCACAGTACAGAAAATTTGCCGTATTATGAGCCATCCCAATGATTATGGGTGATGGATTGGACCGTTGTGAATCTTAGTGTTTGACAGTGGCTAAAATATGTCAATTGGTCAATAAACAATTGTTATTATTTCTCTTAACAGAATAATAAATCCTGCCTGTGTGAATCAGTCTACAAAATGTATTGTGTCTCCTCAAGGCTTTAGGAATAGTAACACACATATTGAAAGAGTGTGTAAAGAGATAATTAGGGAATAATTACAATTGTAGGTAAGAATGCTAATTGTATGGCAAGGAAGAGTCTCCCTAATGCTCAGCTATGTGTGCTCACATCCCCAGACACATGGAGAAGTCCCAAAGAAATGATGGTATCTTAAAAACAATGAACGAGACATATAGTTCACAGAAGAATTCATATAGTTTGTATTCATCCTTTTATCATTTAAATAGGCTTCACATCATCAATATCAGTAGACACATACTAATTTTAACTGATAAAATATCATATCATTATTTAACTGATAATGATATATATGTATATGTGTGTATATATGTATATAGCTATTTTGAATATATTTAGCTGCTAAGAGTGGATGCAGAACTTCATAAAATTGACCATTAAGTCCTTTAACTAAAAAATTTCAAACAAGTGATTTGCTTTTTTTCATTTATTTCTACATATAAGTTATTGATTAGCTAAATAGGTTTGCTCAGATTTCTAATCCTCTTGGGAATAAGTCTTCTTATATGCATAATGTGGACAAATATGGAGATAGATATAGTCTGGTCTACATAACTTCAATTACCCATTCTAAATCCACAAAAGCATAATTCATTATAGTTTGTTTGTTTTTGGTTCATGACCTAAAATGTCGTCTACAAGTCAGAGTGTAAATTCAACTTGTTTGCTCCCCTGAAGCCCTCGCATGATGGCATCAGAATTTAACACGATGATTAATTTTTTATTACGCATAGCTCTTCTTACACAGAACATCTTTTTTGTCTAACATCCTTATAGAATGAATACAATAATTTTCATGATAGTTTTAGTCATCTCCCCTCAATAAAATATTTACCAAAAATACCAATCATGAAAAGGTGTTGAGTCACAGACATTTTTAGAATGGGGAAACAACTGTGTTCAAAAACAATGAAAAGTAATTGGTTTCTGAAAAACGAAGTCTGTTTTATATTAGTTTTTCACATTGGCCCTAGAATTGTTTTTTTATTTTCTATCTAGAATAGGTTAACTCCCAGTTTTCCTTCATTTTATGAGCACTGAATTTTACTATGGATGGCTTAGCAGAGTCTTCCTTTGATCCGTTTACCTCATTTCACAGGAGAATTATTTATAAGGAGAGAGACGAGGCTTTCCATGCCCATAGAAATTTACCTCCTCACAAATCCTGTATGGGGTTGTTCTGAGTCCAAATAGACACTGTGGCAATGATCACATGTGTCTTTTTGCTTGTTTGTTTTGGTGGCTGAAGGGGGATCGATACTTAGGAGCAAGCAAAAAGAGACTTAACAGAGAAGAATTCATATACAGTTTATCATTTATTTTAAATTATTGTTATATTGCATCTGCTTAAGAAATACGTGATGATATTTGTATTTTCTTACCTATATTTTTGGGGGAGAAGTTCTACTCAGGAGGAAGAAAAATAATTTCATATTGCTGAATTATATTTTAAACCTATTTGGTACAATTTACACCTAAGTACAAGAGAAAGTTTGTTTAAGAATACTGCCAGCAACAATGTCTAAGTTCAATTTCACCAGGTATAGATGATTGAATCATTGTAATAATTTCCTTCTGTTCGTGGTCGATAGAGGAAGTGACTGCAAGAGGTAAATTCCTATGCTGGGACTTTGACAGTGTCAGAGGAAGACCTTTATGTACAAAAGAAATCAGAAGAATAATATTCAATAGAGCTAAAGGTCAAAGGAAGAAGATTCACGGAATGAAAGAAATATTGTGGCCATGTTAGTCAAAGATTTTAAGCATTTTCAACAGGTTAAAAATAAGAACGAAAAGCACACATTCCAGGCAGACAGATGACGGAAAGCTCAGAGAATGCAAAAGACGGTCTCTGTAGATATCCTAGCTCTTGATCTGATCCACCCCCTTCCCATTTGGATGAGGAATGGATTCCTCATTTGGGATGATTTTAACTTTGTCCTACTGCAAGAGCAAAGAGACAGGTGCAAGTTATGAAAGACTCTGGTGTTTAAAATCACTGTGCCATAGAATGGAAAATCCAATGACTTTACAAATAGTTGATTTTAAGGCCACCAAATTGTAAGACAGCTGCATTTTCTACGGAATAGTGATTACAGAAAGCTTTGGCAACTGGGAAAAAGCCAACCTGCAGTGACTCAGTGATTGGAGGGTGTTGCCACCCGCGTGTGAGAGGCTGTAGAAGCCTGATGATGATTATGATTACATATTTTGCAATATTATGTCAATGAAAGAGATTTGAAAGCATTTGAAAATATCTGTTCCAGCAGCACCAACCATACTGAAGTCTCCCAAATAAATTTAATTATGACGAGTTGAAAAAGTGATGACTTTTCCAATTTAGTTCTCATGATATTGGATTGTAAAATGAAGCTAAATGGTATATTACACAGAATATTATGAGTTACCATGTACCCACAGGAATTCTCCACTGAGTCTCTGAATGACTATCATACTTGCTTTGGGTGTCAGGTATTATTATCTTAATTCTTTCCAAATTCCAATTTGCTTGTATTTTATTTCACTAAGGCTCCTTATTTAAACCTAATACTTTTATTTCACTTTTTTGGTTCAGTTATCTCACAGTCAAATATGTTGTCTACTTATGCTTTTTATTGTACATGAGCATCCTGTATTTTAAATTGTCTGCTATGTTTCTTTCTGGTTACCCTGTATTGTTTTATTCATATTTTTTAGAATAAGGATGAGTTAGTAATTATTTCTTTACTAAAATGATTGCAGGAAATTTTTACAACAATAATTCTCCTATTTTGTATATAGAAAAAATAATTTATTTTTGTTTACCAAGGATAAGGCATATAGAAATATCAATAGCATTAACAATGAACTTGACAAAAATCTATGTAGGTAAAAAGAAGGAAAAATTAGATGATATTTAATGAGAAAACAGCCTCATGTATTTTAGGAATTGACAAAAACCATTGGGACACACATTTTCAGTTGGAGATGAGCATATAATAATTTTCATAAGTCAGCTTGGGGCGCAATCACAAAGTCATGTAGGTCATGATAAATTGAATCGCATTCTTTGTTCAATGATCACTCTTTACTTATGTTCTTGACTTTCAAAGACTTTAATGAAGAAAATAAGTATTTAAAATAATAATTTTTTTGATCGGGTAAATTAAAAACAATATATAAAGAGTAACTTGATCGTAAATATTAGGCAAATATGAAATTTACAGAATTTATATTGGAAACCAAGACTTAGACAAGTCATGTCAGAAATTGACCGGAAGCTTATAGCTACAGATGGAAAACACTGCAAGCTCAGCTCACTAATTCTCATCACACAACTCGGCTACAGTTATGTGTGATTAAGACAATAAAATATGAGGACTCAGTACTTGTTTTTATAGGCTATAACTGTTCACATGTGAAATTGTCACGAGTATGTTCTGAGAGTTGAACAATCTGAGCGATTGCTTTCTTTCAACAGTATCAAAAAAGACATTTCGCATTTTGCATGATCCAGGCACAGTTGAAAATGCCATTAGAGGGATGAGTTTTTGAGGATCAAATTCTGTTTCTTTAGAATTAGATTGCATCCTCTTCAACTCCTCCTGACCTCCAAAACGTATTATCGACCCTTCTCCAAATCGTACTATTGACCCTTCTCCAACTGAGGAATGGAAAGGAACTATGTCTGTTCTCTCTAAAAATATATTTTGACCCACGTATATATTTTAAAAAAAATAATTTTGAGACATTTAAAAATATCTACTTTATTTCCATTCTTATAACTCAAAAAGATCACATGTTTTATCAAGGTAATATATATCTTTCCCATTGAATTTTCTGAAATGTGCATATTATATCGGGAGTACATTGGATTTTCAACAAATACTTATTAATGTTGCTTTAAATTAGTGTTATTTGGTATTTTTAATTGTAAAATTATAAATTGAAAGATATAATTTCATTGTTAATTTTCAAAATTTATTGTGAGAATGGGTTTAACACAAATTTTGTTTTACACAAATTTTGGCACTCATAATCCTAGAAAGTGTTACATTTCATCATATTGGATTATTCCCAAACTTAAAAGCACTTAATCTTTCAGCGACTGCATGTTTCAGGGAAATAAATCAGAAACAAGGCCACGTTTTAACTTCAGCCTACCTTCAGCCAAGCCAAGTTTATAAAGTACCATGATCTGAGGAAAGATGTAAGGTATTTTTAAGACACCGAGCAACTTAGTTTACTGGGAAATGAATCTTGAACTCTTCAAAACTCGTCAAAAGTCTTTTGTTTCTATTTAATAAATATCTATATACCAGACAATGATCTAAGGACATTATAATAAATATTGACTCAATTCATTCTCATATAATTTTGTAAGATGGGTGTTACTATTTGTGAAACACTTAGATAAGGAGAGGAAAGCTGATAGAATTTAAATCATTTTTCCAAGTCAGGGCTAGTGAAAGGCACATCTAGCATTTTACTGGACAAAAACAGCTGACTTCTGAAAGAGTTGCTATGTGGGCCACACTAAGCCTTACATGCAACATTAAGAGTCTTTCTTCAAATTTTATATTTGTTTAGCAGACTGATTACTTCAATGTCTACAAGGAAGAAATGGAATGAATAATAAAGTCTGTAAAAGCAGATGGACAGGAGTTTCTTTGGCAAAAGATTTAGGCCAGAATTTGGTTGGTTGGTTTTCTATCAAGGATCATGGACCCTCGGCATTAAAAGAAGAGTGAAATGAACTTAAAAAGTTATATTTCTTTAGCAAAAGTTTAACAGAGATCTCAAGTGAGTTGACCTAAAGTGCGTTGTCATGGAAATGATTTAACACCAATGGTGACCACATGTTTATTGGGAAACAATTATGATACACAGGATTTTCACTAGCGGATACTTTGGAAGTTGATTTCAAGGACTTTCTTCCAAGATACATCTGGGTGAACTTGACCCATTTTCTAATTAGCCTCTTAGTTTTTTGTTTTTGTTTTTGTGTTGTCCAAAAACTTCTAAAATAAATAAATTGTTGGGTGCAGTTGGGTTGGTTCTAGTGCATAGTGACCCTCTGTGTCAAGGAGCCAAGCACTGCAGTCCATCCTCAGAATTGTTTCAGTGTTAAAGCCATTGTGCCAGCCACTGTGTTAATTCTTCACTGTAAAGGTCTTCCTCTTTTTCCCCCACTGATTCTCAACTTTCTCAATTCTTACTCCAGGGAAAGGTTCTTCCTTAAATCATGTCTAAAGTACATGAGACCAAGTTTCATCATCTTTGATTTTTTTTAAATCATTTTATCCGGGGTTCGTACAACTCAACACAATCCATACGTACATCCATCTGGTCAAGCACATTTGTACATTTCTTGCCATCATCATGCTCAAAATATTTGCTTTCTGATTTAGCCCTTGGTATCAGCCCTTTATTGTTTTCCCCTCCTTCCCCGCTACCCTCTCCTTCATGAACCCTTGATAATTTATCAATTATTATAATTTTGTCATATCTAACACTGTCTGACCTCTCACTTCACCCACTTTTCTGTTGTCCATCCCCCAGGGAGGATGTTATGTGTAGATCCTTGTAATCGGTTCCCCCTTTCCACTCCACCTTCCCTCCACCCTCCCAGTATCACCACTCTCACCACCATTGGTCCTGAAGGGATCATCTGTCCTGGATTCCTTGTGTTTCCAGTTCCTATCTGTACCAGTGAATATCCTCTGGTCTAGTCAGATTTGTAAGGTAGATTCGGGATCATTATAGTGGAGGGGCGAAACATTTAGGAACTAGAGGAAAGTGGTATGTTTCTTCGTTGCTACATTGCACCCTGACTGCCCCATCTCCTCCTTGTGACCCTTCTGGAAGGGGATATCCAATTGCCTAAAGATGGGTCTTGGGTCCCCAATCTGCACTCCCCCTCATTCACAATGTTTGGTTTTTTGTTTTTTGGTGCCTGATACCTGATCCCTTCTATATCTTGTAATCATATCGGCTGGTGTGCTTCTTCCATGTGGGTGTTGTTGCTTCTGAGCTAGATGCCTGTTTGCTTACCTTTAAGCCTTTAAGACCCCAGATGATATATATATTTTTATAGCCAGGCAATATGAGCTTTCTTCACCACATTTGCTTATGCACCCATTTGTCTTCAGCGATCATGTCGGGAAGGTGAGCATCATGGAATGCCAGGTTAATAGAATAAAGTATTCTTGCATTGAAGGAGTACTTGAGTGGATGCCCAATGTCCTTCTGCTACCTTAATGCTAAACCTATAAATATATGCATATAAATCTAATTCCCCATCCTCATATATAAGTATATTTATATATGTACATGCCTTTATTTAGACCTCTATAGCTGCCATTTGCCTCCTAGTTCTTTCCTCTATTTCCTTGCATTCCCCTCTTGTCCCACTATCATGCTCAGCCTTCATTTCTGTTTTAGTAATTCTTCGCGATTTCATTACCCTTGATTACGCCGTGCCAGGCATCCTACACCCTCTTCCCCACCAGTTTGGTTCACTTGTTGTTCCCTTGTCTCTGGGTTTGTTAACATCCCCCCCTCATCTCTCCCTCTTCCTTACTGCACCCCCCCTCCCGAACTGTCGGTCTCATTGTTTTCTCTTCTAGATTGTTCATCTAGTCTATCTTATTTAGACAGACCTGCGGAGACAATAAAATGTACAAAAACAAGACAGAACAAAAGAACAAAAGAAAACAAAACAATAATAACAACAAAAAGCCTATGACAAAACAACAACAACAAAGCAAAGACTGTAGTTAGTTCAAGGACTGTTTGTTGGCCTCTAGGAGTGTTGTCTCAAGTCTGATAGGGTGCCATTCCCTGGCCTCAAAGTCTATTTTTCATATTTCTTGGGGACTTCATTGCTCTGTTCTGTTGCACGCCCTTAGGCCCTTAGTGTGTTGCCTCTGTGTGGTGGGATCAGATTGGGCGCAATTCCCACACTGTGTCTCCAGTGTTGTCCACTGTAGGACTATGGGTCAGGTTGGGATGGCGTGTCTCATAGTGGGGCTGGCCATATGGTCTTCTCTGTGGATTGGTTGCTCTGAGCAGGAATATCATCGTCAAGGTGTGGTGGGCCAGGATGTGCTCCACTCTCTCTTCTTCCCCCTTCATTTGCTCCCATGTGCTCTGATCAGACATGTCCCTCTCCCTGAGCTGCAGATTCAGTGCTGTTCTCTGAAGTAAATTCTTCTGGGGGTGGGGCAGGTGTCCATGTAGTTGGACTCCTCAGACCTCTCCACTGGTTCCCTACTCCATGCTGATATCATCATCTTTGCTTTTTAAGGGCTACTCTGGCTGTACTTTTTTCAAAAACTAAAGAGACGTAGTCACCTCTTTTTAAAGTTATTCAATGATAATGATCCAGCAAGTGCTTATGGTTCTGTATCAATTATGTACCATTTAATATAAGCCTATTCATAATTTTTAATTTTATTAAACCTTGCTCTTGAAGTAAATTAAATTAGCTCTAGGGAACTAGAGATAATTCCTGCTGAGACAGGATAGGGATGGAGAGAGCAGAAAAGCATTTTCAAAGTTTTGGAAAGTAACTGGTAAGGGTCAGCAAAAACACATGTCCTAATCTACAGATGTTTCCATCAATTTGAATCTATGAGCTGTTGGGAAATATAAATAAATTATACACAACCTGTTTTCGTTTAAGTAACTCTAAATCTAGTGAGTGAGGCAGACGAAACACAAAAATAACATTTACAGTTCAATTAAATATACATTGTGTTCACCCAATCTGGTATTTACCAGCTGTGTCTGGTGCAAGTACCAGCATGTCATACTTTAATTTCCTTTTTTAAATTAACAATGGGTTTTATTTTTATCATCACTGTTGAGAATATACACAGAAAAAAACAAACACAATTTCTTATATGTACATACACAATTCCCTGACATTCATTGTATTTGTTTAATTGTGAGCCCATTCTCCTTCTCCTTTTCGGAGTGGTTCTTTCTTCCCCATTGACAGAATCGACTACCCTCTAAGATCTTCATCGAATCTCTCAAGTTGCTGTGGTCGATTTGATCCTTTACAGATAAACTTAATGAGCATAAGACCCAAGGAGGACATTAGTTACCAGTTCAGCTAAATTATTGTTGGGTTTTAAGAAGACTTCAGTGAATATTGCTGGCTTAAGTTTTTTTTTTTTTAAATCCTCTCTCTTTCTTTTTTATTTATTTATTATTATTATTATTATTTTTAATCAATTTATTGGGGCTCATACAATTCATCACAATACATAGATCAATTGTGT
>NW_022103906.1:71541227-71547524 GCF_000313985.2 Echinops telfairi | reverse complement strand
GCAAAATTGGGGTCCTGGTAGTTGGGGGGAGGAAGCGTTCAAGAACCAGAGGAAGGTTGTGGGCTTCATTATTGCTATATTGAACCCTAAGTGACTCATCTCCCCACTACCCCTCTGCAAGGTATGTGCTGGCTTAAGTTTTAAAGATTATTTTAGGCAAACAGTTTTGGGTGTCTACCCAACTTCTATGGCTCCAAAAAGTCTGGAGCCCATGAGAATTTCTATTTTGAAGCTTTACTTTATATGATTAGGTTTCTTCGATAGAATCTTTGGGCAAAGTGTTCAATAATGGTAGCTAGGGACCATCTACTTTCTGGTATCCTAGCAAATGCAAATGCGAGAGTTATTCAAGGAGGCAATTAGTCCGACTTTTTCTGACAATTTCTCCCTTCATTACTGTAAGGCAGGGGTGTCAAACTGGGGGCTCGCGGACCTCATGCGGCCCCGAGGTAATTTTTTGTGGCCCACGATGCTCTGAAATAATATGAAAATAGAAAAATCGTTATGAAGAAAATAGAGATCGATTCACAATTCCCTCGTTAACCCTTTAACTACTGAAGACGAGTCTACACGTGGCCAGTGCCTTTCCTGGGGGCCTGTGGACGAGTCTAAACGCACTGACTCAGTTCCGGCGACGTTTGGAAGAGATATGTCCGCCACTCTCGGTGTCACCTAATGTAAACAGATCCCAACAGCGAACAGGTTAAAAAGCGCACTCTGTGTTGTGCTGTTATGAATCACACCGAGCGGCAGCACCAGAGAACATCTTTAGAGGGAAGCCATTATGTTGTGCATCACGTTTGTCAGCTGTCCAACATGTTGTGGTTTTAATTAGTTACTTTGTTATGTTTTCCGGTCCCAACATAAGAAGTAGGTGAAAACTAGTAGGAGGAAAGCACTGGTAAGTTTCAGGTAAAAAAGAATAATTTTAGTTTTATAAATGCATTAAGTAAAATAAATGTTTAAATAAAAGGAATTATATAGTGTTTTAATTATCCTATCCATATTTCTGAATCCTCATTTCAAAATATAAAATTTGTAAATTTGATGTGGCCCGTGTGAATCTTGCCTGTTGCACCAAATGGCCCGCGTTTTAATGGAGTTTGACACCCCTTCTGTAAGTGAATAGGGACCCATTCTTGTGGCCCGGATCATCACTTGCAAACTAATGAGGTAATTGGTTATAAAGCTACACTTTGTTTGTCGGGCTGTTGTGGTGGAATTAATCTGTTACAAAACTCCTGTCAATTCAACTTTCTACAGGTGGGTCAGTCAAGCTTAATTTTAATGAAATTGGTTATAAGTATGTATTGAACTAAAAAAGAATAATTTTGGTTTCTGTATTTTAAACCAATTGCATATAGAAAGTCCTTAACAAAACAAAAGAAAAACAAACAACAAAAAACAAGCAAAAGAGTAAACAGCAACAAATACCTTCTAGTATCAACAGACAGAGAGGGTAGTAGAATTAAAGCCCTAGATCTAATCAGAAGTTTATTCTTTAGAAGAAGAAAAAATATGACCAACTAAACCAAGTGAAGCAAGAATATGTGAACCGAGATACAGGGACATTCATATCAAGAATATATCAATTGTTATTAGCATTTTTGCTATCTTAGAGTTGAAAATAAACTATTATCACCACCACTAATGACTTGAAGGCATGTACACACACACACACACACACACACACACACACACACAAACAGCAAAGCCTGGAAAGAACAGAATAAACAAGCAAAAACCGTCGGAAATAAACTTCATTGACTTACTGATAGAATACGTAGGAACAGGATATAAGAAATTTTAGTTTATTATTTGTAGTGACATATTTCCAAGATTGGTTTCTCAGGAAAACAAGAATGAGGGATACTTTTTCCTACAAGTCTCAGCATACCATTCTATTTCTTTCATATGTTGTTGTAAGTATAATATTGTAATAGAAAATAATTCATTTCATATGTCTAAAATAGCAAGGTTATTTTCATAAAGCATACAGATAGAAAATGTGAAATATTTTGTAATACTAGGAACAACTTAAGCATGTAACATGTAGCCTGCTCGCATGCTATTATAATTTGAAGCTCGGTGCAATCCTTAAACATTCACACTTTCTTAATTTACAGAGGTCTAAGTACATGTGATAGTGTATGATAAAGGATTTAATAAACATAAAAGTCACTACTTCCACTACTATATTGCACTTGATTGCAATCAGCATGTTACAAACACAGTCTAATTATAAACGTCAAATGTTTCATCAGCTTTTTCAGCATAGCTCTTTGCTACATCTGTGGTCACTGGCCCATTGAACATAAATTTTAACACTTTTTATGTTCTGTTTGAATCTGAATTACACAGTAGATGCTAAACTATACCAGAATTAAATCTCCCTTGAAGATAACATGTCTGGTGAACTATTTTTAGGCACATAATTTTCCAGACATTTTTGCATCACACATACAAATGAGTACTATTTTTACAAACTGTGGTGTGCTTGTATTTCTATAATTTCATTCTAACATATTAGATGATGCAGTAGAGAAAATGCAATCAATTTTCTTTTTTATTTAATTGTATTCATTTAATGATTATAAGTAAAGGGATCTCTAACATGGCACAGTGAATTACTTGCTATGAATCTTTTAGCATAAATCTTTAGAATTCTCATCAAATGACTGGTGGGATGATGCAAATAAGACGTATAAAAATCTAATGAAGGGATTGGTCGACTTGCCATCTTGCTCAGTTTAAAATTAACACTCTCAGAAGTGGATAAAGAGCTTCTCATATTCACAAAGAAATAAGAGTCAGGGAGTAGTATTGCAATGGATTGTAGAATCCAGTAGAAAGATAGAATTCAGTGGGAAAGATGGTTGGTGTCAGAATTGGTAAATAAGGTTGGAGAGTAAGAACATGTCTGCCCGCTACCTCCTAGGGATCAACTTCGGCCACATGTTTTATTGTTTCCCTCCTTTGTAGAGTCAGAAAGGATCAAACGCCATTCCTATGCTTTCTTCATATCTTGAAAAATGGATGTTTATATAAGTATTTATATAAAATGTTTTTAAAAAGAGAAAAATCCTCATTTTTAGGATCCTCTTCGTTGGTGGTAGCTGCTGTTAGGCAGTTCAGGCTCATAGCAACCCTGTGGACAACGGAGCTACACCGCCTGGTCCTGCGCCATCCTCACAATTGTCATCACCCCTGGACCAATTGTTTCCGTCACTGTATCAACACAGCTCACGGAAAGCCGTCCTCTTTTTCACTGCCCCGAGAATTCACCAAGCACATTGTCCTTTGTCACAGATTAGTCTCCTGACAGTTGGTCCAAATAATTTGATATATGTATTTGTACGTATTACCCCAGGTGGTTGGTCTTGTGGTGACAGCCCTTTTGCTTCCCTTTGGTCAAGAGGAAAAGGACCTGCATGCTCTCCTCCTTGTCCAGCACCAGCATCTTGGGTACGCGGGATCCAGTCGCAGCCCCACTTGCCTGGGAGAGGGGCGGAGCCTCTACTGGGTTGCTAGGAGTCTATTGGGTTACTAGACAGCAGTGAGTTGTGAGAAGAAAGAAGTTGGATGGTCTCGTTATTTTATTGAACTCCGTCCTATCGTCCTATTTTATGTTTACATGCCCCCCCTCCCCCCCGCAAAGTCTAAAGCAATACAAAAATGTGTACGTCAGTAGCACTATGAAAACCCCTAAACGACTTTGACCCTTGACCCACGCTGTGCTATTTGGCATGAAGCACCCTTGCGGGTTTTACCCAGTGGCTTGGTCTCCCCTCGATTTTCTGACCACGAATCACCTCATCTCTTACAGTTAAGGTTTCGTTAGACTCAACCACTTGGTTTCCTCGTGTTTTATTTCTTTAAGGGTTTTTCTCTTTTATTTGTTATCTTGTCTTCCTATTACATTCTTTTTTCTTGTGAATTCCAGATGCCTTAGGTTGGGGGATTTAGTTATACAATAGATTATCATTTGAATTTTACAGAAGACTAGTAATTTTTTTCTATTATGAGTACTGTTTGGCTAATTAATTTATTATTTTTAGTTTCTTGTATCGTGCCAATAACCAAAGTAGCTCTGGCAACTGGAATCCTGATTTCTTCAGTTAATTCCATTCAGTTTCTATTATTTTACAAACTATCCTAATTGATTTTCCAATGTATCAGGGTCATCCATGGAGCCTATGTTTGATTGGAGATACTAAACAAAGAAAAGAAAAGACATGGAAATCTACTGCTGAAAATTAATAAGACTCTATATATCACAATAAGCCTTCCGTTTAGTTTTGGAAGGCACTTAAATGTACAGGGACGAACACAATAAGCCCAAGCACACCAAGGCTGTGAAGCTAAGACATGTAACATTTTAGTCCGTTGTTCACAGGTTTTCCATTAGTTGGAAATGATTTGACAGCCAGCAACAATAAGAAAATATTTCTATATGTATGGATTTTCATGATTGTACCTTAACTAGATCTCTATCATATCCTCCTGGGCTGTCAAGAGAATGCAATCCAGTAGTTGAAGATTTTCTTCCAAGTGTAAGGTATATAATACTCCTGCCACCATCAATAGACAATTTTTATTGTTGCTAATTTTTAATTATTATAAACCTCCAGTAGTATGTTTGTTGTTATGTGTTCTATCTTAATTTAAAATGTTAACTTACATTGAAAGAAATTAATAAAATAATGTATATGATTTAGTTGTCTCTAAAATAGAATTCTATCAGTTTATCTGCTGATACTTTACTGACTCGAGAGTCCAGTTTAGTCTCTACACCAATGCAATTCAGAAACCTTATTTGATTTACTTAATGTTTCTGCAACCTAGTGTCCTTGTCCATACATAAAAGCGGCTAGACTAGATTATCTCCATTTTAATCTTCACGCTTTGAAATTCTAGGAAATGGAAGTTGTATCTAGAATTGCAAGGGGAAAATGTGATACTTTTCATAGCCCAATATATTTACATGGTTATCTACAGTGGGGTAAGATAAAATCATAGACTCGCAGAAGGTCACGCGGGAGGAAGATAGAGGTCATCTTGTTTCAGCCTCTCATTTAATCGGCGAACACAGTGAGCTTCCATGAAGCTAAATGACCTGCTCAATGACTTGCATGAAGAAGTGAGGACTAGAATTTATCTTTTTTGAATCTTAACAGAGTGGCCTATCCTTTGTACAATGTCCTATCAGAGAACCAATTTAGATGATTGCAGGCATGTTTATAATGTCACTATTTCCTTGAGTATTACTTATCCCACTGGGGACAATCCTTAAATTGTTTTATGAATGTATGTATGCTTATGGGTACCTCCTATGCAAATTATATGTAGTGAAATTCCTATACACTGAATACCTAAATCTGCCATCTCCAGTCTGTATTAAATGGAACTGTATATTCTGATGCATTTCTTTAGAAATTGAGGTGTTATAAAAAATACATATTTTTAATGTTTTAGATATGTTTCCAAATTAGTACCTCTACCTTCTATCTCAGACCTAATCACTTCTTTTAAAGAGCAAATGTTTTAATCAATATTCAGAGATAGATAATAGTACTTATCAGTATTCACTCCTAATTTTTCTTTTACTCCTCTTGTCCTAATAGTCAACCATAGTCCAGTGTTTTAAGGGAAGAATACTATCTTCTTAAAATTTATCAATATTTTGCTTTATTTAAAAATGGGCTTTAAAAAATATACAGAACCTTATAAATCTGTCGATTTCATAGTTGCAAAACATAAAAAGGAAAAAAATAAAACAAATAGTAAATAACAAAAAACAACATGCGCTTTATATTCAATCATAACCACTTTTGTTGGTTAACTTCTGTTCATTATACATTAAATTTTAATTGCATAAAGAATATGAAAGGGAATGTATGCACAGTGTCTTGTTCGTTGTCTTTGAGACGTTTTAGACTGTTGATAACTTCACAGTAGAGCATAGGATTTTCAAAGCTGTAACCTTTCAAAAGCACAGCATAGGCCTTGTTACTGAGGATCCTGAAAATGGGCTTAAACTGTCAACTTTTTAGCTAGTGGCACAGTACCCAGGCACACCTCACAGAGTCTTTTTAGTGAGTGCAATATCCAGGTTCATCTCACAGAGTCTTTTTAGTGAGTGCAATATCCAGGTTCATCTCACACAGTCTTTTTAGCGAGTGCACACCCCCGCACACCACACAGTCTTTTTAGCTAGTGCAATACCCAGGCACACCACACAGAGTCTTTTTAACTAGTGCAATACCCAGGCACACCACACAGAGTCTTTTTAGCGAG
>NW_022103906.1:71494075-71541127 GCF_000313985.2 Echinops telfairi | reverse complement strand
ACACAGAGTCTTTTTAGCGAGTGCAATATCCAGGTTCATCTCACAGAGCTTTTTTAGCGAGTGCACACCCCTGCACACCACACAGAGTCTTTTTAACTAGTGCAATACCCAGGCCCACTATAGAGGCTACTGTTTGTCTATGTCGTTTTGTTTTTTTTCCAATGAAAGCATGCTGACGGTACTGTTCATTGATGCTTTTAAACATTTTCACATGATCCCGAGACTGGTTTCCTAGCCCGACACCATCACCTTCCTGTGCCTCTATCTGAATCTGTAATGATCTGTGTAATGTTTTTGTTTCTTGGATTAGTGTCTCTCTCCTCCACTGGCACGAAGGCTACAAGGGAGCAGGGCCTGAACGACTTGTCTAGCTCACTGCCAGATTATGGAAAGTTTCAATAAGGAGATGTAGAGTTCATGAACAAAAATGAGGTTATGATAATCTGCGATTCAGCGCTCCTCTATGTTAACATACAAAAGTAGCTATATTTCTTTTAACACGTACATATTAGCCACGTAACCTTTATCGACAAAAGCATCCTCTCATTTTCCTTAAATATGTTAACAAATGTAAATACAACTGTAAGGAATAGCATCTGACTTTCTCTGAGTTCATAAGTGGTAGCTGAATGAACTTCGACCAAGAGCTGCATCCTATGAGGCAAGGGTTAGACATGGCGCAATCTTCTTCCCTCCGTCCCCAAGGGTGACACTAACCGTCCTGCCCCTGGCGCTGCACTTCTCTGATGGGCTCCATAATCCACTGCAATGGCTCACAGAACTCACAGATAATATTCACAGTAATGGAGCATTTTTCGGAAAGTTAACAGGTAATAACTCAAGATCAGGACTCAGTTATTAGGTCAGCACAGCCTCTTCCCAGCTACCCCCATAGGGAGTCTCTGTCTGGTGTTCAACTTCTCAGTCACATGGCCCCTTGGCCTCTACACTATGGGGGCAATGTTACCAAGCTCTTTTAGTGCTGCCAATGCGTGCCCAAAGGGCACTTCACTGTCATTTAACCCTCAGCCTGAAGGTAGATAGCTGTGGTCAGTAACCTAGCTCCCCAGATGTCTGGAATATGCCACGCCCCAAAGCTAGCTTTCTGCCTGACTGCTCTTAGCTGCATGCCTTCAAAGACTGGGAAGTCGGCTCTTACGCCTCCCACTCTTCCTCTTGGTGCTTCCGCTCCCGCTCCCTAGACTCTGGTGACACCCTGGAAAGTTTAGCACACCGGTAAGTTGGGGTGCAAAGGATGCACTTGACCCCTGGCTCTTCTCTCTTGATGGTAGAATCATCTACCCCATTCCATCTGTGGAGAGGGCTCATTGTACACCCAGTCAGGTGTCAAAATTACTTAAATCCCCATGTTAGATGTCCAAAGTTTTAAAATCAAAATCAACCCTGTTAATAAGCATTTGCAACTGAACCATATCAGCATCTTCTCCCACCTTCTCTTTCCCAGACCCCTTAGGAAAAGAGAAAATACACCTTATTGAGGAGGCCCCACCCAGCCATTTGCTAGAAGTTATGAATAAGAATATGGCTGTAAAAGTCATATCAAGTAAATCATCACACAGCCATAGCAAAATTAAACAATTCTTAGACAATAGTAACTGTTGAAATTAGTTGTCAAAACAATGTTAGAGATAATGGAATTTCCATATCCCAAAGAGTAAGTGTAATGTATTTTTAATGTTGTTACTTACTTATTTTTCAAATGAGGAAATTATTATAATTTTCATGTATTTTATTTCATTTTGATTATTACCTTAATATTACTTATAAGAATCAGCAGTGTTAAAATCATAGCCCACCATTCTGATTGTACAGCTTAGTTACAAGCACTTGTCCTTTAACTACATTCTTCTAGGTTTGCATTGTTAGGCAAATTTTGATTTTAAAACATGAACATATTTATAAGCAACATATCAGTATGTACATAGAATTCTCAGAATTCTGAAGATTTTAAGATGTGGGATAATTGTCCAATTTTTATATATGCATATAGGTTTTGTTGTATTACTTATTCAAGATAAATTGTTCTATTCAAGATAAGCTGTATTACTTATTCAAGATAAATTGTTCTGTTCATTCATCCATTTATTTGTTTGTTTGTTTGTTTATACACTTACTTCCTTACAAGTCTCTCCTGGCAAATGTGGGTGCAGATACACTCTGAAAGCATGAGTCAAGTACATTATGGGGGTGGCTTTTTTCAGAAAGCCTCTTTAGCCTCCTAGAGATTTCTGTTTTCATTCTGCCCGAGAAGTGCTGATTCCATCATCTGGGACCAAAATGTTTTCTGATTTCTATGAAGATGCACTGTATCACGTTCACCTATAATTTATGAAGAAAAGAAACACTCATCTGGCATTTTAAAATAGAATAGACAATGAAAAAAAGTACCTATAAACAAAGCATTTAAAGATTGTATAGGGCAGATCTCTAGGAAATGCCAGCGATCCCCTGGGTGATGTCGGAGAGCAACTCTAAGAGTTGTTTTGCAGAGCAGCCAGAAAATAACCATGAGAACAATCCCCAATGACCTGAATCAGCAGCAATTTTACTTTATGCTCCTGCAACTTACAAATATATTTTTTATAGCATTTCGAATCTACTCTAAGATCAACTTCTCCACCTACTGGCTGAAGGTCAAATTTTGATCTTTATAAATTACAAAAATGGTAAATTTTAGTATTGATCCATGAATATTTTCCTATGAAGAACATAATATTATAAAAAGACATAATACTATAACTGGCATGCAGAAAGAGAATCGAAAGATTCATTTTTACCAACAAATATGGTTTCATACAGTAAAA
Organism: Echinops telfairi; assembly: GCF_000313985.2. Lineage (NCBI taxonomy): Eukaryota > Metazoa > Chordata > Mammalia > Afrosoricida > Tenrecidae > Echinops > Echinops telfairi. The sequence goes on along the minus strand of NW_022103906.1, from coordinate 71,538,302 downwards.
TTAACATTATGAAGGGTTTCTAGCTCAAGCCCACCACCTGCTCCATGAAAGAAGGATGAGGCGCTCAGCCTTGTAAAGATTTACTACATCGGAAACCCTGTGGTGCAGTACTTTATCCTATAGGGTCTCTGTGATTTTCAATTGAATCCACAACACAGAAGTTTCTTATTTCCTTCTATTATGTAAAGATTTTGAATTTAGTTCTTTAGATCATACATATGTGCACAGACACAAACACAGGGCTTCAACAATTTGGAGCATTTTAAAATCTGCTTACCTCTGTGTCTACCAAGGTTACGCATAGATGTATTACTATCTATAAATTTCCCTCATAGGCACGAGTCAACTCCCTACCATTTTGTTGTTGCCTACTCAAATATAGGAGAGGCTAGAACTGCCCCTGTGAGTTTCTAAGACTGTGGCTCTTTCTATGGGAGTATAAAATCTCATCTTTCTCCTGTGGAGTGGCAAATTGTTTCCAACTGCTCACCTTGTGGTTGATTGCTGTTGTCACAGCTTGATGAGGCTTCCTTGTGAACATGGCCTTCATATGAGGATTCTGGGACCGTCCTCTCTTTCCCTGCCTTGTTCTTCCTGCTGACAAGCCACTGGGAGGATTGCTGAGACCAGCAAGAGCTCTCTCTCTCTGCCTCAGCTTCCTGTTGAGAAGCCACACTCAGAGAACTGGAGTAGCCACATGGAAATCCATAAGATTTTTCACCCACTCACCAGTGATCTTCCTGGATTGGCATCATTGCATGTGCTGCATGAGTCTGAAGAGAAATTTCGAGACTAGTATCAGACATATAGACTTGATCCAGACTTGGCTGGAATGTTTTCTCAATATACAATTGCTCTTTGATTTACGAGGGGGTACTGATCCTCCCCCTAGCCCCCCCCCCCCTCAAACAAAAAAAAGCTCTGCTGGGTTGAGCTTTCATAGCACACATTTTCCCTCACTAGGCGAGCATCAAGTAACTTGCTCTGAGTTACTGCACCTAGTGGTTTCTCCTGGGAAGATTCTTTCTGGTCACGGTGAATTTATTCGTGAAAACAGTTTCCCTAGAACCTGGTTTTGTGTGATGGGCAGTTTAAGAGAATCGTGTGTAACTCTGAAATTTGGTTTCCTGCTTGGGAAAAATGTCACAGAAACTGCTGTGATGTTGAACACAGCTTACCAGGACAGTACGGTGGGAAAAACTCAAGTGCGTGAGTGGTTTCCTCCTTTCAAAAAAGGTGAAATGTCAATGGATGACAGTACTCATTCTGGATGTCTGTCAACTTCCCAAATGGATGACAATGTTGAATAAAAATGTGCACTTTTGCTTGAAGACCAATGACAGGCCATCGAAGAGATGAGAAATTATCCGGGCTATCTTGGAGCTTGGTTCAGCCAGCTTTAATGAAAGACTTGGGAATGAGGGTCACTGCGAAATGTGTGCCTGGTGCTCCGGCTGACCAGGAAAAGAACGCTGACTGAAAACATGCCTTGCTTTGGAAGAAAAGCTCTGAAGAAACCAGACTTTTGTTTCTTACCAAGGTCATTACTGGTGAGGAGACATGGTGCTGTTATTATGACCCCGGAAGTGAACATCAATCAGGCCCGAGGAGGACGCCATCCTAACCATACCCCCCAAAGCTCACCAAGTGAAATAAAAAATCAAGATGATACTCATCTGTCTTTCTGATGTGAGGGGGATGTGAGTGCTTTTGGACTTTGTCCCAACACGCCCACCAAAAGAAACTTTCTAGTTAGAGGTTCTGAAAGGTAGCAAAACAGTGTGTGACAAAAAAGGCACGATGTTTTGGCAGACAGGACTGGGTTTTGCCACCAGGATAATGCACCCGCTCACACGGCTATCTCAGTGCACCTGTTTTTGGCAAAATAAAAAAAAAAGCATGCCTCTCTTGCCCCATGTACCTTATTCATCTGACCTTGCTCTGTGCAACTTCTTTTTGTTTCCATGAATGAAGAGGAGCATGAACAGACAGTGATTTGATAATGTAGAAGAGGTAAAGGAAAAAACAAAACAAAACAAGGGAGGTGCTGTCAGCCATCCAAACAGATGTGCTTGAAAAATATTTCCAAGAATAGAATCAGGTTTGACAAATGTGTTAAGTGTAATGGAGAATACTTTGAAGGTGCTATGGTTGTTCTATACAAATATATAAATATATAGCTTTGGAAAAAAATCCTGTTTTGGGGGGGTACCCCCTCAGAAAGCTCTCTTTTACAGAATATGAGGGCCTCTGGATTTGTTTCTCTAGTCAACCCGGTCTAACACAGCTGCCCAATGAATAACCACTATGCCACCTGGTTTCCCGGTCAAAACAGAAAGCACTCTGACAGCGGATATTACTCAAAAGACCCTATTTGTATACTGTTAACTATATATCTGAGATTAAGAAATTTTTGGTAAGCAAAAAATCACATATGCCACAATTTAGCAACTTCAAGGATTTGTTTCGTATTCTGAAAAAATAAAAAAATAAAAACCACACACATGAAAGCATGGGATGGCCATTGCTCACATCTTGGCTGCTCAGACTTTTACAAGTGTGAGCACTTATTCACCGAAGTTACTTTCGTGTTTTTAAACTTCCTACAAATAAGTCACCTTGGCATCTCACTCATTTTAAAGAACCTGGCCTTGTTCATTTTCTTAATCTGAGCCTCCGCTGACTAGATTACATCCTTCTCGTGCCACCACAAGGTTCAAGTCACAGAACTCGTCCATCACCGCAATACTAGCACTTTGACTTCCCTGACATCTCAGGGTTTTTTCAGACTGCTCCGTGCTTCCCTGATCACACTGTCTCCACCCAAAATATATTTTGAAGTCCTGAACTTTGTATCTTGGTTTAGTTTTGAAACAGTTTGTGATAATATGTGTTTTTGTTATTTTTTTCCAAACCTCATCTTAAATTTTATTATGTATTTATTTACCTTCCCTTCCACCCATGTTATCATCTCTCCCTCTAGTTAGTAATTCATGCAGATATATTTTTCACATTAGTTGGTTTGCAAAACAATCAGTCCTGTATCCTGGAGTAGGTTAGTGTCTCCTCCTAATCTCTGTGAGTCGTGTCATATAAATGAGGGAAAGACGCCAACGGGGTGGACAGGTATCATAGGATGACAGAAGCAGGTGGGACTCTAAGTAGCACAGGAACACCAAGGACAGTGAGCAGGAACAAGAAGGGAAACAGGAATAATACTCAAGGGCCTCAGAATAAATCGATACAGCTGATAATCTGATTTAGATTTATAGCCCACAGCCCTATAAAACCCCAAGTAAGCCCATACTCGTTAAAGCCCCTCACCCACATTATGGTGCTTAGTTATGACAGTCTTGACACTAGGACCCTGATTCTTTCTTAGGCTTCTTCCCATTAGTGCTATTGGGTGAAAAGGGGTCAGTTCTGACTGACAGCAACCATGTGGTGAGTCAGAGCTTCCACACACAGTTTTCTAGCTATCTTTATGAGAAGGAATAACCAGATTCCCCCCAATGAATCTTCTAGTTGGATTGAACCACCAACATTTCAAATTGCCCCAGAGCACTTAATTGTTAAGCCACCAGGGCACCTCATAATGTCCTAATAATTATGATCTATCTAGAAGGATGTGATAAATACCTTTGCCATCAGTTGTTATACCAGGCTTTTTACATATAAAGTTGCTATATTTACTTGGAGAGACTGTGATTACTAATTAACACAACCATACGTCTACAGTTAATCTTGTCCATCAATAGTCAGCATCGACACCCTCACATAGTCATTGTACCCTTCACTCAAACGATATCATTTTAAAGCAACACAAAAAATTGACAATATAAATGCAAAGCCTAGATGTATTTATCCTATAATGTCTTCAAATAATGCTCGTTGTACCCCACACGTCTCCTAGATTCATCAAATGGTAGGTGGTTAGAAATGGCTGTAATGAGATTTGTGCACTAGGCATGTATGGCTTTTTCTTTATAATCTTGCAGCCGTGACCTGTGAGATCTCTCCGTTCTTCCTCTCCTGAGCTCCCTTCTCTCCTCTGGGTCACTCGGTCTCTGACAGAAGAGTGCTGCTCTACTCACAAACAGTCCGGCGTCATTTTCACACACCAGCTCTTTTCGGCCATTGGTTTTGTATAGTTCTGAAGTGACTGCTAGTGCCAGTTTCTGGTTTTGACTCCATCGCCAAAGCGTTTTGCCTACATTTCTGAGGCATGCTTCAGATCTCCACTTCAAGGTCCCTGTTCGTCTGCTCAGATTTCTCTTTAGAATTATCTCCTTTCTGAAGCTGCTCACTGACTCAAGACTGCCTCAATCCATGCTTGTCATAAGTCAACAATAAATACTCTTGTTATTCTAAGAACTCCATTAATCTGATGGAAAACATTTCTCAGTCCTTTACTTTTGGAGCATTAGATGTCTTATATTAAGATTTAAAATGCATCTTTTTTCTTTTCCTCAAAATAATCATACAGTCAAGGAAGCTATACTAGAACAAAAATAAATAATAATCACTCACTATACTCACAGTTGCCTGCTGTTCCCAGACCTTGGTCTCAAGAGCAGATTATTTTTCCCCAGTAAATTTCTGACAGGACTTCAAAGCAGTCCATTCATATTTTTTCCCCATACTGAGAATTTGCCTTTCCACTTCAGATATACTGGATCAGAACTCAGAGTATAACAAGATCCTCAAGTGAGTCGAATGTATATATCAAGAACCATACTCTTTGTGTTAGTCTGGGTAGACTAGAGAAGCAAATTCATAGACACTCATGTGTATAAGAAAGAGCTTTATATAAAACAGCAACTGTATATTGAGAAAACATCCCAGCCCAGTCCAGATCAAGTCCATTAATCCGAGATTAGCCCATATGTCGGACACCAATCTGTAAATTCCTCTTCAGACTCATGGAAAATGTGCAATGACGCTGAATACAGGAAGATCACAGCCAGCGGATTGAAAATCTTGTGGGTCCAGTGGCAGTGGAAGCATCTCATCCCTGGCAGGAGTTTCTACATGGCTCCTCTAGCTCCAGGACTCGGACTGTGTGGCAGTTATATAAGCTCCTGTCAACTTGTGAATGGATGGAGTCTGGCCTGTCAATCAGGCCATAGTCAGTATGGCCTCCATGTGGGCATGGTCTTTTCCTGAAGATTCTGGGAACTCCTGTCTTCTTCTCCAGAGGGGAGAGACACTCTATGCTTTGTCTTTCTGCTGACAAGCTATATGGAGCAACACTGATGCCGCCAGAGCCCTGGAACTGGTAGAGCCATATGAAGAGCCACACCAGTGCTGAGATACTTCCACCACCACTGGATCCATAAGACTTTCCACCCACTGGCCTGTGATCTTCCTGCATTTGGCATCATTTCATGGCTGCATGAGTATAAAGAGGAATTTATGGACTAATATTGACATATGGGGTAATATCAGGTTTATGGATTTAATCTGGACCCAGCTATGGTAGTTTCATAATGTACAAATGCTGTTTGATATAATGTTCTCTCTTACACACATAAGTGTCTCCTTGGATGTGTTTCTCTAGTCTACCTGGACCAACACACTGTTTAACCATGGTGTATTATAACAAAGACAAGGCAGCTCAGAAAATAATTTGCAGTCTTTATATCTAAATGTAAACATAGGAATCACCTGTGGATCTATAAGAATCATCTGAGGATCTTTTTAAAATGTAGATTCTGATTCAGTAAGGCATGGATAGAAATTCAAATTCTCAGTAGGAAATTAAATCTAGATGAATTTATTTATAGCCCTGATTTCTGCATAGGAGTCCTATAGGATGTAGCCAAATCTTGATTGGTCCCACAGCCAATCAAAATCTACCAGGCATCCATTTATTTGCCTGAATCCCTTAGATCTTAGTTTGAATAAATCCATAAATTCTTAGTTCTCCTAGATTTTCCCCTTAAATTTTTTTTCTTTTTAATTCTGTACGTAAATTAGTGGATACTGATCTTGAGAAAGTGAACTTTTAAACTCACATACCAGACATCTGTTGATGCAGTTGTGATTTTGATAATATTGTAGAACATAAAACATTTTGCTACCCAAACACAGTAACATAATTCTTATGTAACAAGTGCTTGGAAAAAGCCCTCCCAAGAGTAGTACATGACCTAAGAAGGAAGCATAATCATCAACTGGTGCTTGCAGGCGCATCAAAGCGCAGTATCCCACAATCAGTCCCCTGACCTGGTAAGCAGGCATTGCCAAAAAGGAGGCTAAAACTGCCAAGTACCATTTAAATGGAGATTTTCAAAAAGGTATAACCTCATGTTACGAGATTATGTCTTTATATCTGCCACTAAGCAATTATGTAGTTTTTTTTTCATTATCAGAGTACTTTATTATCATTAGGAAACTACTGTTCACTGCTTCTTGTGTGCTAAATTAAAATTGTACTCTTTTATCTGGAAACCACAAAGATAGGGAGATTTATTCACTTACAATAATTAAAATGAAACTATGAAGATATTAGCAAGTAATAAACCCTGATTGTATTTAAATACTGTCTATTAAATGCTAGGAAATGCTAGCGGTGCTGTGTATTAAGGAATAGGGCTGCTAACCACAAAGTCTGAAGTTCAAACCTATCAGTTGCGCTCAGGGAAAATAGTAGATGCCTACTTCTGTAACGTGCAGTCTTGGATAGCTTATAGTGGGTTGCTATCAGTAAGAGTTGACCCAATGAAAATTTCTATCTTTAGATCATAAAATATTTGAGAGAACTCTAAATATATGCTCTATATGTATAAAATGTTTTCTATTGGATATTAATAACCACTAACTTAAAAAGAGCAAGGTATTTCCATTAAAATTAAGTGTAGGTATATATTAGTCATTTTTAGGGAATGAATTTTTAAGTATAATATTATATTCAAAAAGTATTCCATAATTACTTATAATTGAATTCTGAGAGAACAGTAAATTAATAGGAGTGTAAGTCATAAAATATCCTTGTGAAAACCATAGAAAGCTCTACTATACCAAAATATCAAAATATGAAGCTACTGTTTTTTGACCCATCGTTCCTCTAGGTTCGTAGATTTGTGAAGCAGTGTCTCCCTCTCTCTAAGCTTCTACCCAAACTTCTGCGTCCTGATTTACCTTGAGGGACTCAAGACACAATTCTTTTAATTTAGAAAAATCTATCAAGATTACTCCTATGGAATAAGATACATATTTTATTCTGGTGTATATATATGTACCAGAACTTTGAGAGCTGGACTCTGTGCCTTGAACCTCACTAGCCCAGCTGATGCCCTTGAAACCATTATTTTGCCTAATCTTTTCAGTTAATAAGCCTAATGAGATAAGGCAGGTTTATTACTGAGATAACATGTCTGGGGTCATCCCTTGACTGCAGAGACATGTGTAAACATGTTTTGCTTCAATAAGCTCACATGTGTATGAACAGGAACCCTGGTAGCAAAACTTTTGGAATCATCCTCATACAGCTCAATCAATCAGTGCTTAGTTTATTGCTGGATTTTATTATTCATATATTTTTGAGTAGTCTACTCAACATTCAAATATAATTTTGGCCATTTTGTTCAAGTAATTATGAGAACTCTTACTTCTCTCTAGAGTCTTATCAATTAAGCTTTCAAAATAAAAAGAAAATCTTCAAATAGACAAGCCTATATTTTCAGAAACTTAATGCTTATCATTTTTAAGAGATTGCTTTTTAAAAATATATCTAGGAATACACTGATTTTAAAAATATATTAAAGTAAACATTTTTGCTTTGCTTTTGTTTGATTAAAAATGAACAAATTAAAACTGTTGAGCTATTAGATTTCAGGCCATGTCCTAGACACAAACATTTTTAAGTTGAGTTTTAAGAATTTATAGACAGTTGACATGGAGTTGATTCTGATTCATTTTAAACACCACCACCCCTCTCGTTTCACAGTAGAACTGTGATCCATGGGGTTTTCCAGGGCTGTTGCCTTTCAGAAGTGGACTCTCCCCCCCCCCCACCCCCTCAATGAGGTACATCTATTTCTGTTACATAACAACTATAATTCTCTTTAGTTCTTTCATTCCACTAAGTTCTTGTGATTTATAAAAATGTGTGGAAATAGCAGGCATGTGATCATTTGTATCTTTTATCAATTTACAATCAGTTTGGGAGGCAGTGATACTTTGCTGTCGTTGCTGAAGTAAAATAAAAAGAAGGCACTGCAGGGGCAGTTCTCTGTGCCCATATGAGACCTGTGGTCCATTGGCGAGAGTATGCTCAGTCTCATATTCTTATTTACACGTCATAGTCACAAAGTTATTGGTTTTCAAAATACTCCTGGGACTATATCCAAACTCACTGCCATTGAGTCAAGTCTGACTCAAAGAGACCTTACAGGGCAGAGTAGAATTTCCCCTATGTGTTTCTGAAACTGTAAGTCTTTATAGGAGTAGGAGCCTGCTCTACTCGTCCTCTTGAGGAGTTGATGGTGGTTTCAAACTGCTGACCCTGTGGTTTGCAGCCCACTGTGTAACCACTGTGCCACCAGGGCTCTTGCTGTGAAAGACAAAGTCAGCGGTCTGAAGGCACTCTGTGGGAGAAAAATGGACTTTTCTGTTCGTGTGAAGATTCACAGTGTTTGAAATCCACGGGGCAGTTCTGCTGTCTTCTTAGAGAATCATCATGATGCGAATACTGTGGGTGCTATGTATCAAATAGGATCCCATTTCTGTGATGAATCTACATTACTTTATTAAATATATATATTTCTAATAGTTTTCTAAATTCAGCTCATCATGTCGCTTTTATAAGTTCTGCAGAAAGCATCTCCCAAGATTTTAATCATCTTATATGATTAGATTGCTGCACCAACATGCTCTCAGATAGAAAGTTCTGTTTGTTAGCATTTCTCCTCAGGTACATTAAATTAATTGAGCATATTGTGGCCTTTGCAGTGGGATGTTTTGCTTGTAAATGATTCATGTGGCGTCCCAACTACAGTGAACAGCAAACTTTCACCAGAAACAGATGGGAGAATGATCTTGGCCATTTGCAGCAACCTCGGCCTTGGCCAGGAAAAACTAGAGTTCATTGAAAATTGACCTCAATATGCTGTTGGCCAGATTTGATTCACCTCAGGTGTGTGGTTCCACTGAGCAAGTAATCAGCACTAGCAGATGGACCTCTCTGGGTTCACTTTCCTGGGCGATTAGAAATCTGTTGTTTAGGCATACAACTATCAAATACTTTGATATCTCTATGTGGCAGCATTTCTCTTTGATTTATCACCTGACAAATGAGTGAATCTAGCCCCTTATTATTTACCCTGTGCCATTGTGGGTGCTTTTATATCGTTCTATAATGTGTTGCTTGTTTTGTTTTTCTTAACTAATTCTAAAATTAAAAAAATACATTTTAAAAAGACTAAACTATCAATTGCCTTTCTCTTTGTAATGAACTAGTAACCACAGTACACATGTTACAGTACTTAGTCATATTTTATTCACAATTTTTTTAAAAGCAAACAACTTTTCTCTGATGTTTTCATGGTCATATTTTGTGCTCTATCGAGTGATGATATTTTACTGTCATTATCTTGAAATATGATAGGGTTGCCAATCTAGTGAAGGAAAATATTATCAGCTGTATTTTTAATTTACAGTCACTGATTCCTTTAGAAATACTCTCTTGTTCTCATGAGCATCACCAGAATTTTATGAGACAGATGCCCAGATCAAGTGGCAAAATTAAACAGGGTCCATTTATATAATAGAATTTATGCAGTCCAATTTGTGCCAAGAAGATAACTTGACTAGATAGCATAATATGTCAAATGGGCAATTAGCTATTTTATGATTTTTTTTTAAGTGAGAGTTATTTCTCTGGGAAGGCTATGAAATGTGGAATTGTCTTAGGGAAAGGATTTAGCTTATATAGTGCTAGTAACACTCCCATAATTAAGAAGAAAACTTTTACAGATTACAAATGATTTAAGGTGAATGCAACAGTGATAATTTGCTCAGATTAAGATAACAATTATAATAGGTGCTACCATCAAAAAAAACCCATATCATCTGTTTGGTTGTGTCAGCATGTAGTCATTTTTAAAAGCTACCATAGAAGTAGTATCACTTAATTCTTTCAGCCATCATTTTCTAAGTACTAATCAGGGCCAGTTTTAGACCCTTTTATTTGCCTTTCTGAAAAGAAAATAATCCACAACACCTGGTTTGAGTTATAGTGCATAGCAAGTTCTGTATTATCAACACTTCTTCACCCTGAGAAGGCACTAGGACAGAACTTGGGCCACCTGAGTTCAAATGTCAACCTATCCTCCGGCAGATCTCAGCCCTGTGTCAGTGAATGACGGAGGTTGAGGAATTCATAGGGTAGAAAGAAACCACCATTCACCTCATGGGCCTTTACCCCAATTCACTGAACAATCTACGCAATAATATAAGCTAGGTATTGCCAACTATTATAACTGGACACTGAAAAATCAGTGTTGTGCAGAATAGATATTGTACAAGTCCTTTGAAGATGCACACATGTGTGAAAATCAGACACTAAAGAAATAGCCACCCCAGTGAGTTACGATTACAAAGGAGTGTTGGGTGTTATTAAAATAGAGATGTAGTTGTGGCTGCAAGGTGTCGTTGAATCGGCTCTGATTCTTAGCCAACGGTTGTTCAACAGAATCCAACCCCGCCGGGGCTTGCACTGTCCCGTCCTCCCAGCTTGCTGCCCCTCGGACATCTCATCACCTGGAGAGGGTGTCCCTTGTCCACAAGGACTTTCCCCAATGGGAGGGTCTTTTCCAGGGAGCTTCCTCTTGCTAACATGTCTGAAGTAGGTGAGGCGAAGTCTTGCCATATTTTGTTCTAAGGAGCCTTCTGGCTGTACTTCTTCCCCAATAAATCCGTTTGTGTTTCTGGAAGTTGGTGGCACTTGGGAGCAGGCAGGGGTCGTCAGCAACACCGCCATTCAAAGGCATCCGTTCTTTCCATGGCACTCGCTTTCCTGGTCGGGGTCGGAACTTAGGTGCCAGTTTACCGTTCAGATCTTGAACCCTGCATTTCAGAGTCCTGCAACAGCCCACCCCGCCCTTGGCAAACTCCAAAGTTTGTTCCCTGTGTTACGAAAGTCATGCTCTTGGTTTTACCTCTGCCTTTTCAGCATTTTTAAATAACAGTAACCTGGTATAGTATTTGTCCTTTACTTATTGACTGACTTCCCTCAGCATAATGTTCATCTGGTCCCACCATGTCAGGAGGTGTTTCAGGGCGTGGGCATTGCTTTTGAGCTCTGCAGAGAATACTTTGTGGACTTGACCCATCCTTTCTCGTCCATTCCGCCTCACTTAGGTTGTTTTCATCTGACCAGTGTGGCCAAGAACAGGAGTGATCCTGTCTGTCTATGTTAGGACCCTGGCTTCTTTAGGACAGACACATGTGCACACACACACACACACACACAAACCAGCCATAGGATTGTTAGGAGCCCCTGGTGCCATAATGGTTATGTTTTGGGTGGCCATCCACAGAGGCAGCAGTTTGAAACCACCCGCCCGTGTGAGGGAGAAATATTGGTCTATCCACTCCTATTAACATTACAGTCTCAGAAACTCACAGGAGCAGTTCTGTCTTCCTCTAGGCCCACTACGAATGGAATCAACTTGACGGCAATGAGTTTGAGATAGGATTACTGGATCCTATGCAATTTGTCATTGCACTTGGTAAATTTTCTGCACATTTTCATGTTAAGCCTGACTATCGATGGCATATTCTTCCATTTATGAAAATTCATTTCGGTTTCTTGTCAGAGTACTCTATAGTTTTCTTTGTATAAGTCTTTTGTTTCTCTGGTTAGGTTTATCCCTAAGTATTTCATGTTTCGTATGACTATTTTAAATGGTAATGTTTTCTTGATTTCTGTTACAGAGTTCTCTTCATTCGTTTATAGGAATTTGATTGATGTGTGTGTGTGTGTGTGTTAATCTTGTGTCCTGCCATATTGCCAAATCTTGCAGTTGTTTCCAATTTTTTGGTCATTTTTGGGGTTTTCTTCATGCAAAATTCTACCATCTGCAAAGAGTGAGAATTTCACTTCTTCCTTGTCCGTCTAGATTCTTTGGATTTCTCTTTTTGTCCAAATAAATCGGTTCTCCTGTGGTCTTTCTTATGCTTTGTCCACCTTTCACATGCAGAGGAACCCATTGAAAACACTGTCTTTGGTAAGGACCAACTAAGTCCTCCATGTGACAAATTTACTCTTCGGTGCTTTAAAAGGTTCTTTTGCAGCATATTCGCCCACCACATTATATTATTTGATTTCTTGGCTGCTTCTGCACTGATTTTGATGGAGGATCCAAGATGAAATTCTTGAAAACTTTGTTCTTTGCTCTTTCATCATGATGCTTTCTAGTAGCCCAGTTGTGAGGATTTGAGTTTTACCTGCAGTGAGATGTAATCCATTCTGAAGGCTTCAGTCTCTGCTCTTCATCAGTGAAAGCTCTACTCTCCTGCATGTCACACGTTGTTGATGAGCCCTCTCCCAATCTTGATGCTTCAGACTTCTTCATACAATCCAATTTCTGAGACTAATCACTCAGCCTACATGTTGTTAATACATGAGGGAATCCCATAGAAGTGGATATAAAGCAGAGTCTAAAGCAGAAGAAACTCAAGAATGAGATCAATTATAATTTGAGAATGGGAATAAAAACAGAACAGAGTGATATCTAAAGACAAAAAATGGAAATGCATCTTGATTCATCAGCTGTATTGAAGGCATCTAAGTAGATTGTAAGACATTCCTATGAGAAACATAGATCTGAAGAGGATTAGAAAAACTGATGTAAGGGACATTTAGACAAGTATATAGATATGATAGCCTAAGGCACATTTGAATATTGATGGGCAAGATGCGTTTCAGGAAGATATGTTAACAATGCAAGGAAAAGATGAAATAATTAAAGAAGGGATGCCCTGGAAAAAGGAAAATCCAGAATTGATATGGAATGTCAGGCCTGTGTCAACAATACGGTGCGTTTCCCTTTTTGTCAGAGCAACGAATGCAAGTGATGCTGTTGTAAACGGTGGTAAAGGGTGATGACTCCAAGAAGGAGACACTTTCTTGCTAATAGAAGAAAATAACTCCATTCCTTGAAAGTAAGTGTGGGTCGGGAGCTCAGAGATTTGGGGACAGTGCAGAAAGATGCTGAAGGGAAGTGCAGGGCCTGCATACTGGTAGACATAGAGAACAGACAAGCAATGCAGTGTATCTCAGCAGCTCATGAGTTTTAATTTACTGTTGTTAAAATCTGCCAGCTCGATTTCCTCAGCTAGCAATACTAAGCCCCCAAACTAATGGTAAAGCAGTACCGTCAAAGATGGGTGATTGAGACATGTGCAGCGGATAGTTTTGCATACAAGCATGATGAAAGGAGAAAAATTAAATTGAGGACATTTGCTTGAGAGAGAACTAAATTAGAAGACATGCAAATATAAGGCGGAGAAAGAGAAAAGTTCTTAAAGCAACAATAAATAGAACTTTTAATTTAAAGAACAGATGAATGAAATTACTTACTCAGTGAGCAGGAAAGGTAACAGATATAATCAGAAAGTACTATGTTTGGATTCGTGTCGTGTCTTGTCACAATGAGATCTAGGATATAACTTCAAGGTGATAGTAAAGTAGATTCAATAGAACAGAAATTCCTTTGAGATAAGAAGATAACAAAACTGAAAAAATAAAAGGTGAAATTAATTTCCCATGTACACATCAAATTTTTCTATGAAATTATCAGTAATGGGTCTTACAGGCACACAATTGGTCATCATAGAATGTCAGAATATTCTCAACCAATAGTAAAATCAGAGTGTAAACGTTGTATCACTGTATTAGTCTAGGTACTTTGGAGAAACAAATCCACGGTGACTCACGTATAAGAGAGAGTTTTATGTAAAGAAAATGTGTATCACGAAAACACCCCAACCCAATGCTGCCCAAGCCCACAAGTCCAACATTAACCCATACCCAACACCAGTCCACAAAGTCCTTCACCTCACAAAACAGAGGCAATAATGCTGACTGCAGGAGGAAAGCTGAGTCAGTGAACGTGTAAGCATCTCAGCACTGGCAGGGGTCTCCACACGGCTGCTCCAGCACCCAGGGCTGCATCGGGATAGATCCATGCGGCTTCTCCTTGTAGGAAATCCATCTTGCAAACTGAAGCAGGGAACTGCTAAGGCAGCTGCACCCGATGCAACCATCACAAAACAAGATACCGGAGAACTAGAAAGGCGAGGCTTCACCACCCATTTATCCCTCCGCCTTTCAACCAGCACCACATGTGGTTATCGGCCAGGCTGACACAATTAACTAACTCAATCACTTATCAATGTAGTTTTCAAAGAGACACTTAAAAAAGAAAAATTTATATGTGTTTTTGTTTATTTACTCATTAATTCATCTATTGCCTCTAAAAATTGAAGGGATGAGTAATCTAAGAATATCACTGAGAAATAGCAATCACCAATGGAAGAGGGTGAGGGCAGGGAGGGGGGACTGCGGCAAAAAAAGGTCAAGCACATTTCACAAAATATCAGTATGAGTCTGAGAAAATGTTGTGCTTATGATTATTTTTACATATTGAATTCTAATTTTGAGAATGATTTCTACATCTTTTTATTTTCATTCAAAAAATTAAAAAGCAGTATATAACACATAATCAAGGAAATACTATCTTTATACTTCTTAGATCATTTACCAAAATGTAATGTAAGTATGAAGTTGTCAAAAAATTATTAGACTATGCTGAGTAATTATGCATCATCCATTTTAAAATTCTGCTAGATCTAGATAAAATTCTATATCTGAGATCACATTAAAGATAATCCAGATTGAAAACAGTATTCAGTACAACCCTTCAGTAGGAGACCACAAAAATGAAGTAGATGGGGCATTTTGAAGACCTGTCATGCAGTAAGTCTAAACTCCAAAGCTAAATCGATTTTGACTCATAGAAAGCCAACAGGATATGATGCAACTGGCCCATAAGGTTTTCAAAGCTATAAATATTTAGGAAGCAGACTGGCACATCTTTCTCTAATGACACATCCGGTGCATTTGAACTACTGATATTGTGGTTAAGGGCTGAGCACCTAACCTGTGCACCTCCAGGGATTCTTTGAGTCAGCATAAAACATCTTTGCCATCCAGTGACTCACTCAGAGTGACACTGTGGGACAGGATAGAACTGCCCCTGCGGGGTTCTGTGTCGGAAACTCTTTAAGGAACAGAGAGACTCTTCTATGAACTGTTCAACCCAGCCCATAACCACTATTTCATATACAAATACTATGTACATTGCCAGCACTGCCTAGTAAGTTCACCTTGACAAAGTCTGATTTTCCTAATATTGTAGTTTACCTATAAATTACAAGCATTATTTATTTAAACTTATGCAAAAGAATGTAATATATTATATATATATATATATATAGAAATCTCATGCATTGTTTTAGAAATTATTTTCTAGATGTTTTTAAACTCAATCTATTGGATTACAATTTAATAATTATTCTGCTGGGTGTCTCATTTAAATAAAAGTAGCAACTATAAGCTATTTATTTTTATCTTGGATTTCTTCTCATATTCTTTATGATATTTGAGCTTAGGCTCCTTTCCCCCATCAACCTTATGATATGCTATTTAAATATAGATAGCTCTCTTCATCTAAATTTTCCTGTATTTTACTGTGCATAATACTAAGGAAATAAACATAATTTATGCTACCCTAGGTTCTAATAAAAAAGTAAGTACTTAATAACACTTGAACTATCTGTTGCTGAATAAAGAGCATTGTCTCAGTGGCTAAGAGCTTGTCTGCTAGCCCAAAGTTCTGCTATTATAATCCATAAGCAGCTCCTGAGAAAGATACGTCAGTCTCTGCTATAAAGATTGTTTTTGTTGTTAGAGATGGTCAAGTTGGTCCCAACTGAAAATGACCCCGTGAGCAACAGAGCCCAATAGTGGCCCATGCTGTGTCATTTTCACGAACACGGATATGCTTGAGTCCAGGGCTGTAGCCACTATGTCAATCCACCTCACCGAGAGTCTTCCTTCTTACTGAGCTCCTACTTTACCAAGGAACTACTCTCCCCTACTTACCTCTCTGAAGTACACGGAACAAAGGAGCATTCTGGCTGTACTGCTTCCAGGACAGATTCGTTTGTTCTTCCAGGAGTCTGTAGTACGTGCACTATTCTTCACCATCCCCATAATGTGAATGCCTGCCTTTCCTTCTGTCTTCTTTACTCACTGTCCAACCTCCCCATGCCTATGAAGGGATTGAATATTAGTTTTCAAAGTCACACCCACACTCTTCAAGCACTCTAAAGAGATCTTGTGCAGCACATTTACTGAATGCAATACAGTGTTTCGTTTCTGCACTGCTGCTTCCAGGAATGCTTACTGTGGATCCATGCAAAATGTACAGTTTTGGAAACCCTCAGGGACAATTCTACTCTGTCTTATAGCATCATTGCAAGTTGGAATTAATTTGAGGGCAATGAGTTTATTCTTGAATGTGGTGAATTTAAAACTAAAATGATGCGTGTGTTTCTCTTCAAGTGTGGATTATTGTTGTGAACATGTTTTTATATTAAAAATGTATACACCTATTTATTATACATCTCATAGTAAAGAAGAAGAGTTTCTTATACATTAAACTTTGAAAACCAACCAAGCAGAAGTTTCCAGGTGAAAAAGCATCTGTGGAGAGCCATCTGTGCCGTAATTTCAGAAATGTCAGCCTCGGTGGAAATTGTTCATTTCCAGAAATTTCTCAGATCTTTGATTAATGAAGAATAGCAGCTACAACAACACGTGCAAACATAGACATACGTTTCTTTAAATTAGGACAGAGAAGAACATTTTGCTTTTCTATTTAAGTTACTGAAAACACATTTGCATGCCTGCTATATTTATGTAAATTACTAGAGAAAATTTCATGCATTGAAATAATTTAGAAAGCTTAACTTTACTATTTCGGTGAAGGCAATGTCAGACTATAACAGATTCACAGGAGGCTCAAGTCAGTGATGATGAAGGATGAGCAGGGAGCACTGGCCAAGGAAAGGATCTCAAGTAGTAATCAACTGCTAAGTAACCATAGATTTATAAACGTATTTCTATTTATGTTCTGTGCTTCTGATTGATAAACCTTACCAAAAATCACCTGGCTCTATGAATTTAATTAATATTAGAAATGAAATTAATTGTGAAATGCACCAATTTAGTTTCTTCCATTTGTAGAGTTACGTCTTCTTATAAAGAAATAAAAATACTTTGTGGGCCCCCCCACACTAAGGGCGTGCAGCAGAGCGGTGGGGTTGCAGAGCAGGGAGGTCCCAAGGGAGTGCAAAGGACAGACAGCCCATCAGACTCGACTAGAGGGCCCTCCTAGAGGTCAACAAACAGACCTTGAACTATTTACAGGTTTTTCCTTTCCAAATTTTTATTTATTTATTTTTTAGTCATTGGATTTGTTGTTGTTGTTCTTATCATTATTTTCCCCTTTTAGAAGGGTTGTGGAGAGGAGACAGGCCAGTCAGGGTACAGTGTAGCAGCAATGAAACATACAACTTTCCTCTAATTCTTAAATGCTTCCTCGCCCCCACTATGATGATCCAAATTCTACCTTACAAATCTGGCTAGCCCAGAGGATGTTCACTGGTACAGATAGGAGCCAGAAACACAGGGAATCCAGGACAGATGATCCCTTCAGGACCAGTGGTGACAGTGACAATACTGGAGGGTTGAGGGAGCGTGGGATATAAAGGGGGAGCCGATTATAAGGATCTACATGTAACCTCCTCCCTGAGGGATGGACAACAGAAAAGTGAAGGGAGGGAGATGTTGGATAGTGTAATATATGACAAAATAATAATTTACAAATTATCAAGGGTTTATGACGGAGGGGAAGTAGGGAGAGGGGGAAAATGAGGAGCAGATACCAAGGGCTTAAGTGGAGAGTAAATGTTTTGAGAATGATGAGGGCAGCAAATGTACAAATGTGCTTGCCACAGTGGATATATGTATGGGTTGTGATAAGAGTTGTATGAGCTCCCAATAAAATGATTTAAAAATAAATAAATAAAATAAAATAGTTTCTGGAAGTAAATCTCACTTTAAAGCAGTCATTTAATTATGCTTCAAAGGAATTAATTTTTTAAAGTCAAATTTCTATTATCTTAAATATATTTTATGATGATAAATACATATTAAAAAGCAATAAAATTAGAAAATGTAAGGCTTCTGAAACTGAAAACTTTTGTTTCCAAGCAATGTTTTTCATGTCTTTTGTTAGCAAATCTTTCTTTTAAGATTACTATCGAAAGCTGAAATTAATATACATATAGAATACTATTACTATGATGATTATAATTCCTTCTTCTTTTGATCACCAGTGTTCTGTAAAATACATGAGGTAAGTGTTTCCATTTTCAGTTCCAACATGTCTCAAAAATTAAACTGTTCAAGCACTTGAAAAAATTAGTGAGGATATTTATAGATTTCCAAATGATTGAGTTTTCATTATTCTTATAATTACTGTGTGAGAGCTATAGAGTTATGCAAATGTTAGCTACTATTATTAGTTAGGCTCTTCCAATCAAAGATTAAAATATATATGAAGTATCTTCAAATGTGAATGGAAATTGTCCATTATCTTTTCACTCCATTTTCCCTCAAGCCTCCTCATATAGTCTAGAAAAGTTTAGCCAAAAAAATATATATATGCCTCATAGATGGAGCTTATCAAAATTACTACATTGACCCCAAGCACACTTCGAGAGTCTGTGTAGTTTCTAACTGTGGTTGCCAAACATAACTTTGGGAATATTATGAAATATATGAGCTATTTATCTTCAAATTTTTCAAAATAATTTCTAGTAACTTATATTTTACAAGGTTTGAAAAATAACTCACATTTCTAACTTTTTATAAATTTTATTCTCTTGATTATACTCTCCCTATTTTTACTTCATTTGTTTTTAATCACTTTATTGGGGCTCATACAACTCTTATCACAAGCCATACGTCCATCCATGGTGGCAAGCACATTTGTACATTTGTTGCCATCATCATTTTCAAAATATTTTCTTTCTACTTGAGCCCTTGGTATCAGCTTCTCATTTTTCCCTTCCTTTGCCCACCCTCTGTCCCTCATGAAACCTTGATAATTTATAAATTATGAATACTTTTTTCATGTCCTATACTGATCAATGTCTCCCTTCACCCACGTTTCTTTTGTTCATCCCCCTGGAGGGAGTTATAGTGATTGGTTTTCCCTATTTCCTCCCACTTTCCCCTTACCCTCCTGTTGTGGCTACTCTCAATATTGGTCCTGAGGGGCTTATCTGTCTTGGATTCCCTGTGTTTCCAGCTCATATCTGTACATGCTGTGATCTAGCCAGATTTGTAAGGTAGAATTGGGATTATGTTAGTGGGGGCAGGGGGAGCATTAAAGAACTAGAGGAAAGTTTTATGTTTCATTGCTGCTACCCTGCACCCCGCGACCCTTTTTCTTTCTTTTTTTTTTACCTCTTCCCCGCGACCCATTTCCCACCCCCCTTTTTTTATCCTCAACCTAGGACTCTTCTGTAAAGGGATGTCCAGTTGCCTAAAGATGGGCTTTGGGTCTCTATTCCACACTCCCCCTCATTCACATTGTTATGCTTTTTGTTCTGTGTGTTTGGTGACTGATACCTGATCCCATGGACTGCTTGTGATCACACAGGCTGCTGTGCTTATTCCATATGGGATTTCCAACTAGGTGGCTGCTGGTTTATCTTCAAGCCTTTAATACCCAACTTGATATATCTTTTGATAGCTGCATCCCATCAGCTTTTGTGACCACTTTTGCTTATGCACTTGC
Source organism: Echinops telfairi (assembly GCF_000313985.2). Taxonomy (NCBI): domain Eukaryota; kingdom Metazoa; phylum Chordata; class Mammalia; order Afrosoricida; family Tenrecidae; genus Echinops; species Echinops telfairi. The sequence continues at coordinate 71,518,359 of NW_022103906.1, read as the reverse complement.
TTTACCTTCACCAATTGTGTCAGGAAGGTGAGCGTCATGGAATGCCAGCTTAATAGAATAAAGTGTTTTTGTGTTGAGGGAGTACTTGAGTGGAGGCCCAATGTCCATCTGCAACCTTAATAATAAACCTATAAATATATGCACATATATGTATTTCCAAATCATCATATATAAATATATTTACACATGAACATGCCTGTATTTAGACCTCTATAAATGCCATTTGCCTCCTAGTTCTTTCCTCTATTTCTTTTTACTTTCTGCTTGTCCCACTATCATGTCAACTTTCATTAATTCCTCTTGGTTACATTGCCCTTATTCAAACCCTACCAGGCCTCTTGCACCCTCCTCACCATCAATTTTAGATCACTTCTTGTTCCCAAGTCCCAAGATTTGTTAACACCATTTTCTTTCCCTCGCCTCCCCCTCTCCCATTTTCCCCCAGAACGGTTGTTCCCATTGTTTTCTCCTCCAGATTGTCTATCCGGCCTATCTTATAGACATTCAGAAATAATAATGTGTACAAAACCAAGTTTGAGCAAAACAGAGCAACAGAAGAAAACCAAACAACAACAACAACAAAACAAAGACAAAAAAAAGAGAGAGAAGCCTATAAATAGTTCCAGGTCTGTGTTTTGACCTTTAGGAGTGTTTTCTGGTTGAGTCTGAAGGGGTGCCAAGCCCTGGCTCCGACGTCTACTTTTGGTACTCCCTCGGGACTTCCTTGCTTTCTCCCCTTGCTGTTCTGTTGCACACCCTTAGTGTTTTTTCTCAGTGTGGTGGAGTCAGATTGGGCACAATTCCCACACTGTGCCTCCAGTGTTGTCCCGGTAGTTCTATGGGATAGTGAGGGACATCATGTCTCATAGTGAGTCCGGCCCTATTCTTCTCTCTGTGCTTTGGCTGCTCTGAGCAGGAATATCGTCCTCAGGGCTTGGTGGGCCAGGTTTTGCCCCACTCTCTCTTACTCTCCCTTCTTTTGCTCCCGTGTGCTCAGGTCAGTCATGTCCCTCTCCCTGAGCTTTAGTTTCAGTGCTGGCCTCTGAATTGAAATCTTCTAGGGGTAGGGGGCTGTCCACAGAGTTGGGATTGGGGCTGGCCCCTCAGACCTCTCTATTGGTTCCCTACTTCATGCCAGTATGTTGCATTCACATCTTGGAGCACAGGGTTGAAGTCTGGTCCATCTTTCCCTGTGGAGATATAAACAACACTCTCCCCTTGGGTGTATTAGTGCCCTGTTCTCCCACTACCCATGTCTTTTTTACTATTATTTTTTTCCTTTCCCCACCTCCTTTTTAGTTGGCTACCATACGTATCTCTGGATTTGGTCTGGTCCCTGCCATACTACCTGGACCTCACCCCAGGAATGTATGTATTCTGCATCTTTTCCCCTATGTCCCTTTTGCTTTGTAAGCTTATCTCAGTGGACTCCTATTGTACTTGTTCTTTTGTAATTGGATTACTTTGCTTAGTATAATTTTCTCCAGTTCTTCCCATGTGGCAATGTGCTTCATGTGTTCATAACTGCTTTTTAGGGATGTGTAGTACTCCATTGTATGTATGTACCACAGTTTTTTAATCCATTCATCTGTTGATGGAAATTTGGGTTGTTTTCAACACCTTGCAATTGTGAACTGTGCCGCGATGAACATTGGAGCACAGATGTCTGGCCGTGGTTTGTTTTTTGCCTCTTCTGGGTATATGCATAGTAGAGGGATTGCTGGATCATGTGGTAGCTAGATTTCCATCTGTTTTAGATATCACCAAATCAATTTCCATAGTGGCTGTATATATCTACAGGTCTACCAGCAGTGGGTGAGAGTTCCTATCTCACCACAGCCCATCCAACACGGGTTGCTTTCTGGTTTTTTGAATTCGGCTGTCTTTGAGGGTATTGGGTGGTATCTAATAGTTGTTTTAATTTGCATTTATCCTATGGCTAATGATCAGGAACATTTTCTAATATGTTTATTGACCATTTGGATTACTGAGTACAATATATTTTATATAGTTCCTTTCATTAAATCCTCCTGCCAACTAAGTAAGGTACTATGAGATCACTGAGATATTGTCTAGCTATAACTCTTCTAGCTTTACACAGAAATAGATTTAAGCTTATATAGGTATAAAGTCAATTACTTACCTATCACCTCATACATGATATGAAACAGAATAGAAAGGGGAGCCAAGTTTTCTGATTCCAAATCCTTCTGATCCATACATATCAGGAGCACATTCCCCCTCAAGAAAAACAAAAATCCCCAACGTTCATTTCATAAACGATTCTCTTTGTAATTTTAAGAATTACATGAGATGAAAATGATATAAATGCATTTCCTTTACCAACACAACTTAAACTGATAATTGCTATCTTGTGCTATTATTTTGTGATGTCTTTTGAATTCAAGTTGGTATTCTGTTTCCAGGAAATTGACCAAGGCTATTAATTATGACATACAAAAAGAAAAGAAAATGTCCACAGGCATAAAAGAATGATCATAGAATTAAAAATCATACTTCTCTAATGATCTTGATTTTTTTGACTGCCTTCAGAAAAGAAATCATTAGGTCAGGAAAAACAGTGTAAACATAGATACAGACTACTAATTTTCTTATTGCTAATAAGTGCACACAGTTTCTTAGTAACGATCTATAAACTCTGATATAGAAAAAAAATCACAACCACCTCAGCCCAGCATTAATAGTAAAGTGAAGAAGAAAAGGTAACAAGAAATTCTGGCAACAGGGCCGAGAAACTGGAGCCCTCGTGCACTACTGGTGAGGCTGGAAATTCACCACCACTGTGGAAAGCAGACTGCTTCTCCCTCAAAGTATTGGGAATAGAAGTATCACATGACTGCAATCCATCAAGAGCCATGAGATGAATAGTTATATGCACACCCATACTGATTGCAGTACTCTTCACAGTAGCAAACAGAGGGCAACAACTTACATGACCACTACTGGAGGAGTGATCAATGAACTCTGGTACAAAGACGCAATGGAATCCGACACACCACTGAAGACTACTGATGAGCAATACCTCACCACGTGGTGAAACCTGGAGGACAGTAGGCTGGGTACAAGGATAGACACTGAATGGTACCCCTCTTACCAAATGTCAAGGAAACGTTTTCATACTAAAGAAGCATGGTCATCTCTGATGGTCATCAAGTGAGAGAAAAAGGAAGGGCTAAGTTTCTGGCTGGCGGATAGAGTGGTGTAACTTGAGTGAAAGGGAAGATCGTATTCAACAAGAACGGTGGACAAAAAAAAAATTATACCCCTGGGTAAAGCATTGGAAGGTTTACAAGAATAAAGACAGCAGAGGCAAATACTGCACACTCAGTCCTACAATTTGCTGACCTGAAAACAGATGCTTATTTGGACACACAAACACACCAGGCATGGGGAGGGTGGTGGGAGTATTTCCTTTAATATGTACAGATTTCACAGAAGATATTCATATACGTGTATTGCAAATGATGTGGTATAGCATATAGGATACAAAGTTGTGAATATTTCTTAAGCACAATCTTTTCAGAGCAACTGCAAGTGGCAGCCAGGCACCGGCTAGTGCTTCTCATGTTACTATTGTTGCCGTTAGTCAAATGCACTCATTGCTTCCATATGTCTTTTGAATTTTAGCACTCTCCCCACCCCTCCTTGTACAGAGAAAGACCAATAATTGCACGTCTTGAGCATTTTTTTTATTCTGTTTAAACTTTTTATTGTGAATTAGCTTAAGATTTGTAGAGCTGATCATCACTTTTACATTAAACAATTAACACACATTTTTTTACAACTCATTCATTGTAATTCCATCAGTGACCCATCAATTCTTTCCTTTCTCCCCTGTTTCTTGTTTCTGTTCCTCCTCCTTTCCTAACCCTGTGAAATTTTCCCTGGGAAGAAGCTGCGCTTTCTTTATTAAATGATTGGGTTATTCTTGTACAGGGGTGAGTTCATTTCCTGAGTTGAAAGGCAGGTGAGGGCAAAATCTTTGGAGTTCTATCTGACTCTCTCCAAAGAGTCACCTGGACAGAAGAGATACTCCCACTACCCTCCCCACACCTGCCTGCTTGCCCATGTAAACCTCAACTTGTAGAGCAGCGTTATTTCAGGATCGTGTGTACAATGTTTTCCTCTGCTACCTTTAACTCTTACAAACATCGCAAGGCCTTGCCCAATGGTATCATTAGAAGTTCCCTGAGAACGAATGAGGAAAATGTGACCATGATGAGACCGCTATGGTTGGCGGTGACACTCTTCCTACCAGAATGAAATAGAAAGTGTTTTATCAAAATCTAATTAGGTTTGCATTTATTGTGCTATGGCCTAAAATTGAGACTAGACAGTAGAATTGATTTATAAAGGAAATTTTATATTAAAACAGCACCTTTTCTGATAAGAATCACTAGGTTCATAGAGCTTACACTTCAAAAGTAATTATAATAACAATAACTATTGTTTTATCTTTATTTTATCACAGAAATATAAAACTCCATAATTATTTTTTAAATTTTGAAACGAATCTCTTTTAGGTGGAATAGTGAATTTTTACTTGATTAATTTCCACACCCATTCTGTCCTCGCTCTCTAACCTTTCCCGTGTACATCCTTGCTCCAGAAGCAATCCAGTCATGTATATTCCTGGATCTTCCATCCTGAACTTCCACATAGGTCGGTATAGATAAGCACATAAACACCAACTCCTCACATATCAATTCTGTCATTATCAAACATTTCATCTTTAAACAATGCTGAATAATTTACTATTTGACTATTTTGTACACTAACAATGTGTGTCTGGAAATAACAAGCGACAAGGGGTGTGTGAGAGTCATGAAGACAATGTGCCAAATTGGCTTCATCAGAGTTCTCAGTGGCTTGGCAGTCCCTGTAATGATGCAATTGGTCATTGTATGATGCTGTAGTTATCTTCCATTTTTGCATAACACTGATTTTTTTATAATAACTGGTGTTAAGAAACTGATCATGAAAGAGGAGAGTAGTTTTTTTGAAAAGATATGGAAATGTATGTGCTATTTTTCAATTTGTGATAGCAATAAGAAAGGCCCTCAAGGAGATGGATTAACACAGTGGCTGCCGAAATGAGTGCAAATATGCCACTTGTGCGGATGACATAGGACTTGGCAGTGTTTTGTTCTGTTGTTCACAGAATCAGTGTGAGTCAGCGCGGACTTCCTGGCATCTACAACAAACACTGTTGGCCATCATTGTGGCATTTTACCAATTGACTGTAAGGTTACTTGTTTTATATATGTGGTTTTCTAGTTGTATTCTTTTGTCCTTTCTATGTAGTAAGTTACATTAATGTATTTAAGATTAAAATAATTTCTATTCCTGAGATAAATTTTCAAACACACACACACAGAGCCCCAGTGGCACTGTAAGGTAAATATTGGACTAGTAAGCTCAAGGTCAGCATTCAAACTCAACAATCAATACACCATACTGGAAAAAGATGAAGTTATCTGTCCTGGGAAGGTGAGTAGCCTCAGAAACCCTAGCTAAGGTCAGAATCACTCAATGGCAGTGTTGTTTTGGTTATTTATATATAACCAAAAGAGTTATGCATATTTTAAATTAAGGTACTGGATTTAATTTGCAAATCAGTCCTGTTAAGAAATGTTCCATGTATATTTAGGTACTATGTTGGGTTATCTAGAGAAGCAAAACTAACTATGATTGTGTGTGTGTATAAAAAGATTATATTAAGAAGTGTCATACATAGTTGTAGGAAAGCACAGTCCAGTTCAAGTGTGTAGGTCAGATGGAAGCTGAAGGCTTCTCTGACTTGTGCAGCTGGGGAAGCTAACAAACAGGAAACAGGGTGAAGGAGCAGGATGGCCATAGGCTGGTGGATGCAGAGGTAAATGAATCCAAGGTCCAATGAATACATCCAAGTTCAGCAGTCATTTGACAGCTCCTTGGATCGGCGGGTGATGCAACAAGAGATCAACAAACCAGACACAGGATCCAGAATCAGCAGAAGGCAAAGAGACAAAGGAAGTCTCTTTCTGTTATGTGTTTTTCTCTTATTCTAAAGGACGCTCACAAGAAAATGTCATCAGGCTGTGACTTGATTGATAGACTGGTGTGCACCCCCACTTTTACCCGCATACCTCTAGTGGATGTAAGCTCTAGCCATCACCGTTCGTTTTTATTGAGTTTGACGTAGTGTTTTGCAACCATTACTTTTTTTTTTTGCTCATAACAGCAATTCTTCATAGTTATCACCATCTTTTGACAGAAACAGGAGCTGAGTCTTCAAGTTGATAAGGGGCTTAACCTTAGTCACATTACCGTAAGTGGCTTAAGGCAGTCTGTTTCTATGTTTGATGTCTCTCTCACTACATTATGCTGGCTGAGTGGCTGCACTCATACTTAATGTGACTCGAGGTTTCTGATGGACTGCACTGAGAATGGGGTTCTCTGGCTATCATTTACATTGGATTATTTATGTGTGCATGGTGATTATCAATGAACTTTTCCATGTCTTTATTCTCTGGGTTCTTTATTGTTTCCATATCACCAAATCATAAAATAAAACAGTTAGATATTAGTATCACATCTTGCATCGGTTTGTCTCCCTGAACATTTACCGAGATGTAGAACAATTAATTTGGATTTTATGTGGCAAGATCAATTGATTAAATGACAACAATGGCACAACCACAGCAACTTAATTAAGAGGAAAAACATGATGTTGTAGCAAAGAATGAAAATAGTTGAGGAAATTTAGATCATAAAGAGGTATATGTATCCTTACATTTACAAAATTACAATTGTGCCTATGTTTTCAAATTAATGATTTGGTTGTATTTTGCTTTCAGATCCAATATAGAACCTATTATTTATTAAGTGATATTTATTTTATTATGATTTTCCTTTTTGGTGATTGCTGCTGATTATAGTTAGGGAAAATGTTCTCAGGGATTCTGAGCTTTTAAAATTCTTCTTAATGACTTGAGGCATACAATAATTCTAATGAAATTATTTCATAAGCAACATATTACAGGCACCAGAAGGGCTTAGAAGAGGCAGGAAAGTTCTCAGTGAGATGGCACTGGGTTCCAGGTTGACAAAAGGCCTTTGACACTGTCCATGCCACACACCGAAACACAACAGGCACGCTGCAAGGTTTTGAGTTCTTGCCTTAGGAGAGCCATGTAGCAAATGGCATTGGTCTTTGCAGCATCTCCACGAAGGTGCAGAGTCCCTGGTGATTATTAAAAGACAGTCCCTTTTCCAGAGCATACTGGAGTGACATTAGTTGGTATGGCTCTTCTGTCCATAGTTTTTGTCACTCCCACTAAAGGACAAGTAAAGTGTAGAGGACTCTAATTTGGAATTGATCAGAATCAAGAAGAGGAGCCCCATGCCTGTCAAGAAAGAAGAAGATCAGAGAGCCTGGGGGAGGTCCCTCCCTGAATTGGTGGAGGCAACAGAGATGGCCACACTGAGGCCATGACACACAGCAGAAGCGAAGCACTGCGACAGCGAGGTCGAGCAGTGGCCCCCACAGTTATAGCTGAGCGCTCTGGGTCAGGAGATTGGCAGGCACAGTGGAGTCTACTTCGGGCATGTATCAAAGCTAACAAGCTTTGTCACACTCACCTGAGTAGGTCTCTCAGGCTGAAAAGGCAAGTACCAGACAGACATGCCCACCAGCATGGCTAAGAAGAGATGGTGTTGCACACAAAGAACTGTGTCCTTGGCATTTTGTAACCTATCCGTTTCCATAATAAACCCCATAACCGTGAGTGTGCTCTGCGAGTTCTGTGTGGCCATTGCAATGAATTATTGAATCCAGCAGGGAAGTAGAGAACCTAGGGAAGGATGGCTGACGTCAGAAGAGAGTAAAGAAATGGGAGAGTGGAGGCCCGTCAGACCTCTGCCTCGCAAGAATCATCCTTGTATTTGTGGAGTTCAATTCTCACTTGCACTGGTGAAGCTGGGGGAGGTCTGATGTGGCCCTAATCCCATTTCCTCACAAAGTCTCCATCCTCAATCAATCCCAGTACTATGATCGCCCACCAAGGTGTTTTCATTGTTATATTCATTTCCTTCCACAATTCACAAACAGTGAACCACCCTGTACTTTTCCTGCCCAACAATGTTGCCCAGTGTAGTCATTTTCTAGGTTCATTATATATATTAAATATTATGAACTAATGACTTAAAATAACGGAAATATAGGTATTGGTTTTTTTCCTACCCTAAAAGCTAGAAGTCTTCATTCAGGATGTCAGAGCAGTCGTGATCTTGGCAAAGACTTTAGGGAAAGATCTTTCCTCGTCTCTTCCACTTTCTGTGCCAACATAATTCTCTTCTCTGCTCCTGTCATCAAGTTGCCACTTTCCCCTCTCTGTCTGTTTTCTATTGCTCATAAGAACAAAATGATGCTTGACTTCATATACATTGAACTCATTATATCACAAAAATACTGTTTTCGGGTAAACTCACAAAAACCAAGTGTGAGGGCTTTAGGGAGCCAGAAACCAACCCATGACATGGAGTAACAGTTCGGACAGAGTCTAACTTGTGCGTATCCAGAGAGAGAAACTCAGCTGCCAGTCTAATTCGCATACGGTGAGAGGATGGGTTTGTTTAATGCTTTCTTTGATCATAGCCACTTCTTCTATGAACAGATATGGTAAAAGTGGAAACAAAAAGGTCTCGTGATGATCTTTTTCCTCATTAGCCATCATTTGTGCTTTAAACGTTGAGGTAGAAAAAAAATGAATTTTTAGTAAATATTTCCCAAACTGAAACAAATTCCCAAACCAGTGACAGCTAAGAAATATGAACACAGGCAGCACACAGATTGCCTTTATTAATTATGAGTCAGTCCTCTAGTGAAGCGCTTACGAACTGACTTTCAGGCTAGTCCTCAGTGAGGACATATATCCAGCCACGAAGGAAACAGGTAGCCACAGCGGGACTGGGTCAGGGAGAGCTCTCTTCTCAGTCCACAGAGCATATTCCTCTGATTTTGAGTGGGGCATGTCTTGCTCTGGCACTGTGTACCAGACAGACCAGCTTGTTGAAGAAAACACAAAGTAAATTTCAGTGCCCCATGACCACTCTGAAGAGCTCCCGCTATGGTGGACAATTTTTCCAATCGTATATGAGAGACCTACTTTAAAAGCAGCAGCAAAGAAACTCTTGGAAGCAAATTAGTGGATGAGTAACCAACTAGACGGCTAAAGAAGAGCGAGAGACACTTTGCTGCCAACAGGAAGGACAGAGGGCATTGCTAGCCAGCAAACTGGGTGGTCACTTGAAGGAGAGGCAAACACTTTACATATTTTGCCTTCTCAATATAAAGTAGTAAATATTGCACTGTAGTCCTCTTGGAAGGGATATTTTTTTAATGAACAGTGAGTAGAGAAAGGACACAAAAGTACTGTAGAGAAAATAGGAAGAAAAGAAATCTAATATATGAAATCCAGCATGTGTGGCCAGAGCATAGGTAACATGTTGCAGAACTGGTCCCACTTAATTTGAAAGGATTGCAAATGCCCGATATTCCCGATACAGACGTTTGGAATTATATTTCCCAAGTGCAAGTCATTGAGGAGCTTTTGTTTGCTTAAAAAACAGAATTCTAGTTGGTGTATGCAAAGTGCATTGAAAGTGTCTAAGAATGAGAATTGAGACCAGTTAAGAGGCTATTTACAAATCCAGGTGAGAGCTAATGGCAACTTGAACTCTAATTACACCAGCAGATAAAGAGGAAAGTGGATCGATTGGAGACATATTTGTGGAATTAGAATCGTCAGCAAGATGCTGCACTATGAAGAAAAGATGAGAGGAGAAGTATTTACTCACAATTTCCTTGCTCTGCCTACACCCATAAATAAGAACCCCAAAATAAAAAATAAAAACTCATGGCCATGAAGTGTTTCTGGAAAATAGTGAGCTTTTTTTTAGGGTTTCTGGGACTGTGGGGGAGTCCTTATGGGAGCAGGCAGTCTCCTTATTTCTCCGACTGAGCAAACGGTGGATTTGAACTGCTAACTTTATGGTTAACAACCTGACACCTAACAAACTGTGCCAACAGGGCTCCTTCGCTATGAAGCATGATACGATCTAGTGAAATGAACCAGCTTTATGGAAGTACAGCTTTGGGGGAAATGGTGCTGGGGTGTGGAGGCTTTGTTTTAGAATTTATGAAAAACCTTTATATACAAAGCATGATTTTGGATTTGTTGGACATTTTGTGTTATATTCTCCCTCTGCCTTCCAATAATTGCTACAAAACACAAAATTATATATATATAATATGTATATTATATATATGTGTGTGTGTGTGTGTGTAGTACATCAATTAGAGAATGTGGGAAAATACATTTATTGGTGACTGATTATGCCAGTTTAATAATTAATGAAAAAAAAATATATATACTAGGGGGCTTCAAAGAGTTCATTGATAGAAGACTAGGGTTTTTTCTAAGAAACTTTTGAAGTACTCTCTTATAACATTACTCAAAGCATGACTATATTCCAATTAAAGGAGCTGTCATAGATGTCTTTCCATGACTATGTAACAACTGTTTCCTAATCCTTCATGGTATTTTTTTTGTACTCTGTGTACTACACAGCTGTTGTAATGTCTGAAATATAACAGGTAAAAGATGCCCATACTCTGATTGCAAACTGCCATTGGCCTGTAAAATAATAGAAGAAAACTTCAAAATTCTGGCCCTTTGTGGGCACCAATAGTTAATTGATTATTCATTGAATATTGCCAGTTTAAACACACACAGAGTCACCTCAGAAGACATGCCTGGTGATCTGCAAGGATGAACTCACCGTGAGACAGAATTCACTCAACAACAGCAGCACCAGCAGATGCTTTAGTGAAAGAGAGAACATTGGAGCAAGCAGTAAAGGGGTTTCTGGGATCATGAGGTCAAAGTAAAGGGAAGGAGAGGTGAACAGAACAGAATCAGTGATATTCTAAAAGTTAAACTATTTTGTTTTCGTGAGGTGCAGTTGATTCTAATTCTTAATGACACAAAGTACAAAAGAACAAGCAATTCAGTCTTATGCCATTCTTATCATAATCGAATTGCTTGAATTCATTGTTGTAGCCGCTGTGTGGGTTAATCTGAGTGATGATCTCCCTCTTTTTTGCTGACCTTCAACTTCACACAGCATGACGTCCTCCAGAAACTGAGGCCTCCTGATAGCTGATAACATATTCCAAATTATGTAAGATGAAGTCTCACCATCCTAGCTTGTAGAAAGCATCCTTGCTGTTCTCTTCCAAGACAGATTTCCTCATTTTTCTAGAAGTTCATTTCAATATTTTTCTTCATCACTTTAAGTCAAAGACATCAATTCTTTTTTGGAAGTTCTTACTTATTATATAGCTTTCACATATATAGGAGGTGATTGAAAGCACTATGGGTTGTATGAGGTGTACCTTAGTTCTCAAAATAGAATTAAAAAACACCTTTAAAATAATCGTTGGCAGCAAATTTCCAAAGTGCAATGTGTCTTTGTATTTCTTAACTGTTGTTTCAATTGAATTGATTATGTCTACAAATAAATGAAATCCGTGAGAATTTCACTCTTTCCTCCCTTGATGTGATGTTGTTTTTAATTATGCTAAGGTTGTGGTCTTTAGTTCAGATTACATCTCAACATAGATATTATTTTTAGGTTACAAATATTCTATGTTCACTGTTCCATACGTGATTTGGGTTAGAAGTTGTGTCTAGGTGTGGAGGACATTGAGCATAACCATAAGTTTGGTCTGCGCGATATGCCTGATGCAACCATAGCATTTGCAATGCCTCATCTGCACGGGAAGTTGGACGCTGAATAGCGAAGATCAAAGGAGAATCTGTACCTTGGAATTGTGCTGCTGGAGAAGAAGATTGAAAGTGCCACGGAGTACTCAAAAGAAAATGCATCTGTCTTGGAAGAAGCCCAGCCAGTGTGCCCCTTTGAGGTGAGGGTGGCGAGACTTTGTCTTGCATACTTTGGACATGTTGTCAGGAGAGACTCCCTGGAGAAGGAGATCATGTTTGGTAAAGTCGAGGGGCAGCAGAAGTGAAAGGCCCTGAAGGAGATGGATTGACACAGTAGCTTCAACAGTGGGCTCAGGTAAAGGAACCATTGTGATGATGGCCCGGGACCCAGCAACGTTTTGTTCTGTTGTGCTTGATGTCATTATGGGTTAGAACCAATTCAACAGCGCCTGACAACAACAACATACACACACACACACACACACACACACACACAAAAACCCTCACTAGAAACACTATTGAGCTATGCAGTAACAATTCGGATGGTTAATGTGCTATGTCAACGTGGCTGACTCTCGCTTACTTGTTTGGCAGACATTGCACTGGTTACTCTTCTAAAATGTAATATAAGGTAATAATTCCCATTAGCAGTTGTTTAGATAAGTGGGGAATTTCTTTGGGGATGCCGTCAAACTCTGGTATAAAGTTGGAAATTCAAGAAAGGTTCACTCTTATTCGGGACGCTGCATCCACTTGTCATAACCTATGGGAACTCTCGTTCCTGGGACGTGAGCCAGGGCGTGCTATCTGACCTGCAGATAGAGGGATTTTTCAGCTCCTACAGCCACATGAACTAGTAGCCTGTTGTCTGACATAATAATTTTGAGCTTGTCGTTCTTGCAACCACATCAGTTAGGATGAGGTTAAAGCCTGATCTGACCCATGTCTTTGGGGCTTGCCAGCATTTGTACTTTTATGAACCATTTCTTTCTATTATATATCAATCTATCATCTAGCCATCTATATGCTTTACTGCTTTTGCTCTTATCAAGAGCCCACCTAAGACAACATATTTTCATCCATTACGCTTTCAAATTAGCATCTTTAGTTTTTTTCCCTTTATATATAGTTTCTGCTTCCAGTTTGCTATTGCTCTAAACATACTCTTTTGAAATATTACCTGTTTTACTCTATATTCTCTTTCTCTTATTTGCTTTTTCCTCCATGTATGTTTATTTCCCTGACATATAATTTAGAATAAAATTATAGTTTATATAAAATCAATGTTGAATAATAGCATATGATATAAAAATCAATATGACTAAATGATGGATTAACTTTTGTTTTTAAAGTAGGAGCTATAAAATGCTCCTAAATGAAATAATATAGCACACACCCTTCATTCTATAAAGGTTTAACAATGATATAATTATGTTCAATGTATTTAGCATATAGTTATAAATGAAAAAAACCATTTTAACAAACTTGGTACATAGACTATTTGAAGAATAAAACATTGACCTTTAATCATCCTCCAGATTTTTGTACTGTGATGGATTGTTTCTTGCTGTGATGCTGGAGGCGATGTCACCCGTATTTTAGAAGAGAAGAACAGGGTGGATATTTCTCAAGCTGAAATAATTGAAAAATAAAAGTCAAGCCTCAAATTGAAGTAGTTAAGGGTTCTGTGGGCAAAATTGCACAGGTAATTCTGCTGCACAAGAACTCTTTAACGTGTTGAAAAGTAAGGGCGTTACTTTGAGGATCTAAACCACGATATTTTCAATGGACTCATATGCACATGACTTTGTACATTGAATAGAGAAGATCGAAGGAAAACTGATACATTCGAACTATGGCGAAGAAAATTGAAAGCGTCATGGACAGCAAAACAAACAAACACAAACATCTGTCTTGGAAGAAGTCTCTGTTGGAACCCTCCTCAAAGGCCAGGGTGGCGAGACAGCATGTCACTTACGTTGGACCTGATTCTAGAAAAGACCATCTCCTGGGAAGGACACCATGCATACAGTCAATTGTGAGGGGGAGGAGCAACAGAAACGTGGGCGAAGGGAGACGGGACAGGGGAAGTCTGAAAATGAAAACAATTCAGAATTTATCAAGGTTCATGAGGATGTGGGTGGAGAACGGAAGGGAAAAAAAGTGGAGCTGATACCAAGGGCTCAAGCAGAAAGAAAATACTTTGAAAATGATGATGGCAACATGCACAGAAATATGCTCGATGCAATTGATATATGGACTGTTATGAGAACTGTAAGAGCCCCCAATAAAATGATTTAATTAAAAAAAAAGAACAATTGAGAGGCTGGTGCAGGAATGAGTGATGATTTGTTCTCTTGTAATAAGATAGCCATGAGTTAGAAACTACTTGATGGCACTTAACATGGACAAAATATTGAGCAACACATAAAGTACCAAAAGAAGAATTAAAGAATATACCAACATCCTGGAGCAAAAATAACTAGTGTATATTTAACCGCTTAAGTGGGTAGTGAATGCTAAAGAACTGAGGGCATTGAAGGGGGGAGTTCAAGCAGCCCTGAAGGCATTGGGCTCCGGGAATTGAAGCAATACCTATGGGGTGCTTGACCAAGGACATGCAGCACTGCGCTCACTCTCTCTGTTCAGAAACTTGGGAGTCAGCTACCTAGCTAACACACTGGAAGAGAAACATATTTGCACCTAATTTAAAGAAATTTGATCTAGCAGAATGCAGAAATGATTAAATGATATTGCCGTATACACAAGTAAAATTCTGTTAAGCTGGTTTATAAAATATCCATAGCGATACATAAATGGAAAACTATGAAGAATTCAGACTGGATTCGGAGGAGGACATGGAATGAAAAAAATCATTGCCGTTGTCAGATGAATCTTGGCTAAACATAGAGAATACCAGAACTATTAAACGTATTGACTATTCAAAGGCATTAAATCACTTTGGAAAGAAGAGGAATTCCAGAGAATATGGAACATGGAAAACCTGTGTATAGATGAGGGGGTGCTTATTTTAATAGAACAAGAACAAACTATGAGGTTTAAACTCAGGAAAGGTATGTGTTATCGTGTTCTGTCATCATACTTATTTACTTTGTATGCGCTGCAAATAATCTGGGAAGTTGAGATTTTTGAAGTTGAAATATTTGAAGAAGAATTCAGCATCAGGATTTGAGGAAAACTCATCATTAGTGATGTGGGCTAGAGAGGAGGTATCCTCCACCAAATAAAACTGAACAAATCCCCACTGGGCAGCGCATTCCTCGTATGTATTTTTTTCCACTAGTTGAGCTCTGAGTTAGTGCACCCATGGGCAGTTCCTGGGAAGGCTGTCTCTAGTCACGGTGAATTTTTTCTTGAAAACAGTTTCACTGGAACATTGTTTCTGTGATGGCCAATTTAATAAAACAGTATGCAGCTGTGAAATTTTGTTTCTTGCTCAGGAAAAATGCCATAGAAACTCTGATGTTGTACACAGCTTACAAGGACAGCACTATGGGAAAAATTCAAGTGCATAAGTGGTTTTCTTGTGTCGAAAGGTGAAATATCAATTGATGACAAATCTCGTTATGGACATCCATCAACTTCCTGAACAGAAGAAAATGTCAACTCCTAGTGCATTTGGAGTTCCTTCCATCAGGTCAGACTGTTAATCAAGCATTCTTTTCAGAGGCTCTGAAAAGATCGCGTAATCGTGTGCGACAGAAAAGGCCTGATTGTGGCAGATAGGGGACTGTTTTTTCCACCACGACAATGCACCTGCTCAGACAGTCATCTCAGTGCACCAGCTGTTGGCAAAAAACAGCATGCCTCACTTGCCCCACACATTACTCACCTAACCTCATTCCATGTGACTTCTTTTTGTTTCCATGAATGCTAAGGAACATAAAAGGACTGCAATTTCATGATGTAGAAGAGGTGAAAGAAAAAAAATGAGACAGGTGCTGTCAGCCAAACAGATGAGTTTGAAAAATGCTTCCAAGAATGGAATCACAGATATGACAAATGTATTACATGTAATGGAGAGTTTTTTTAAGGTTTTTTTGTAAAAAAAAAAACACAAAACAATAAAAAATCAAATACATAGCCTTGAAAAAAAATCCTCTTTTTGGGCAGGGGAGCACCCCCCATATAAAGAGCACTACCTTACTTGCTGATTAGAAACAACACAAAGCACTTACCAAGGAAGATCAAAGATTGTAGAGAGCCTTCATTGTGTATTACAACTGAATGTGAAGGCAACAAAAAAAACACACCGACAATTAGGCCAACAGACAGTCCATAATTATAAAGAGAGAAAAGACAAGCTGTAACAAATTAATTTTACTGAGTTCCCAACTAATAACCGTGCTATAGCTAGCAGTCAAGAAATCAACAGGCATATTGCAGGGGAAAATGTGCTACAAAGATTTCTATCGCTTGAAAAAGCACATTTGTCACTTTGAGGAGCAATGCGCATCTGGTCCAAGTTATGGTCATTTCAATCACTTCATCAGAATGTGATGGCTTGATAATGAAGACGTAAGATTAAAGAAGACGAGATCATTGAAGCGCCGTGTTGGCAAGGAGTAATAAACATACCAGGAACTGCCAGAAAAAAGAACAAATATGTTTTGGAGAAAGTACAGGTAGAATAATGCAAAGACGGTAGGACTTTGAGACCTCATCTTACATAATTAAGGCAAATTGTCAGGAAGGACAAACCACTATTGAACATCATTGGAATGGACAGGGTCAGTAAGAAGGTGGAAGACCCTCAAAGAGACAGACTGACTCACAGGCTTTGACAATGGGCTAAAGCATCGCAACAAAAGTGAGGATGGTGCAGAACTGGTCAGTGCTTCCTTCTGTCATGCTTAGGGCCACTGTGAGTAGGACGCAACCTGACAGCGCCTAACAAAGTAACAGCAGTTAAGAATTTCAATACTATCAACGAAGAGACAGTGTAACAATGTAACCACAATCAGTCCTGCTGGGTGGCCTATTCCTTTTATGATCCATTTCTCCTTTAATATTCTCCATACAGCTGATGGATCAAAATATGTTTGTATTTCTTTTTTCCTAAGAACTTGATGATGTGATATTTCCTAGGTGACCTCCTTCTATAAGTACTGTACAAATCATATTACCATCAATTACCACTTTCAGGTTTCTAGTCCTCATAGGATTCAAACTCCTCAAATTAGAATTCAGCTTCTATCCACTCAGCTCCATTGTTTGGGAAGAATCCCTCAGATGCATGTGAGGACAAAAGGAAGAAATCATTTCACGGTTCCCAGAACGCTGCGTCATGCACACACACTGAGAAAAGGATATTTTTTGTTGAATAAGAAGTCATTCTTTTTAGAACACTTTTATAATTCTTATCTAAATATGGCATTTTGAAATGAAAACAGTAAAGATTCAGTTATTGTAGTGTGTCATAATATTTATATATACATGTATATCACACTCACAGATAACTAAATAGTAATAAAAGAAAAAAATCTTATTGGGATACTTTTAGAATTTCCTCTGGTGGTGGATGTTATTTCCCAGAAACTACATGTTAAAATGCAGAGTTTTTTGAGAAATATTGTAAGAATTTGTATAGATGTTTTTCATGCTAATCTTAGAAAAAATGAAACCATCTATAGCTGTTACTATATCTCTGCTTAGATACAGACAGCACATTATTTGAACAGAACCAGAATATTGACTTGTCTTTCGTAGCTACTGACACATTTAATTACTGTTCACTTATGAATATGTTGTTTGTGGCTCTCTAAGAATAAGAAAGAATATATGAATAGATACAGTGCTTGCCTCGGCAGCACGTGTACTAAAAAATGAATCGACCTAGTTTTATATTTACAAAAATACAACAGTATTTTTACATTCATATATAAAATGATACAGATACTAGTTTACTTTCATGATAATCATGAGAAGATTAATTTATTTCTATTCTATTATAAAACTTTCAAAATTCATTTGGAGACATTCAGAGTTGCCCTTAGATATCATGTGAAAATGTCATTCAAGAATATAAATTACTAAATGAAAACTAAAAGTAACTCCATGCTGATTTAAAAAATGTGTATTGTGTCTTCAGACAGTGCAATGAAGTGAATGACCTCTGGAGCAAAATTACTTCTGTGGAACTGTGACATCATCTTTGTGGAATTTGTTAATGAGGCTTGGTTTTCTCATCTGTGGATGAGAAAAGCAATAACTTCTTTACAAAATTATTGTAATAATTAAATATAATGATTATTATTTTTTTAATACTTTTATTGGGGGCTCTTACATCTCTTATCACAATCCATACATTCCTCCAGTGTGCCAAGCACATTTGCACATATGCCATCATCATCATTTTCAAAGCATTCTCTTCCCACTTGAACCCCTGATTTCAGTTCCCCATTTGTTCCCCCTCCACCCCCCCTCCTGCCCTCCCTCACGAACCCTTGATAAGTTATAGATTATTTTTTCTGTATCTTACATCGTCCTCCATCACCCCTCACGCACTTTTCCATTATTCATCCCCCTGGGAGAGGAGTTCAATCCTTGTGATCCATTCCCCCTTTCTCCTCCCACCCTCCCCTAGTCCTCCTGGTATCTCTATTCTCCTTGTTGGCTCTGAGGGGTTTATCTATCCTGGATTCCCTGTGTGACAGGCTCTTATCCATAGCAGTGTGCATGCTCTTCTCTAATCTGATTTGTAAGGTAGAATTGATTTTAACAGTACTGTCAAATGCATCATAGCCTGCTTTGCATTTCTATGATTGTTGTCATGAACTCCTACAACTTTGGTGACATATCAAACATTTATTTTCTCATATTCTGGAGACTATAATGATAAAACCAGTTTAGACAGTGCCACATTCACCCTGGAAGTCCTTGGGGTGAATTTGGTTCTTGTGTCTTCTAGCCTCTAGTAGTATTTCAGCATTGCTTCACATTCCTTGACTGTGGAGGCCACTCCTCCTCCCTTGTTTGTCACAGCATTTTCTTTGTGTGTCAAAAATCACTTTGTCTCTCTCATAAATATAAATGTAATTGTATTTAGGGCCCACATGAGTAATCTAGAATAACTTTTTCTGCTTATGACCAAGTTAGTTTACATTTTACCAGGGGAAATAATATTCAGTCAAGGTTTAGAGTGCAGTCACATGTTTTAGGGACCACATTCAGCCCATAACAAAAATAAATTGAATAAATACTTATTATTTCAGTCCTATTCACTTGACCTGTGTCCTGGATACCCCAATTGTCACACAGACTAAGACATGTCCATGCTGGAAGTATTTTAGTAACCACATGTTAAAAAAAAGTTTCTTCAAGATAAGCCACATAAAATCTAGTAATTTAGGAGGGTTCTGAAACATGAGAGTCCCTTTCAGATATTCAAGTCAAAGACAAAAATTTTAATTCACCCACAGTAGACTAATTAATATTAACAAAAAATAATTTAGTTATTTTCCATATAATTTGAATGGAAAGCAGTTGCAGTCATAAAAATAAGTTGTAACTGACTTCAAATGTATACACTGTGCTTTTACAAAGATACATACATCATCATTTTATAAAACCTTTCCTTCTTTTTGATAGGCACCTTTTCCTTCTTTTAATATTAGGTGTTCAGTACATAGATGGTTGTTGAGGTTGTCCGTTAACATACAGTCTAATCGGACTCAGAACTACCCTGTAGACAAGCAAAGCCAGTGCCGCACAACTGTATGTCCAGCTCCTTGGTTGCAGCCATTGTGTCAATCCATCTCTTCAAGCGTCTTCCTCTTTTTCAGCGGCCCTCTCTTTTACCATGGATGAGAACCTTCTCCAGGGACTAGTCCCTCCAGAGAACATGTCCAAAACATGTGAGACAAAGTCTGATCCTCTTCACATGTTGCTTTACTTCTTCCAAGACAGGGTTGTCTGTTCTCTTAAAAGCCATTGTACTTTCAACATTCCTTACCAACAATGTAATTCAAATGTATAACATATTTCTGATCTTCTTTATTCAATGTCTAGCTTTCAAATGCCACATGAAATACTATGGTTTAGGTCAAGTGACTCTTAGTACCCAGAAATGACACCTTTGTTCCTTAACACTTTGAGGAGGGCTTGTGTGGCATATTTCCCCACTGCAATATCAATTCCTTCTGGACTGCTGCTTCTATGAGCACTGATTGTGGAGATGGGTCAAATAAAAATTTTGACAATTTCGATCTTTTCTTCACTTATCATGAGACTGCCGATTGGTACAATTTTGATGACTTTTGTTGTCTTTACATAGAGTCGTAATTCATATTAAAGGCTGTATTCTTTGATGTTTATCCATAAATGCTCCACGCTTTCTTCCCTTCCAACAATCAAGTTGTTTCCCTTGAATATCACGTTGTGAGTGAGCGACTCCAACTCTGACAGTTCCCTCCTCTTCATACAGAACAGACTACTTGTTCAGAATACAGAATGGATATAGCAAAAGGAGGAACCCCTGCTCCACATCTTTCTTGATTGTAGACCACGCAGTTTCTGCTCATTCTGTGCAATGACTGCCTCTTGTGTTATGCACAGGTTCTGCCTGAGCACCATTCAGTCTTTTGGAATCCACATTCTTCACAATGTTAGCCATCGTTTATGGCCTAGGCAGTAATTTGACTTTTCATGTTCTGTAAACATCTTTCTGATATTCTCTGTTTTCAGCCAAGATCTACCTGACATCCGCTGTGCTATCCTTATGCTGTGTCCTTTTCTGAATTCAGCATGAATTTTTGACAGAGCCCTTTCAGGGTACCACTGCAACAGTTTTTGAAATATCTTCAGCAGAAATGTATGTGCATACGATCTTCATTATACGATGTGATAATTACTACAGTCTGTTGTCCTTTGTGATGGCTCGCTTGCAGTTGGTTAAATAGAGTACAAATACAGGTGGGTTTCAGCATTAATATTTTTATGGGTTCAACAAATTAAACACATACCCAGATCGCTTCTCTTTGGCTCTTCTTTCTGTAGCATGAACTTCATTCTTGTTTTTCTCCATGCACTAAGATAATTTAGAAGGTAGTTTGAGGTGGCATTAGCCTTTGAATAAGTCCCACAGGCGGTGTGAAAATCTCTATTCTTCTCATTTTAGAGTAAGGAAGCATTTCTCTGGAAAGACAATTCTCCATGAAGCTCTCCTGCTGTGTTTTCCATTTTTCTGAGCACAGAAATTAACAGATGGTTCTTGTTGTTGTTGCAGATTTGCTTTACAAGGATGTTTTATAGCACACAGCTTTGAAAAATAAATTGTCTTTTTCTAGGAGAGAAGATCGGGTGGGGAGGGGTGGGCTCCCCCGAGGCCATGATAATAAATATGTCTCCCAACAGGGACAGGACTGTGAAACTCTTCTAGTAGTTTCATTATAAAGTCGTTCTTCATTCCTTACCTAGACCGATCCTGTGTAGCATCCGTGTAGGCCCAGCTCCATGTCACTTTTGTGGAACTTTGAGGGCCCAGGAGACCTCTGTGAATACGAAGCTTTTGTCTGTTTTCCTGTGAGAAACAAATGTATTTGTCTTCCAGGCAGGTGACCTGACAAGGTGAGCTTCCTGACAACATCTATAAAATTACGGCAGCTAACTTGTGAAGCAGAGTAAAATCTCAGCTTTTTCATAATTCTTGACAATTTCTAAAAATGTCTTAGCAAACTCTTCTCCCATCAGGTGTTAGCTGCGTGTTGTTCCTGAATCAATATCGTGTTTCTGCCTCAGATTCCAGAATATTCTAATTTATTTAAAATTAAGAAAAACTGTCTTTGATAAATTATCACAATGATTCAAATTGATTTATGTTGATTACAGTTTTCAGGATACATCAATTGTATTTGAAAATATTAATATTCCTGATTTTAAAACATTCAGAACAGTGTTCTCATAAACCTCCTATTTCCTGACAAGAGAGTTGCTACCAAAGGATTGTAGTGTCTATCCTTCCTAACCTTTGAAGTGACAATTTTAAAATGAAGGAAGTAACCTTTATCTGTTCATGCAGACACACTGTTAGGAGCCAAAAGTTCATTTCTGACATATTCACTAAGGATAATGGATATCATTGATGGCCTTTGATAATTAGGTGGCATTAGCATGAATGATGAATTCTTAAATACTTTGATGCTATGTATTTAACTTGGATGACAAATCTCACTTTTAAAATTCCTTTCTGAGTTTAAGAATTACAATTGTCCTGTTTTGCTTACTTAAATAAATTGGATGTTTTCAATGGTCGGCTCTACATTTTCTTCATTATTAAATAAATGTAATAATTGTAGAAGGAGCTGATGGCTTTGGCCTCTTCACCAGTTAGAAAACGAATCCAACTGTGGGGGAAGGGAGACAGCAGTCGCTGTCAGCTATGAAAATAATAATTATAAATGATCAAGGGTCGCAAGGGTGGCGGGGGGAGGAAGGGTATTAAAAGTAGCTGATGACAAGGGTTCAAATAGAAAGTAAATAGTAATAAAATAATGATGGCAACATATGTACAAATATGCTTGATATAATTTCTGTACGGTTTGTTATAAGAGCTGTAAGAGTCTCCAGTAAAATGATCTTAAAAACAAAAAAGAAAAGAAATCTTTCTAATTTTTTAATATGTATGTTTAGTGATGTAAGTTCTAGATCCTGAGGCTGAATAATATTATTCACTAGAGAGTATTTGGGTGCACCTATTACAATATATGCCAGGAATTACAGGGATACATAAAGAATAGACACACGAGAAATCAGTGCAGCATGGCCTAATGAGTCACTTATTGTTGAAAATTCTCCAAGAGAAGAAAGTATTTAATTTCCTAAAGCTTTCCAAAATAAAAGGCAGGAAAAACAAATTGCAAAGGGCAGCCTCACTAATATTTTTATATTCTAAACAGCTGTACCATATCTATTTTTATTCATGATTTTTTATAAGGAATGTTCTGAATAACGATCAGTGAGAATACAGGGGAGCGAGGAGACAAACTCTCTGTTGAGCCTTTTCATCCTGTAAATACATGGAAATCTGAAAATACTTGGCATGTTATCAAAGCCAAATACAGGATGAGGTGTGGCAGGACCCTAGGAGATAACATTTAGATTTCAGATCTGGAAAGTCCTCTGCACAGCTATAACTACGAAGATTCCCGAAGACAAACAGCAGGAAGACGGGGCAGAAAATTCCCGGCAGAAGTGAGGCAGTGGCATGCAGAGACGCTCAAGGGGCTGGAGATCTGTTTGAGGACGTGAGAGCAGCAAACGCAGAGCGCAGAGAGAGCCACTTAGGATGTACTGTACTTTTAAAAGCGCGTCTCAGTCTCCATAGGGGTAGCCTCAAACATCAGTATAAAAAAAGTACCGATATAGGTTAGAAATATTAGAACATTGGCTCACTCAACTCACACATTGAAATTCTTCTCTTTAATCATACTTTCAGGAATACTTGAAAGTTTCCTCCTTTAAAGCATGTTATAAAAGGGGAAAAACATGTCAAAATTGTATTCATCTCTGCATAAAAGGTGTACATATTATCTTATAAAAGCAAGTGCTCTTTTGATATTTTCTGTTGAGTTAGCTCCTAATCACAGTGACCTCAACTTATCACAGAATTAAATGGGGTCCCAGACCATCTCCCCATCATTGACAGATTCAGACTGTCTTCACAATCATGAACGTGGGTGTTGCCGCTGTGTAGTCCGAGAGCTTCCCAAACTAGGAGGTTCTCTTCAGCGCGACAGGAGACACTATTCTGCTGTGATCTGTAGAGCTTCCATTGTTTACGTTTTGGAAGGCGCCCACTAAAGCTTTCTTTCTCATGTGGGCAAGTCTGGAAGCTCCACTGACACTCACACACCATCGGTAACCCTGATCGTATTTGAGAAATCAGTGCTAGAGTTTCCAGTATCAGACCAACAGAGACACCATCATGACATGACAAATTGACAGATACGTAGTGGATGATAGTCTCTAAGATAATAAATTTAGCCTTTGGGGGATAGTATAGAGACAGAAAAGATAGCACTACAGAAGGGAACAAAAAAAACCCAACCCTAAACAAAATGGAAGTTTTAGACTTAACAGAAATTACCTAAACTCTCTTTATATTCACATATGAATGTAAAAAATAAGCATCAATTGCAACAGATAATAGATCACTCAACAATATATATATGGATAGTGTAATTCTCAGAAACCCTTGTTACTTCTGCCCTAGTTTCAAGCCCTGTACTAAGTAGATTGGCTTCAGTGAAGTCTGCCTATACTTACAATGAAATGGTGATTGCCGGCAGAGAAAGGGTTTCCTTCATTGTTTAAGGAACAGCAGGGGAGGGGAGTAGAAAGATCCCCAGGGAATGATGAGGATAGACATTGGAGACCGGGCATGGTGCCCCAACAGGCTAGACTGGAAAACACAAGTTTTTCTTGCTTGGTATATTTTAATTTGTTCTTCGTCAGTGGATTGATGTTGTTGCT
>NW_022103906.1:71476764-71492452 GCF_000313985.2 Echinops telfairi | reverse complement strand
GAAAAAAAAAAAAAAGGAGACTGAAGGGCAAAGTGTTCAAGAGGAATACGCCCTGAAAGCTTCGCAGACTAGTTTCTTATTTAAAGTGTTCTATCAGTCACAGACACGAGCATATTATTTATACTTGAATAAACTTACCCTCTTAAAATTGAGAAAGGAACTAAATTTAAAAAGATTTCATTATTTAAAACAAAAATTTGTTTTGTAGAAAAAACTATTTTAGCCCTCTAGAGATTACAAGCAGTTTGGCACTTTCCTAATTTGGAATTCAGATAATTACAATGATTATAATAATGATAATGCCTTTTATACTTAATAAGTTGAAGCAAATGGAAATAGAAAATCCTAGCTGCTATTCAGCATATAATCACTATGCAAATATTCCTACAAATTCTATAATTTTTCAAACCACTATATCAGAGCAAGAAACTATTATATTGAAAAGTTGAGAAAGCATTGTAAAGAAGATGCCTCTCATGTAGAATTTCAGGAGATTTGTAGTCAATTAAACATTGATTTGGAAATGCCCCCTTTGAAGAAATATAAGTGGAAAAAAGGAGAAACTTGTGAATTATATCTAGAAATATTTTCCAAATAGAAGCCACGCATATTTCTATGCACATGTGCTTGGGTGTATATTGTATGCAGTGATTTTCCTAATTTATCTATTATTGGGATATAAAGATGTTGCCTGTCACATTTCTAGACGTTCAGCCTACATACCTCTCCACTGTCTCTCTCTAACTCTGCTATTACAAAAATATTTCTTAAGTTGAAGAAGTCCTTTAAACGCCTCACTTATATTTTCATTATACTTTCATTATTTCATATAAGAAATATTAAGCTCCAGTCAGTTCCCTTGGTTTTACAAGGTGAGGTAGTTAGTTTGTTGTGCCAACCTGGCAGATAAACATATGTGGGGTTAATTGAAGGGCAGAGGTGTACATGGCACAGTGAGCCGCGCCTTTCTAGTTCTTAGGTCTCTTGCTTTCTGATGGTTGGACCAGGGTGCAGCGGCCTTAGCCAGTTCCCTGCTTCAGCTGGCAAGGCTCACTTCCTGCAAGACTTCCCTGAGGATAAGTCACATAAATCTACCCCAATGCAGCCCTGGGTGCTGGAGCAGCCATGTGGAGATCCCTACCAGCGCTGAGATACTTACACATTCACTGACTCAGCTTTCCTCCTGCAGTCAGCATCATTGCGTGTGCTTTGTGAGGTGGAGGAGGATTTTGTGGATTGGTGTTGGATATATGGGTTAATGGATTAATGTTGGGCTTGAGGGCTTGGGCAGCACTGGGTTGGGATGTTTTCTTGATGCACATAACATTTATATAAAACTCTCTCTTATACATGAGTTTCTGTGGATTTGTTTCTCTAAAGTACCCAGACTAGCACACAAGGAGAAAATGCAGAAGAGAATTTCAAAATCCCATGGAATCTTGACAGTATATAACCATGGAGGTTATATGACTCCGAAATCTATTGCCCTGAGATCTTTAAACCTTAACTCAAATTTATCCTGTTAAAACCAAACAATAGTTTAACTTACCTTTAAAAAAATGGGTGTTGTGATCTTGCAGGATTGTCTTCCAGTATTTCAGCAGCAGCACACATTCTAAATCATTTGGTATAATAATCCCCATGTTACTTTGAGAGGCAAATGTAAAAAATCATAATATACTTGACCTCAAGGCAATGGAATAATGTAATGTAATGTTTACTATGATACAAAGATATCACTCCATTTACCTTTCAATTAAATTGCTGAAAACTAATGGAGCTTCTGGGTGTGAGAAAGATTTAACATTAAATGGAAAACTGCTTTTCATTTGTAAATGAGAGAAGTAAGTAAAAAGTATGAGCTAGAAGTCTACCGCATTTTATTCCATCTAATGTGACGTTTTCCCCTAAGGCCTGAAAGATTTATTTGTTGAAGAAGTGTCAAAATACCAAAGTCAAATATATAGTGAAAATATAACAGACTTAATACCTGAGTATCTCCATCAAAAATATTATTATTAGTTAATATTTATGAAGCGTAGGATGTGCCATCTCTATTTCTATGCCTCACACACAGGTTTACATACTGATTTTTATACAAGCTATAAAAATAAAAAAATCTTATTTTATATAAAGAACCAGAAAACAGAGTCAAGCATCTTGTCCATAGTTACAAAGGTTATAGGTGACCACATTGAGATTCAAATCCAAAGTCTAACACCTTAGGTCTGGGATTTTAATCACTATCTTTTACATGTATAACTCGCTTCAACATAGTTTAAAAGGCTGCTGCAACTAGCATACTTGTAAGCAGTAATTGCATTCCTATTACCCCAGATTTTTGTCTGGCAAAATCAACTCCACAAATTTTTGGAATAAGGTGAGCATTCAAGACCTTGCTTTAAAAGTGTGTACCTGGGCTTGCACATATATATGTAATCTCTTCTTTTTAAACGTTCTTTGAGGAGCATAAAGAAGCTGGGAATGCCAAGATCCGAGCTGTAGGGCAGATGAGGAAATTCTGTGATGGTCTCTGCCGGTTGTTGGACTGTAGACACAGTTTCTTCATTTGTCGAGATAGATAGTCTTCTCCATTCTTGTTTCATAGTTGAATTCTTTAGGACCCGCCTTAAAATCCATCTAAAAAACCCCAAACAACTGTTGTTATATGTGGGGCAACATTCCTGTAAACGTGTTGCACAGCCTCAGTGGATTAAAAATTGACCACTTGAGTTTGTTAAAAATCTATATTATCTCTATTCTCAAAAGCATTTTATTTTCCCCACATGACACAAAAATCTAATCTGAAGGAACACTAATGAAATTTAGACACTTAGACACGTAGGCTGAGAGGACTTGACTGCAGCCATCCATTGATCATGTAGAACTGAAACCCTGGTGGCAATCCTTGACTTATTTTGTAGAACTCCAGAATGCCTTTTCAGCAGGCTCTTGCATGCATATATACATACATATATATATATATATGTATGTGTGCATACACATGGATATATGCATATGCAAAGGAAATGACACTCATTCGGCTTGCAATGTTCACTGAATAAATTCTGAAAGAAAAAAAACCATGAACTGTATTCAGCATTCACTGAATAAACTTCAAGAAAACAAACAAACAATGTAAGGACACAGAATGCAGATCTTAATTAATTCTTTCATTTGTAAACTATTATAAAAATACATAACAGAAAATATTTGCTGTATTTGCTGAAGTAACTCACACAATGAAAGCAGTATGTGTGGCAGTTATCATAATAAAGTAGCCATACCAAAAATGTACACCAATCATTGCTTCACTGTTCTGGTGAGAGAGTCGTCTGTGTCACTCTCTGCAGAACCACAGAGGCAATGAAACATGTGAAAAACTAATGTCTTAGCAAAGAGAAGACAAGGAATGCTTACAAATAGATTAAAATAAAACTTCATATATTACTAGTTTTAAAACAAAATAAAATTCGAATTTGGTGGCATCAGTTGACTCTAACTCAGTTGATTCTGTTCCAATAGGAGAGAGAACTGCCCTTCCTAGGTTTCCTAAACTTTAAAACTTTACAAGAGTAAACAGTCCTACTTTCTCCAATGGAAGGACTAGTGAGTTTGAACTTATGACTTTGTAATTACCAGCAGATGTGGTCCATTATGCCACCAGGGCTCCTTTTCGATAATTACAACATATATGCAAAACCTATGTTCAGGAAGCATCGTAAGTCAAAGTTTTGGATTATATTTAAGGTAAGAGAAATAAATGCATGTACCAAAATATAGCAATTGAAAGTTCTGCATTCAAAGAAGGACTTGATTTGGTAAAATTCAGAATTTAAAAATAATAGCTGTGCATTATTTCTTAGAACCATAAAACTTATAATGAAAGATGAAATATACAGATTTTAAAATAGTTTTATTAGCATATAATTCATATATCATAAAATTTAATAGTTCAATTGTATGTTGCATCGTTGCTACGCTTCACCCTGACTGGCTCTTATGTTGGAGCTAAGGTTACAGAGACTGTGTCAATCCTCTTGTCGAGAACGTTCTTCATCAGTGCTCCTCCGCTTTACCCAGCATCATATCTTTCTCCAGGGACTGGTCTCTCCTGATGTGGTTTCATCACTGATTTTGAGGGAAACATAATATTCAATTGTTTAAGGACCTGAATTTCTTTATCCATTCTTCTACTGATGAGTAGTTGGGCTATTTCCAACGTCTTGTTTATTGTGAACTGTGCTGCAGTGACCATGAGAGCGCATGCATCTCGTAGCTTCTTTTTCTGTCTTCTTTGGGTGGTATTCTCAATAGAGGTATAGCTTGAATGTATGGAGTTTCTATTCTCGGTTGTTATTTTTTTAGGTAGTATCATATTTCTTTCCACGGTGGTTGTAGATGTTTACAGACTCAAGAGCAGTGTATAAGAATTCTAATCTCTCTGCATTATCTCCAGCATTTGTTTTTCTCTGTGTCTTTGAATTGAGCTATTACTGTGGAAGTAAGGTGTTATCTCATCATTGTTGTGATTGACATTTCTCTGATGGCTAATGACCATGAACATTTCTTCATGTGTTTATCAGCCATCCAAGTGTCATCTCTTGTGAATTTTTTTTTATGTCTTTTGCCCATATTTTAGACTGGATTATTTCTTTCTTATTGAGGTATTGCAGAATTCTATAAATTTTTGTAATTAGTCCCATGTCTGTTATGTCATTGCTAAAAACTTTTCCCCGGTTCATGTGCTCTCATTTTACTCTTTGATGAAGCCTTTTGATGTGGAAACGTGCTTTATTTTTAACAGATCCAAGTCATCTATTTTGTCTTCCACTATGTGTGCTGCTTTTATATAGTTGGTACTCTATGTGTGCCCTGTAATTGAGCCCTTAAATTACTCGCAAATTTCTCACTGACGATCCTTATAGCTCTGGGCTTTATGTTTCGATCTTTAATCCATCTTAAGTTTTTGTGGGCCTGCAGTGAGGGACAGGTCCTATTTTATTCTTCTCAGGAGATCCAAAATTTTCAGTACCATGTGTTGAAGACAGTGTCCATTTCCCATATAATGTGTTTTGGTCTTTGGATGAAAATCAGTTGCCTATAGTTGAATGCTTTCGTTTCTGGGTTTTCTCTTGAGTTCCAATTATTTGGTTTTCTATTATTTCCTTTGAGGAAAATATGTTTAATTCTTGAACTTTTTGGCATTCAAACACAAGTTTGAAATGATTTGTGTTCTACAACCACGGTAGCACTGTAATTGTTTCTGAGACTCAACATTTATATTTGCAAATTCATTTTCCAGGACTTAACACAAAACTAACAGCTTTAGGTTGTTGAAATATCTCCTAAAACATATAAACACAATAAACAAAAGACATTCAATATCAAAACACAATATGGTAAGTAATTTTTTTTATTATGATGTGTTACACAAATAAAGCTGGTGGGGGAAGCACAATGAAAAATGTTGTAATTCACTAATAGAATACTCCATGTCATCTGCGTTAGAGCTGCTTACACTGACACCCCTTTGTGCCCTCGGCTAGCAGAGGCATGTGACTCATTCATTGTTGGCTCAACAGGATTTTTCAAGTGGGATATTTGGTTCAACTAGGTAGCAAAATTACAAACACCAAGCAGATTTTTCCCCCCAAAATTTTGCTGCTCAAAAATAGTAAAAAGTTCAAACCTGGAGCCGTTCAACAACCAAGGTATCACTCTAGTTATTTTGCCAGAAGCCTATGGTCCAGAAACTTTAGAATCTCTGACGTCCTGAGGAAAGAGAGTTACCTGCAGTTCCTATATTCTAATTCTTCATGAAACTGTACTTATAGCACAAGCAATGCTGAAAAGTTACATGCTAGCTGGAGACAGACCCCTACATCCCTGTGGAATCTCCATTTCTTAAAGTATGGATTGGATGATGTATGAACGACACTAGTTCTATGTGCGCATTACGTAAGCCCAGCCATTGGAGCCGAGTGAGCAGCTTGCTCCCCCTCTCATCTCACTTTATTCCCATTCTGCTCTTGACCTTCTGGCATTTAACATTCAATTGAAAATGGGTTTGATGGGTAAAGAAGTTGATATATATGGGGGGGGGATTCAGACATTGGGGCTTGTGTGTAATTCACCCCAAATGTCCTTTCCTATCACATTACCCAACTATTTCTTCACTTGGAGGCCACAGGTGTTGGAGGCTGCCCTCCATCAGGAGCCTAGGCACAATAGAAGGAAACAACATCTGCTTCAGCATCATCCCCACAGTTGTTCCCAGACTTGAGCCCATTGTGGCAGTTACTCCGTGAATCCATCTTGGTGAGGGCCTTTCACGTCTTTGTCCCTACCCCTCCACTTTACTAAGCATGATGGCCTCTCTCAGGGACTGGTCTCGCCTGACAACATGCTCAAAATATATGAGTCCAAGTCTTATCTTCCTTTCCTCTAAGTACAGCATTCTGGCTGTACTTCTTTCAAGACAGATCTGTTTGTTGTTGGCTGTTTGTGATACTCCAATAGTCTTCACCAGATTGGACAACAATGGATTTGCTTTGTATTTGAGCAATCTTTCACATTTCTTCCCTTGTTGGATGGCCATTCATCAACGTCCAGGAAGACCTTGAAATTTGTTTTAAAGATGACAGAGACCCTGCTAGCTTGGGCTCCTGTCGGACTTACATGAAACAAATGATAACCTGCAGCACACCCCCAGCCCATGGTACTGAGATGTTTGTGGTTTCCGTTGGTTTACCACTGATAGAGCAACACCAGGTATTCTCGACCCAGCCCTGTGCCATCTTCCTGATTGCTGGCATGCTCAATTCCATTCTTGCAGCCACGGTGTGTTTCAAGTGTCTTCCAATTGAACAGAATCATCTTTCAGTGCTATACTGGATACTATCCTGATGTGTCCATAATCTCATAAATAAAATATCAAATATTTTGTCCTTGTGCTGCATTGGCATTGGAAATACTAACGTCTGATACTGATGCTTGGAAGAGTTAAACCGTAGATTTTAAATCACCATAGTATATGTGAAAGGTTGGTTAAGAAAATAGTGGAAGAGTGGTGAAGAGTGGGTGTAGTGACCCATCTATTATGAGAATCTGATTATGCAAAATATTTCCGTAAAACCTTTCTATGGCTTTTACTGCTCTCACAACAAGGTTCAATCTCCTGTTTATGCAATTAATCAGCACTAAAAAGAAAATGAGTGTAAAAAGGGGTGCTATCCTGGAGAAAGTCCAGGGAACAATTATGTTCCGGAGGTCCTGAGCAAACCAAGGCCGCTTTCTTTTCCTGTTTCCCCACTGAAGGAACCCCAGCTCTCTGTGATTTGCCTATACTAACACAGCTTACACTGTGCTGTAACCAGAGCTGCACCCTCCCCCCGCCGGACTCCTGGAAGCGCGAAAATGGTGGCTTCATTTTAATCCAACTCCTACAAAAGAAATTGACACAGAATCAACCTTTGATAAATATTGGGTGACTAAATAGACATATGAGAGGTCTTCAAAAAGTTTGGGGACAATTCAGTGATCTTTCGTTCCATTTTCACCAACTTTTTGAAGCCCTCGAACAAATAATTTCCTTGCCACGTCTATTTCCATAGCATTCTTTGTGCCCTTTGTTGCCAAGGGGTAAATTCGTGGTTGTGCCTGTGCATCAGGATTTTGTAGAAATCAGCTGTGGTCACTCGGTCTACAAAGATCGCTGAATGCATTCCCTGAGAATGTCCTCGGTGCATTACAGCATTTGTTACTGGCTTAGCACAGACCAGAAAAAGGAATTTTCCTTATATTTTTCCTGTTCAATTTCTCACATTTTGTGCTCCCACTTTTTCTAACTTTCTCACGTGTACTATAATTCATTATAAACAATTCTGTCTCCTCCAGTAGGTTGTGAGTGTTTTATGGCCCGGGTATCTCTTCGTCACTGAGGCTATCCAATGGTCGGCTGAACATGGGCACCTAGTAAAACACTTGTGACTGGCTTATATTCAAAGAAAATGAATGACTGGCAGCTCTACTTTCTCATGTGGGATCACGATGAGTTAGAATTGTGTCTACGGCTGTTTTTGTAAAAGCACAGAAAATAAAATTTCTGGGTTTCTTTAGAGCACAGAGACCTGATAAGGACTTTTAAAAAATGTCTTAAATCCTCTGGTACGTAGGTTATATTCACTCTGAAAGTAGAAGAGATGTATGTATTTGTTTGTTTATTGTCATTTCATAGTAAAAAAAGTTGTTAATATTCAAAAACAAAACAATATCCTTAAACTGAGTTGTCTTCATAATTAGTGATTTAAGTTTAATTACATCATTAAACTGAATTATCTGGGAACAATATTACTTCAATTTCTAATACAACTGACCACATATTTTCAAAGCCGTATGCAATATTTTAGATTTCTAGGATGCTGAAAGACCTTACCAAAAGAAGTCCTGTATACAATATCTTACATGCAGGGAATCAATTTTCAGAAAAGTTACCAAATAATTAAACCAACTGCCAAAGAATGGATTGTGGCTTACAGTGATCCTATTGGAGAAAGTAGAACTGCCCCCCAGACTTTCTCAGACAGTACATTTTATGGACACAAATGGTACTCTTTCTTCAGGTGAGTTTCTGGTAGGTTTAAACCACTTACGTTTCCGGTAGCCTTTGAGTAAGTGAAGAAGCAAGCAACCAGAAAAGGTAAATAACTTTGAAATTCAACTGCACATGAAAGTGTTTGGGGAAATATAATCACTACCTATTAATCCAAATAGTTAATGCCCTCAAACTGTCAATAGTGTATATGAAACTTTCAATTGAATATATTCTACATATAGTAGGACTTAATTGAATGTCTGCTTGAATTATATTCAATTATATTGATGTTTCACTAATATATGTTGCAACGGACATAACGAAATCTCTCTCGAACTTGAACTTTTTCCCTTATGTTGTTAAAAAGCTTATGCTTAATTTACTTTAATTTAAAGTTGGAATTTCAGGCCTGTTCCCCAGAGATGCACATTGATTTTACTTGCATTTAAGGAATCTGATTACCTTGAAGTATTTATGCAATTTTACAAATCATGACTGGTGCTTTTTTGATGTTTAGATCTAAGCATTTCACGAATGTAAATGCCAGTAATATGGAGAGCACACTGTGGAATGAAACAAGCAAACAAGTGAAACCAGACAATAGTTTACAATTGCCTGCATCTTCCATTGTGTACCTCACAATTTAATAACATTTGAAATTGTGCATTGATGCAGATGGTAACCTAGTGAGTCTGGGCTGCATATACTAAGTGATATAATTCTATTTTGTATCATTTTAGTGCACAATACTGTTTCTTAATGGAAAATAAGATAAAGAAAACTGGTTAATAGCATCTAACTTATTTAGCATTCTGCCAGTCTACCATAGCATAGAAGTGATTTTGTGAATATGATTTTGTCTTTTAGTAAGCAGGAAATGTCAGCAACAATATCATCAGCATTCTTATTGGGTATAAACATACTGTATTTATAAAATTATTTTCATTATTGTACATATAATATATTAAGGATTGCATCCTTAACATTTTGATTATTATACTGCCTCAACAGTGATGTTAAATTAAATAGTCTATGTAGGAGATTGAAATACCATTCTGGACCTATACTGTGCCCTCCTGAGAAGAAAGCTTTCGCTTTTGTAAGCGTAGAGAAGCCATAATTGCTGCAGGAGCCCTTGTTACATAGTGGGTGCCCATTGGGTTGTGATCTGCACTTTGAAGCCGCCAGCCCCTCTACAACCAGATAGGGCTTTGTACCGGGAGTCTCGGAAATTCCCAGGCGCAGTTTGACCTTAGCCGTCAGGGTTGCTTAGTGTCAGCGTGGACTCCGTGGCAGAGACTTGGGGGGTTTGGAGTCAATAGGACACATTCTGAGAGAGAAGCTGAACCGTGCCTACTTGGATCTCATTCTAGTCCTTCTGGGTGTAGACCTGAGACCAAACACAGCAACAGCAAGGCGCTTTGTCATTTATAAGATAGGTGAGAAACAAAAGATAGTTCACACTCAGGTTGAATAATGTCCCCCAATAATTTGCTTTATTTCTAAAGACTTTTGGAGAATGATGGTAGGAAACATATAATCATTTCTACTGATATTTTGCTACTAAAATTGGCAAAGATAAACTTAGTAATACAAGGCATGAGGAAAATTTTGCTATGAGGGGTCCAATTCAAACATGTACTAGTTTGGGTTGATTTGTTTCCCTCCAAAAAAGAGTATTTAAACATGTCTCTGGAACCAGTGAATGCCTGCAGACACGTTCTTTCAGTTAAGCAGAGAGCCTTGGCAATTTTGGGTGACCTCAAAGACAAAGGTCCAATAAGCCCTTGGACTTTCAGAGGCATCTGCCAGACATTTAAATGCAAGGCAAAGAAGTCAGCTCTGAAAGCGATGGTGACTGTGTTTTGAAATTTCGAGTGGTAATCTGGATAGATTTTCTTGAAGGAACCATGGGAGTATTTAGGAAAAAGAAAATTGAAAACAGCTATTATGAGAAAAGTGCTAGGGAATTTGTACTATGTAGTATTATTTTTTCCCCTAACTATAATACACCTACTCTTTTTCCCAGGGTAGCAAAGCCCTGTCCTAGGAGAATTTGTATGAAAATCCTTACATCATCCACCTCCAGCCCTAATCACCCCCATTCAAATTTCTTTTTGTTCCTCACATTCAAAGAGCATTTAAAGGAACATCGTCTGAGCTCCTGCAGGATGTCAAATGGTTACTGAAACTGCTGTAGACAGAAGCTCAGGGGTCTTGGGGGAAGGGGTAAGAGATAGAAACACCACCTTCAGAAATGGACAGATCTTGACAGTATATGCTGAGTAACAATAACTATACATTTTATTCTTCTGCTTAATAAAGGTTTCTGTAATATTTTATAATACTATTCTATTTATCCTCATTTTCTCAGCTAATTAAAATTTTTTTCAGTACTATCATATTTGCTACAGGAAAACATAAATTCATATGCTGGACAAATTACTTGAAATAATAAAATAATGCACATGAAATGACAATGACAGTTAAAGAGAGGTGTTACATTAATTACTGCAATTGTATTATCTGTGACCAAAAGGCAGTGATAATGAGCAATGGCTCCAGTTCCTGGCTTTCTGTCAGGCCGTGCTCTCCGGCAGGAGGGGGGTGGAGAGTTCCCATTTGGTTCCATCTCTTGTAAGTGTAACTGTCTTGCCTAATTAATCAAATCTACCATATTTCTGATACTTGCAACTCCTCAAAGTATCATGGATAACCAGACTAGTGGCTAAAACGTTAACAGTCTTTGTAATCACATTTTGCTTTTAAGTTAGGAAATAAAGT
This sequence comes from Echinops telfairi, assembly GCF_000313985.2. Classification (NCBI taxonomy): domain Eukaryota; kingdom Metazoa; phylum Chordata; class Mammalia; order Afrosoricida; family Tenrecidae; genus Echinops; species Echinops telfairi. The sequence goes on along the minus strand of NW_022103906.1, from coordinate 71,481,072 downwards.
AAGTAAGTAAATAAGACTTTTAAAACATTTACCATGTTTGTTATTTTTGAAATAATATAAATATATTGGTATTTAAATATTGTTGAATTATTTTTCTGTATTTCATAATGTGGTAATATATACAGTATGTATGAATGTAAGTATACATGTACATATATCTTTAGTTATAGATATAGTTTAGATTCAATTTAAGTATCGATATAATATATATAACAATTGGTTAATTAGTAGATATACAGATATCACTTGGGATAAAAAGGTTTACATAACTGCTTCCTGTGACATGGTGTCCGGAAGATAAAGCTAGTTTATCCCTGTAGTCATTGTGGTCTGTGATTCCCATCTAGTGGCCATGTTCTTGAATTGCAAACACTCAGATAAGAAGGAACTCGGCGAGCTCACTTGCAAGATTCTACCCATTTTCTTGATGCAAATCCATAAATACCAATTATTATACAACATTAACTACACACAGCTATATTTCAAAAACTTTTAATACAAAATTCACATCTATAGGTAGGTGAATGGAATAAAGTCAATTGCAAAAGATGGGCTGAGTTTTGATAGAGGGGAAAATCAATGTTTGAGAAGAAAACACTATGTCTAACATAAATTAATTGCACATAATAAGATTAAGAAGAGAAATAGTACAGAAAGTTCTGTGCAAATTTTTTCAAAATGTAGTTTGCCAATGTTGAACTGTAATTTGACTAGATAAAAAATAGGAAAAACTAATATTGGCATTTGAAGACTAGATGGGGTAGCGTTAAATGGTGGTGAATCTAAGAGTACATTTTTTTAAATGTTTTTTTAAAAATCATTTTATTGGGGGCTCGTACAATTCTTATCACAATCCATCCATCCATCCATCCATCCATCCATCCATCCATCCAAGCACATTTGTACATTTGCTGCCATCATCATTCTCAAAACATTTGCTTTTTACTTGAGCCCTTAATATCAGCTCTTCAATTTTTTTAATGATAGAACCCAAAATCTACATAGGTCTATATATTGGACATGCTGTAATGGAGAGGCATCATCAATGAATTAAAACAATAGATGTAAAACACTTTTTTGTTGTTTTCCTGCCTACCTATGTAGGGCTTGAACCTGTGCTTCCAGAGCAAAATAACAACCTAAAATTTATTATATAGAAAGAAAAAATTTAAACTGAATTTTTAATAAAAAAAATTGCACGTGAATCAGCTATGTAGCTCCGCAGAAACACATTTTAATTCTGCCTGGACACATCCTTGTAAACACTCCCTGCAACACACACACACACACACACACACACACACATGCACACACGCAAGTTGTCTTTGTCTGCCCTGTCAACACTGATGATCTGAGAACAAAGTGTCAAAGTCATAGCGTTTCTGGGAGATGACAGGAGGTCCCGACCAAAAAAAGAGCTCCGGTGGAGAAAAGAAGGCCGATGTTGCTTCCAAGAGGCTCCAGCCGGTTAAAGAGAATGCATACTCCTTTATCCCGAATGGTCTTTGTCCGCCTTCGTGAAGGAATTTATTGGTTTTTCTTCATAATTTTATTAGTAATTTATATTGACATGATTAATGTCAATACAATGCAGAATTTAAACCTGTTGGTAGATAGCACCAATAGGAGGCTCGTTTGTATCTGGCTGAAGAGTAGGGTGTTTGAGGAGGTGGCTATGAAAATGAGATGTGAATGCTGTTAAAGTAACCGTCATCTGAGGAGCGGGGAAAGGATATTCTAGCAGAAGAAATCACCAATTCAGAAACCCCAAGAGAATGAGAACGTTGATGTGCTTGTGGAACTGAATGTAGAGGAGAACGAATGGAGCATACTGAGTCTTACAAGTGATGCTCCTTTCCATCAAAAAGTCAAACCATGGAGGGTCTTGGCACGCATTTTGGATTCCATTCTAAGCATAATGAATGCATTTACTCAATGGGCTTAAGTAATGTATTTTCATTCTATATTTAAGATAAATATTTCCTGTAACTCATGATTGGGCAGAGTTTTATTTGATTTTCAAACAGATCACTCTCTATATAAATACACGAAGACAGAATGGAAGAACAAGTATTGGTGGAAGGGTATCATTAGACAATTGGATTATGACATTGTGATGGTTGGTGAAAGCTCTCTGGATGTCATACACTGAACACAAAAACGTTACACAGCAGGACTCCTGGACTTCAAAACTGGAGTCAAGTTGTCATCAATGATTCTGATCTTAAAATAATAGTGTCTTTCTTTCCCCAGTCAATTTAAGATTATTAAAAAAACACTTTTTTTAAAAATCAATTTATTGGGGCTCATACAATTCATCACAATACATAGATCAATTGTGTACAGCACATCTATACATTTGTTGCCCTCATCATTCCCAAAATTCGCTTGCCTCTTGGGTTCCCAGAATCAGCTCATTTTCTTACCCCCCCCCTTCCTCTGCCCCCCTCCCCCATGCACCCTTGATAATTTATAAATTATTATTATATCTTATATTACACTTTTTATATTTTTTCTTTTAATTTAATTTGGTAAGACAAATCTCCCTTTCAATGCAAAATCATAGAATTAAAGAGCAGGATAAGAATTTTTAAAATAAAAAAGAGAGATACCACCAAGTTTTTTATTTCCTAAATAAAAATTATTTTTGTATGAAATAATAGCATTTCATTATGAGCCTGGAAACACTAGAAAATCATATTGCATAAGATCTGTGTCAGTTTAAACAGAGCCAAACATGTTGAAAGTCCTTCTTACCTTTACATCACTTGATATATTTTCAAGAATTTTGCATGAGGGTTTTGATTATATATTGTTTATATTCTACAAAGCTAACACACATACTTCACTTAGGAGACCACAGACTAGGTTTTACAGGTTAGAACCTAGGGTACGTTTGGTAACTATTTCTTAGAAATATTGGTTGCTGAACAAGAGAGTGGAAATCTTTTCTTCCTGGTTTGATCACCCTGTACCTGTCAAGAGAGTTGTTAACACAGTGAGAGAGGCGGGGGTGAGGAGGGCACCAGCAATTGTGTCTCTGAAAAGAGCTGGAGAGAAACATTTCTTCAAATAATTAAAATGATTTTATGCAGCAGAAAGCCTTTATTATCTTTAATATCAAATTAAAATGATAGGAAGAAGCACGGAGTAAGTACTTTGTAGATAATTGAACAGAAATACATGAAAAACATGGCCCGCAAAACGCACCTGTAACTTGAGGACTTTAGACTGAAATTACGTGGTGTATTAAGAAGCAGAAGACAGCTCTACCAAGAGTATTGAAAGTAGGTAGGTGGACCAACATCGACTTAGTACACCAGTGCCGAACTTGCTGTGTTAAGATCTATATTATTCTGGCAGACCTGCGATTTCATTGTCAGTGAATATTATTGTAAATTTTTCCTGAAAACCAACTCCCATTGTTTGTGTAAATAGCATCCAACCACAAAAATATTTAGTCTGTAAAAGGGAATCATCCATGTTTTGTGATATTTAGCTAGACTACACTGGTTCAATCTCACTCTCTCAACAGTGTTTTAAAAATTAGTGTCATGGACTAATCAATGACACTAATTAAAGAAGATCTTCATGCTCTAGGGAGAGAACGGATAAGATCCTCAATTGATAAGATCTACCATAAATTAAGAAGGAGATCTCTAAGGGGAGCCCGGAGCAGATTAAAAGGCACTGATACAGGATTGAATTTTGGGCTCACATTTAACCTTATCTCTGAAATAAGAATAATTAGTTCTTGCAACATGGCTCTTCCTGATACTCAGCCTCATGCAGGAAACACTGTAGGGATGAGTGCTACAGCGAAGTGTGGTAAAGAAATTAGATGGTGCTTGGCTCTCAGAGAGAATAGCATCTGGAGTGTTAAAGGCTTCTTTCTGAACAAGCAGGCATCTAAGTGAGATGTCAGCTAAGTGCACATGGAAGAAGCACACCAACATCTGTGACCCAAGAATTGTAAATTACGTAACTCAAAGCCAAAGGAGGGAATAGTATCAGAGCTTAAATTGTGAGATTCTGGTGTGAAGAGGGCTATGGATGAGAGTGGAAACCCAAAATATATTTACTAGATCTACACAGGAAAAAAAGCCTCCCATCATTTCCTTCTAACCATAATTGATGAGAATAACATGGTTACCAAGTAGAGTGTATTGGAGAGATGACTATATCGTTGATGAAAATGATAAACCTGATTTTTTTTTCTTTCTTTTTTTTATTAATCAATTTATTGGGGCTCATACAATTCATCACAATACATAGATCAATTGTGTAAAGCACATCTATACATTTGTT
>NW_022103906.1:71415198-71474965 GCF_000313985.2 Echinops telfairi | reverse complement strand
AAGGTCTGTGTGTTGACCTTTAGGAGCGTTTTCTAGACGGGGTGCCACGTCCTGGCCCCAGCGTCCATCATTTGTCTTCCCTTGGGACCTCCTTGATAAACCTGATTTGAACGTTTTTAAATCCTTGTCATTTGATCTCCCCCCTGATACACTTTGGTTTGATCTCGTTCTTAATATTTCCTGTGATTTTTCTCATATTGGGGTTTATCTCTGATAGATTTTGTCATTGTGGGTAGCCTTCTTGAATCTTTGCTATGTGTTTTTCTGTTTCTCTCTCTATGAAACCCAGGATCAAGGAACCTATAGAGAAAACCATTAGAATAAGGATTCCTAGGAGGTATAGTGGGCGGACTGAAGTGGGAGGGGGGTGGGCGGAGCTGATATCAGGATTTCAAGAAAGAAGATTGTGTTTTGAAATTGATTGTGGTAGCAAGGGTACAACACTGCTTGATATGATTGAACTATGGAATGGTATGATGTCGAGATTAGCTCCTAATAAGATGGTTTGGGGGAAAAAATCTCTAATTTATTCTTTCTATGTTGTTTTTTCCACTTAGTTTTCTAATCTAGTATAGGAAAGTGATCTGCTACACTGACCTCTAGTTATCTAGAAGGATATTTCCTCTGATTTTTAAATGGTTTCATTTTCTTATGCAAGTCTATGTCTGAAATTAAGAAGTGTGATTATCAGGCATCCAAATATTTTAGAAAATATGCATGAGTAGTTCGGAGTATATCAGTGAAACATATGTCCCAAAGGTGCTCACCTTTGTGTAATGTGCCTAGACGCATCAGGATGCAATAACAGGAGACTTCTTTGAGGGATTCTGTATCGGACCAGCTTTCTGAGTGTGCAGGATTCAGAGTCATTAGTCACAAAATAGAGGAGTACTAGAAAGGCAAACGTTAAAAAATAATAATAATGGCTGCCTTTTTATTGAATCACACAAATATGTACAATCAAGGAAAAACAAAGACAAACTGACACCAGTCTTCAATCTTTGAACAGCAGTCCACAAATACAACTCAGGTGAAATAAACATACGTTGTTTTACCTCTCTTTTTTAAACATGACGTAATGATCAAAATAAGGATTTGTCATAAGACACTTCATTTACATATTTATCAGCTTAGTAAATAGAAACTGGAGCATAGTCTTTTAATTTTCATGGTATTTGCCTTTGAAAATATTTATTTTGCTGAATTGACTTCTATTACTCGATCAAGTTGGCAAAATATCCCTTGGTGCATTGGAATGTAAATAGTATTAGGACAAGTAAATAAATAACAATAATGAAAATGAATAGCTTATCGTCATCTTTATGCAAACTTGTACAACTTGTACAACACAGAAAAAGCCAATGCCATCTTTCCCGATGACTTCAGAGTTATTATTTATGCCGCTCGACCTCATGAGAGATCATAAGAGATGTAAACGATACTGCTGTGCCTTGAAAAGACAAGTAAACACATCTACATATGGATATTTTGGGTCATATACAAAACTTCAAATGTTAAAAAACCAAAATTATTGCTGATACGTTGTTATGGATATTGTAAAATAGCTATTAGTGTTCAGAAACATTTTTAAAGGAGTACAGAGAGTTCTAATAGCCCTAACCCCATCTCAGACTACTAGAGTACATTTGTTATAATTATTTAAGCATATTTAATCCACTGTTATTCACTAAAGCACCCATTGCCTTCATGCTTCATTCGTTTTCACCTTATGTGTTCGTTGTCTTCCCAGATTAGGTATAGTCCTTACTTCTTTGACTTCTTTTGAATGTGACTTTTTGTTGCTTGCTTGGTGTTTTCAGCGTTGCTTTGTTATCGACAAGCTGGGCAGTGGGAGGTGTTTGGGGTGCAGTGAGTCAGTACCATCTCAGAGTGACCCGCTCTACAACAGAACACAGCACTGCCCAGTTCTGTGCCTTACCAACTGTGAAGCAGGTTGCCCTGCTCCAGGGACTGATCTCTAACAAGGTGTCCAAAATAAGTGAGACCGAGTCTCAACAGTCTTGCTTCTAAAGGGGCATTCTGGCAATACCTCTTACAAGGCAGATTGGTTGGTGCTTTTGGCAGTCCATGGTACTTTCACGATTGTTTGCTAGCACCGTAATTCAAATGCATTAATCACAGCAACACACAAGCCACAGCAGTGGACAAACTGACATCCCAGTATAAGTGGTGGTTACATTTTCTAGAACATCTTATAGTAATTGCATGCTACAGCATCTTGGTTCCTGTAGTATTAATGTAAGTTACACAATTACAAGTAACCACATACTGAGTTGGCTAGTCTAGGTCTTTTGTCTTTCCATATAAATTTTATAATTAAGTTGTTTATTTCTAAACAATAACTTGCTAGAATTTTTGGTGAATTTCTATCACATCCTTTCTCTGTTTTCTGTATGGCTAGAAGTCTATCAATTAAAATGGTCATTTCAAAAGATCAAATTTTAGTTTTCTTGATTTTTCTATATTAATTTTTATTTTCAATTTAATTTTTTCTTTCTCTAGTTTCCTAAGGTGGAAACTTAAATTACTGAATTCTTCCTTCCTTTCTCATATATAATTGAAAAATATAAATTCCCCTCTAAGCAAATGCTTTCATTGGAATTGTACTATTTTCTATTTTTATTTGTCTCTAAATTTTGTCTTTATTTCATATGTTATTTTAACCTTTTACTTTGTCTCTAAACATGAAGAGACAGGGTAACTGTGAGTCACAATAGATTCAATGGCGGTGAGTTTGGCCCTTTCCATCATTGGTGATTTAGCCCTGGTGGTGTAGTGGTTCTGCATTGGGCTGCGATCCTCGTGGTCAGCAGTTCTAAACCAGCAGTAGCTCCATGGGAGGAAGACTGGGCTTTCTACTCTGATAAACAATGAACAGTCTCAGAAACCCACAGGAGGGTGGGTATGCGTCAGCATTGACTCGATGGCCAGGAGTTCGGTTTGGATTATTGAACGCACCCTGCAGGTGCAATGGTGAAGGTCAGAAGCTCAAACTCATGAGCCTCTCCCTAGGTGAAAGATGTGGCAATCGGTTTTTGTGAAAATTAACGACCTTGGAAACATGACGAGTCAATTGTACAGTATCCTGTAGGGTCTCTAAGAGTTGGAATTGACTCAACACCAGTTGCTGTGTAATTTTTTTCCTACTGCTGGTAAATTTACTAGAGTCCAAGATGGTGTTTTGTACATCTTTCATTATTTTAAATCAGTTAAAATGTGCATTAAGATCGTTTTTGTGGTCTATTATGTGAATGTTCTTCACAACAATGTATAGTGTGCTGCTGTTGGATGCAATTTTTTAAATGAATACATTAGATCGCATCGACTGATAGTATTGTTCAAGTGAATTATATGCTTACTAATTTTCTGAAATCAAAATAGGGATATTGAAGATTTCCATGACAATCATAAATTTGTCTATGTCTTCTTGTAATCTGCAAAGATTTTGCCTTATATATTTGGACACTTTGATGTTGGTACAGAAACATTAAGAATTGCTATATGTTCTTATAGAATTGACTGTCTTGTCATAATTTAATTTCACTATCATCCTTAAAAAAAATATTCCTGATTCCAAAATCTACTTTGTAATTAAGGCAGCCATTTCAGATTTCTTTTTATTAGTTTTTACATACAACACCATTCTCCATTACATTACTTTAACCGAACAATCATTACACTGGAAGTGAGTTTATTATAGAGAATATAAAGTTTGGCTTGCTTTTTGTTGTTGCTGTACTTTTGTATTTAATCCACTCGTAAAACCCATGTCATTTAATTGATGTATTCATATCAGCCATATTTAGAGTGATTATTGACTTATTGATTTAGTTGTCTTAAAATCTTTCTGCCTATAACTTCTATTTTGCAATAGCTCTTTCATCTTTTCCCCATTTTTCTGCCTTCTAAAGTTTCAATTGATTATTTACTATGATTCAACTTTATCTTGGTAATAGACAATTCCTTTACATTTTTTATTAGTTTTCCTTGAGTATACATTATTCATTTTCAGTGTTCTAGATCTACAACTAACTTGTCCATCTGTGGCCTTGTGGTGGCTTGAAGACCGCTGGGTTACCGGAAGCTATAGACAGTATTTCATATACCAGGAGGGCCCCCCATATATCAATACATTCCAATGGAGCCTCCAGACTGAAACAGTGGAGGAGGAAGGAAGATGTTTTCTAGCTTTGAATGATCAGTCTCTGAAAACCATGTGAGCTGCAGCAACATATTGCCTGATATAATGCAAGAGTAGGAGTCCCACAGGTTCTGTAATACTCAAAATACAGCTCAGGAAGAGCTGCCTCCTCAAAATATTGTTGATATTAATGACGTTGTTGGAGAAAAGCGTCCTGTGCCTTCATCTGCTGATGGGTCAAACTCAAAATAAAATGAGACATCTGTAAATATCCATTCAATATTCATGAATTATGAATATTTTAGGAAAACTGGAAGTATGAGTATTCCAAAAACACCAGAAGTCATAAAAATGATATGGAATACATAAAGATTGATACCCCAGACATTAGTGATTGGTATTGTTATTTTGAATGAGAAAATAATGTCATGTGCTATATCAGGAATATCAAACTGAAAAGGAATAGTATCTTTTTCATCAAAGAACATTTCAAGATCCTTCTTGAAGTACAGTTCGTTCTGTGACAGGATACTATCTACACATTCAAAAAGAAGACCAGTTAATATGACTATTATTCAAATTTACCAACTAACCACTACAGTCGATAATAAAGAAATGGAAGAATTCTACCAATTTCTTCCATCTGTAATTGGTAAAATATACAAACAAGATGAATCGATAATTACTAATGATTAGAATGGGAATGTTGGAAACAAAGAGGTGGGTCACCACTTGGAAAATATAGCCTTGGTCATAGAAATTGCATCTGAGTTCACATGATAGAATTTAGTAAGACCAATTAGTTCTTATTTATCTTTTTTAGCAACATAAATCACAACTATACATGTAAAAATGTACAGGTGGAATATATAGGAATTAAATCAAATACATCTGTGGAACGAGATCATAGATAAGCTCAATACATTAAGCAAAACAAGACCAATGGCCAAGTTGGAACAGACCAAAATTATACATTTGTAAGTTCAACTTAAAGCTGAAGAAAATTAAAATCAGGGGCCAGCAATGATATCCTTTTGTCTCTGTTGATTTGACTTAAATTTCTGGCAGTGTCTTGTTAATGTACTGCTGAAGCCATTTTTTAAATTTTCTTTAGCAAAATTTCACTTGCAAGTGATATAATCCATATTGCTTGATATTTTCCACATTCCATTGAAGAGGAAAAAATATGAATCTGCTCCAGTCAGTGGCCAGGTTGCTGTCTTCCAAATCTCTTGGCATAGATAAGGAAGACTTAAAACACTGCATCCATATTTTTTAAACATGTGTTCCATTCTGAAATAAGACATTTTGGTGAATGACTCTTTGAAATTCAGAACTTCCTTTTTCTTGAAGCATCTCAAACAAGCTTTTTGCTTTAGCAGTGATTGTCAATGACATGGGAATGATTTAAATTTGCTTGCTCCTTAATACAAGTCATTAGTAATTTCTTCTTATCTAATACAAGTCGCTCTCACACTTTTGCATTTTCATTAGTCATGGACCTTCCAATGGAGCCAGCTCTTGAATAGCTTGAACCATTGTTCTTGTTTCTGAGCGTCGCCATGACCATCAAGTACTACAAGCATACTTGAAGAGCAATGGGCTCCACTGAGGTTTTCCTACCTTTGAAGTGTTTCATGACCTTAGTTCGTTTTCTAATCAACGTTTGCCCTTTGTCTCTTGCGGCTGGTATTATTATCACTAGCTTTGCAGTATTTGGAAGCCACAATACAGTAACATATTTTTTTGAATATTAAATAACTATCACCACAACCCTTTAAGGGACACATAATGCACAAGAGTGGATGAGGCTGTCCTATGGGTCGAAACATAGACTATTATATGGTACACTTCTTAATAAGGAAGCACATAAGCTGGTACCATAGCTATTGTAATCATCCTGAATATATAGATATATTCAGGATATATATATATATATATATATATATATATATATATATATATATATGATTTCATATATATATATATGAAATCATTAGATGTGGGACAGTATACACACGTTGTATGCAAGAGGTATAAGTTCCACATGTGACATGTGGGAAGCAGATAAGTTTTCTACAATCTGTTATTTAATTGATATGGCTGAACTGTATTATAAATGTATAGGATTGGAGGTATATATATATGTGTGTGTGTGTGTGTTTGGAAGTTGCTCAGATTGGCATTATTTAGCACATTGTTCCATTATTCAAAACAACTTGGTTTACATATTCTAAAGGGTTGGTATTATTGTCTGGAAAGATGTTCGCCTATGTGTACATAAAAATAGGCCTCTCTATTCAGGTTCAGCACTTAGTGTGAGCAGTCCCCCTCCCACTCCAAACACATTCCAGTAACCGATTAGACAAGTAAATCCAGCTACCTACTGCTTGCCTCCCCTTCTATGTCTTAGACACTTGGAAATTCAGTGTTTCCCAAATTCAGCTCATCCTTGTCTATGCACAATAATTAAATGTTAAAGCCCAGAAACCACGTCATTGAAGATATGTAATTTGTTCGTAATATCTTTTTGAACAACTATTTGTGGAAGTGCACTTTCTCACGGACATGAATCACTCTCTGCTGTGTGGCCGCTGGGTGCTGTTGGTTGATTCTGATGCCTAATTCACCTGTGTAACACAATGAGATGCTGCCCCGTCCTGCGCCACCTCACAGTCGTGATGTTTGCCCCTGTTGTTGTGGCCACTGGTCCATCCGTCTTGTCCAGGGCCTTCCTCTTTCACACTGCCCGTCACTTTACCAAGCATGATGTTTTTCCCAAGAGTTGGTCTCTCTTGATAACATGCCCAAAGTACCTAAATAGACAAAGTCTCCTCATCCTAGCCTCTAAGGCACTTACTGGCTATACTTCTAAGACTGCTCTGTTTCAGCAGCATCATAACCCAAGTGCATCAATTCTGCAGTTCGCCTTAGTCAGTGTTCAAATCCCAAGTGACTGATGTCACAGAGAAAAGACAACTTCCATACCTTGGTATTTTACAGTTCATTAACAGGTACTCAATTAATAATAGCTGAATAAATGAGTGTGTCCTTTTAATAGAATAGAATAGTCCCAGAAGGCTGCAACTTTGTCTGGAACATGATTATATGTCTAGTGACAGATCAAACATTAAACAAATACCCATCGACTGACAAGCTGAATAGTGGATTGAATAAAACCACAACAATATCAAACTATTCAGTTATTAAACTAGGATAAAGATCTATTTGTTTGAGCTATTCAAGGATAAAGTTTGGACTGCGTAAAACAATCTCATTTAGACAGAAATTTGAAATCATTACTATGAAAGACACTTAAAATCCCTACAATATTTTCCTATTTAATATAGAAAAGACTTTATTGAAGGTGATATTGAGATCTCATCTGTATTTGTATGTGCCTGGTGATTTCAGTGATTGTGAACATGATAATAGCGATGGCCTAAATTGAGTTTATAGTTACAAGGTGACCTTCAAGACACTTTAAATAGATGAGATGGCAAACTATACCCTTAACATTTCTTCATTGCAAACTAATTTTTATAGACTCGGTTGTAATTCTGGGTGCAGGACTATCATTTCCTCTGTTTCATCAGCAGTTAAGTATTTTTTTTAAATATCTGGGTGATATATAACTTGGAGGAGGAGAAGCAGCACACTCCTTTGGTTTCTTTTTGACCATCGCACTTACGATAACAAAGGTCCTGTCTTTCACCATTGTCTTCATTGCAGCTCTCTGTGTGACATGCTTCCCTGAGACACAGCAGAGCGAACGTAAATGACTTAAAACACAGTGTCAGAGTTTAAGTTCATTTTGACTCTGAGAACCACGAGGATGCTGTTTTCTCCTTGACGGATGGATAGGGTGGAATTCTAGAGGCACCTTACGATGTCCCGAAGAAAGTTCAGGGTCATGAAATCCAGGCCCAATACCCTCAGAGCACCGCAGTGTGTGGATTCCGCATCACCAGGGGGCCAAGTGATTCTTAAAGGTTAATATAATATGCTTTTTCAACACAATCTTATTTTTGCTTTTATATTTTCACAAAAGTGCTGTCTCCTGCCGTGCTAACATTTCTTTATTTTTGTATCACTTCTCCCTAGGAATCACAAAGAGAATACTTTGAAATGGGAAACAAAAACACCCAAAAACCTCAGGAAATTGGTCACTTCTGGAAGTTGGTGGTCTCTGGAATACTTCCCCAAGGTATGCTGCTGTCTAGCAGTCAGAGAGATGGGAGGGTTTCCTGCCGAGTTCACATGTTTCTAATGTGACGGAAACATTGTTTGCTTTGAAATCATAGTCGTGTTGAGGGTCAATAGCACAACTGCCCTGCATTCTGTGTTTCAGAGGAAATTTCATCTGGCAGTTGGATTATGACTACTGCTGAGTTGTTAACCCCACCTAAAATCAAGGAGCCTTTTACCAGATACATTCTATTTTCCTTACCAAAAACCACTATTCTAAATAATGCTGTTCTTTATTCGCATGAGAACGGTCTGCTACTGATCACACTACTTACTAGTAGAGACGTCTGTTTATTGACAATTCACTTTGATTATACTGTGATTGAAATTTATGAAACAACAAGGTAGAAAAACCAATGTAGTTAAACCATAATGATTTTGCTTTCTTTTTCAGCTCCCCAGAGAGGATTCCTATCTACACGGAGATCCATCTACAGAAATTCCTCACAAACATCTCAAGAAATCCCAAAATGGGGATGATCTGAACTTCATGGAAGTGAGACTTAATCTGGCCACAGGGGAAAAAAAAGAGAAAGAGAGAGAGAGACTGAAATCTCATTTAAAAAATAATAACAATTTCTAGGGCATAGAGATTGGGGTAGGAGGAGAGACAGGTCAATAGAAGTATCAAATTCTGTGTTCTTGTATTACATGAAAATAGTCATTTAAAATAAAATATGTATAATAAAATTAAGCATTACTATATAACAACTATATAACAACTTTTTGTTTCATAACTTGTATGGTTACTTTAACATTGTATCATCAGTAAGAAATGAGTTCATCTGAGATTCTGAATATCAGGTTACTCATTTTATTTACCATTTTTCATACCCACAATAAAAAAAAAAGTACTATTCAGTTATATACCAAAATGCACTTTTCTTTGATTTGCTTATAGTTTTTTGCTTGAGATTCCCTTACCAATCTGTGCCTCAGTCTCTTTCTTTAATGATTAATAATGATCTATATTGTCAGATTGTAGAGCTACAATATGAGTATCATTCGAATGATACTTGTGAAATAATCTTGTGCTTTCAGGAGTTGTGGTATAAATACAAATATAAAGGAAACATTTACAAGGTCAAGGTCTCAATAAGCTCAGTCAAGTTTACACCTGTAAAAGACAATACTATGACTTTTTAATAGGATTGTGATTAAGATTGTGGCGTCAGCCTAGCTAGAGATTTCAGACTATGTCCCAATGATGTTACGCAACACAATGTATTTTATTAATATCTGAACCTGTCGAAAGCCTTAAATCCAAGCTACTGTCTACAACCCCCACATATTTCAAGATTCTCATGAAAATGTACAAGCTCTAACAATAAGACTGGCATTCCTTGATGTGCCCTCCTGCCTGCTTCTCACCTGCAGATTTGCGACCCTATTCCAAACAAAGCCAGCAGCACGTCTGAAGTATCGACCGTCGATGCAAGCTAAATGCTTCTCTTCTTTCAGTTGTCAATCTATTGGAATTGCATTAGTGACCCATTGAGAATTACAGAGATTGTACTAAAATTTTTCAATTCGCTTAAGAATTTATTCTGAAACAAATATATGAATATGCTTTATGTATATACAAATGTATGGAATCAATTATGTAGATTATGCTAAACTCATTGTGAATCTGTAGTTGGCTGCACATCTGGGATGGAAAGAGATGTGGGAACAGCAAGATTCGCTTCTGCCTACCATGCTTCAGTCTGAGAATGTTTAACGCCTTCCGCAGCTCAGCACAGAGGATCAAAACCTCTGCACAGGACTTTCTCCTAACCTGACTCTATCTGTTTGGATTTATTTCTTTTTTTCTCTAAATGATTTTATGTAATATTACATGAATACACAAATGTAGGCAAATGAACATAAGCAATCTTCATCTCTGTTTGTTTTGATTAATCCATAAGATGTAAAGACAGACTGACTTGGTACAAGTTCTTATTGGTCACGTAGTAATTATGTGATCTTGAAACCATTAACTATGTGACAGTAACCTCTCTGAACCAGCGGGGGCTATGCGCGGTTTGGCACACTTCCCAGAAATGGTGTGTACTCCTTTGAAACGTCTCCCATCCCTTATAAAAACCCATTTGGATCACAAACCAGGCGTGCGTGTGCATTCTCTCTTAGGCGAAGCCAAGAACCAAGGTGCTACCCACCTGGGAAACCTAAAAAAACTAAGTTAGAACTTTTCAAGGGCAAGGGAAATAACTCAAATAGCTTTATCATAACAGCAGGGAGGGTGAAAACAACGGATATATATCTATAGCTATAGATCTATCACTTTAGAAAAGGTCAAGGTCGTCCACACGTTATGTAGTTTACTATTCATGATACTTGTCAGGTGAGTAAGATAGGCGTTATTTTTATTATCGTAATTTCATACGTGACTTATCTAAGGAGCCAAGAGAACACGTAGACTTCCTGCCACTAAGATTTTAAACCTTAATTTATGTCTTCGGTTTTGCATTAAGAGTCCTTCCACCGCATCATATTGTCTTCTTAGGATCAAGCCGAGTAGAAGGTTGATTAGGGGGATAAAAAGCCATTGATTGATTTATAAAATCTAATATAAAGAGATTTTTAGAATGCAGTATCATCTTTTCTTCAATACAGGGCCAGATATCTTTTTCAGTGCCAATGCCATCTGTACGGATGATAAATAAGACTTCCTTAATTTACAATTTTTGTTTTTATTCACTATGGGATTTCACCCTGACACCACTGTTCCTTTAAGATCATCTACAAGTGAGTAGCAGCTGTTAAGTTGTCTGAGAGCTTGTAATTATTACAATCTGCTGTTTTCCATTTGTATCACCTGCCTGACCCTGGAAGGTGTTTGGGTTTTTCACATCTAGAAACCACATTGCCTATGATTACAGTTTTATACATTTAGAAACTGTTTCTCATGCCTTGTCCTGAGGTATGTTGTTTTTTGATAAGATCTGGAATCTAGCTTTAATTTTACATGTACTGTATATACTCATGCATAAACTGAGTTTTTCAGCACATTTTTTAGGCAGCTTTTGTGGTAAAATTAGGTGCCTCAGCTGATATTCATGTCAGCGTTACTCAAGCATATATGGTAGTTTCCATTTCAAGGATTATTTCTACCTCCCATCATCCCTGATATGTTTTCAAGTTAATTATCTCTAGTGGATCTTACACACACACAAATAAAAAACCATTGTCAACAAGTTGATTCTGATTCTTAGTGAGACTCAATGCCCATCTGTAGACAACTGGACATCCCCTCACAGAGGGGTCACAGGGAAGAGATGAGCTAGTCAGGGTGCAATATAGTACCGATAAACGCACAACTTTCCTCTAGTTCTTTGGTGCTAGAACCCCCTCCCAGGTGGACGAATAACGTAAGAGGGGGTGAGGGGAGATGGAGGATGATGTAAGATGTGGTAAAAATAATCTATAACTTATCAAGAGCTCATGAGGAAGGGAGGGAAGGGGAGGGAGGGGGAAGACATGGAGAGCTGATATCAGGGGCTCAAGTGGGAAGAGAATGCTTTGAAAATGATGATGGTGGCATATGTGCAAATGTGCTTGACACATTGGAGGAATGTATGGATTGTGATAAGAGATGTGAAAGCCCCCAATAAAAGTATTATTTTAATGAAGAAATGGCCCCATAAGATTTCTTTCCAAGGCTATAAATCTTTACAGAAGCCAACTGCCACAGTTTTCTTCCACAGAATGATTTTTCAGTAGCAGCCAAGAACTGTAACCAACGTCCCTCTAGGGCTCTTTACATTACAGCATAAAGAGTTCCCAAGTGGGGCTGGGGGGGAGGCACTCATGAACAAGTAGTGACCTAAAGATGATCTCAAATATAGCTTATCTATGTGCCATAAAAGTATAAAGCTGTGCATGTATTGTTTAGGCCATATTCTACTATTCAGAGAACACATGCTTTTATAATCCAGCAGAGAAGCAAAGGACTCCATGCTACTGATGTAAAAGGAAAGGTCATCATGGTGATGGTCACTAATGCCAAAATTCTCACTTTCCTCAAGTTGCTTGTGACTCCCTGTGGCTCCTCCGTGTGTTCAGAACAGAACTGTGCTCCGTAGGCTTTTCCCTGGCTGATTTGTCAGCCTCTGGGCTAAGGTCCTCTGGACATTAATCAGCATCCTTTCAGGTAAACATTCTTAGCACCCAGGGATTCGCAAACCAAATTCATTGCCAGCAAGTCATTTATGATTTCAAGTGACCCTATAATCACCCAGTGGGTGGAAGACTTTCAGAATCTGCGTAGTTCTAGCCAATTGTTCCAGACCTGGCATAGCTTTTTCACCCACCATCCTGGCTGTGGAAAATTTTCTTTAAATTTCATGTATTTATATTGCAAATCAACTCCCCATGGGAAAGTGAATCCTCAGTAAATTATAGCACATGTGTTGATAGTGAATATAACTTATTTTCTTAATATGATAGTTATGTTGCCTTTCCATTCTTATAGAGTAGTGATTCTCAAACTTTACAAACCCTCCAAATCATCTTAAAAACTTTCTTGAGACCTAGACTTCTTCCCTCACTTCCTACTTAAAACTTATTTAAAAAAAAAAAGAGTTAAACCAAACGCATTGTTATCAAGTAGATTCCTACTCAGGACAGCTTTATAGATCAGAGAGGAGCATGGTGGTGCAGTTGGTGTGTTATCTGTTGAGTTAATGTGTGCTATCTGTTGAGTTACCTGTTTTCTTGCTGGTGTATTATCTGTTGAGTTAATGTGTACTATCTGTTGAGTTGTTACCTGTTACCTTGGTGGTGTGTTATCTGTTGAGTTGAGAACCACACTTCCAACCCCTGAGCTTTGTTGCCTTGGAAACTCCAAGGGGCCAGTTCTTGCTGGAGGACTGCAATGAATCAGACTGACTAGATGGCATGAAGTATTTTGGTTTGACAGGGTAGAGAAGAGTTGCCTCAAATGGTTTCCAAGGCTACCAATCTTTAAGGGAGCACCCCACTAACATCTGGCTGGTTTGAACCACCCACCTTGAAGCTAGTACTTGAGTTCCTAACCACTTCTTCAACAGAGCTCAGTAGACAGGAGTCAGGCCTGGGCATTTTATTCTAACAAGTTCTCAGATGATGCTCATGATGTACTTGCAGGTCAGTGAGTGGCACTGATATAAATGAAAGAGGTTTTATTGTAGCAAATCCTGAGATAGACTTTAATAAAGCAGTCTCAGATGCTCTACTTTAAGTTGATTTTTCTGCTAGCATATTATGTCCACATGATGCTAACACATTTTGACTATTATTGCCAAGAAAGTATGAGTTGTATTTGAGTTCTGTATGTTTACATAAAGTAATAATTTTGATTAATTTTAAAACTGTAATCATGCTATATGGAAATCGGCAATCCTTAACCCCTTTTCCCACTTGAAATTTCTGATACCCACGGGAACTCATGACCTTTTTTGTTGATTCTATTATATGCTTCGCTATTTATAAAGAGCATGTGTATATTACTGAACCCTGATTTTAGTTTGTTATTATATTTTTTCTACTTATATGTCTATTTAACACTCATACCTCACCTTTGTCCTCAATCTTTAGTATAGCATCAGTATATCTAGTAAACCAATGTCCAATTAATATTTTTGATATGTAAATCAAGTAGTCTGCTATGCTTACATTTTCTTTTTGTACATTGTATTAATTAATCAATTTCGTTAATTATGTTTTGCCTTATTGCTTGTCTTACTTTTATTGCTTTGTTTTCTACTGATGTATTATTAAATTTTCTTCATCTCATTGGCAATATTGTAGTTTCCCTTTCAATCTGTTAAAAATAAAATAGGTAGAAGGTAAGTTTGTTTCTTTTCCGCTTCATGAGGATATGACTTCTGGAGCAATTTACGTTATGTTGTGAGGACCGGGTTGTCTGCTAGGCTTGCGTAGAGCTGTCATTTGGATGTCTGCCTTCAATGTGTTTTCCTTTTCCTTCCTATCCTTAAGACATTTCGTTTTTCAAATCGTCTTTGAACTTTCTATGCCTGCTAGCTCCTCTGAAAAGCAAATTTGAGGATTCCTTATTATGCTTTCTTTTTGTTTTTTGGAGGAACATTTTCTTATAGCTCTTTGAAAAAGTTAAATTTTGATTTGGGGGGCAGTTTTCTTTTGCCCCTTACATTATCTCAGCTTCCTTCAAGTTTATTGTGTCTTTTGTCTAGTTTTGGACACTGGCTTTCATGTTGGCCTCTCCCTCTACTGTTTGGTGAACCATAGTTGCCTATTCTTAATTAGGAGCGATATAGTGAAATACTGACCTGCCTATCTTTGTTTAGAGGAGAGCTTGCAGACAAAGGGAATCCTTGTCACATTACTGGCTGTGTATCTGGTCCCCACATGGCAGTACCCTTATCATTCTTTTAAGGTAAATTCTTGAGAAAGAAAGTCCCCATATCTTTTCGTAAGAGTGTCAGGCAAGTTGGCACTACTTAAGAGGTTGCTGTAGAATATTGCTTGAGCCTTCCATATGGAGTATAAAAAAAGAACCCTATTTTCAATATAAGTTGACAAATTCTTTTTGACTATTCATAATAATCCCCAAGTAGGGCTCCCCCATTCAAACTCTAATTTTCTGTGTGTCTAGATGGTAGTTTTCAGAAATCATTTGGTTACTGGAACAGAGTAGAGAAACTTCGTAGGCCTAACAGTCTCATTAAAAAAAAAAGTCACTCATTTATTTTTAGCTTTTAACTTAACCCTTCGAAACGCTGCGTGCCTCCAGTGGTTCGGAAGGTTTAAAGTTCTGTGGACAGTGTTTGCTCTCCTCTCAGTACTTAGTTCTCATTCCTTTTCAAGTCTTTACAGCTGTTCCCATGAAACCATCCGCCTCCTTGAGCCATCTGAGGCTTCACGGTCACTGTCACAGGTTTCTGGAGGGAGTGAAGATCAATTCAGGTTCAGTCTCCCACATAGTACCAGTTGTTAAGTATTCTCTGTCTTACATATTTTAAAGTAGAGAAATGAGGTATACAGACTGCTTTGCATATTCGAAATTTATGCAAGAATATCTGTTTAATGTAAACATTTCTTTATAAAGTATCTAATTTTAAAATGATGTTTATAGATTGATATTATCTAAATTAGTATAGCATTGATATCTAAATTAGTAAAGGAAATTTTTTAGCGTTCAGTACTCATCATTGTAAATATATGCTGAAAAAAGATCATAGCTTGTGTTTTATGGTTATTTAATCTTTATAATTTTCAGTATATAGTCAACTTTTGAGAACGTATAATTGTGAAAATTATACCAGAAAAAAAAATGAATGCAGTTTCCCTATATTGTTCCCTATATTTTCCTATATTGTTTACTATGCTATGCATAAAATATAGGGAAAATGCATTCATTGCTATACCATTCCCCAATTTTTCATCACATTGTTTCATGATTCTTTCTCCTTAATATTTCCTTGATGCTTAGCTTTTAAAATTTATAAACTATTGTACGTAATATCTAATACATGCACTCCATAATCTTTGTATGTTTATTGCTTTGTATATGCTTCCTAAAATCATTATTATCATTAGCTGAAAATTCCTTTAATTCTATAAACAATAGTCATTTGATTTGAAACACCTTTTCTCTAATTTAAACTTTTTTTATAAAGTTTTATTTCTGATATTTGTCTATTAAAACTGTAACTGTTTTATGAGTTGTAACTATGGAGAGAATGCTAATTTTTTATGAGCATGGTAGCAATGCTGTTTTGTCAAACTAAAATTAAAACATTTCACTTGCCTCAGAAAGGCATTTGTCCTTAAAAGAAATTTATCTTTTGTTTCTGCCTAAGCTGACTTTCTCTACTTTAAAATTTTCTTTTCTTCATTCTAAAGAATTTGATGTGTCCTTTATTTTCCCAGAATTAATAATGTCAGCCAAAAGGAAAATAGAGGGTGAATGGGAAATCTTTTACTTTATATCTTAGCTGTTTTTAAGATTGTGAAGATAAAACAATTTTTGTTTCTCCTCACTAGAAATAAATGTCAAAAAAATAGAAACAATTTCAGCACTGTTCATAGAAATAATTTTCAAGTTGGCATTACAACATGCTGGGCTTGGGACATGCATAAGACATATGTTTTGACTATTATTGTTGAGTGGATTATAATCTCAACTGTAACTGTAACTACTGTATAACAGAAATATAGATGAAAGAGAATGTTTAGTAATGTTATATTCACAAATAAGGTATTAACAGAACTGGTACAACTACTGTTATACCATTAGGGATTAACTCAAGTTATGTTAGTGCAATGGGCTTCTGTTTCATGGACAGTCAAATGGGAATTCAGATCTGAAGACTATTGTAAAGTTTAAACAATCTTCTATGCACATGCTGCCTGGCACCTGGTGAACATTAGAAGAATGGTTGCTAATACTCTTGTCAGGTTTTCAAATATGCTTGCTTAAAATGAATCTAACCATAAATATTACAGATAAAATCAATTTAAGTTAGCACCAAAATTTGTAGAACAACAAATGCTTACACTTTGGGAAAAAGAAAACTTGATATGTATGCTTTGTGAAAGGGATCCTCTAAATTGACACTATAGTAATACCTCACTTGTTGAAAAATGTCATGTTCGAACTTTCCACTACTCAAACAGCAAGAAAAATAGATCTGCTATGTGTTTTCAACTGTGTTTGTGAGCTGAACTGAAATTCCAACTTGAAAAAACCTGTGTGACCGAGAGTGAGTCACACATCATGTCTAGCCACACAAAGGGTTTGTGGCACTTCAGCCAAAGTGCCATTCTCATTCAGACAACATAGAGTGCTTGTGTTCATGCATTAAAACAGTCCTCATCATGTGGGGGGTGGGGCGAGGGGGTGCATTTTATTTGCGTAAAATATTGTAACCATGGCTCCAAAGAAAGTTAGTGATCCCAGTAGCAGAATAAGAGGAAAACTGTGAGAGCCATGATAGAGTTAAAGAAATTATTGCAACATTTGAATCAGGCCATCGCTTGTCTGATTTGGTGACTGAATACAAACAGGGCTAAGTCGACATTATCAACACCTTTGAAGAAAAAAAACAAATCAAAACGTGTGATTCAAGCAGCTATGTAGCAAAAGGTATTAAGTCATGAACCATGGAACAAACCATTGAAGAAACTGACAAGGCACTGTCAATTGAATAAATCCGAAAGAACTCAATGGCAGTCTTGGTTCAGAGACAGTAATGTGTGAGAAAGCCAACAGCCTCCACAGTTGTTGGGGGAGGTAGATGCTAGCAGACATCTCCCCTGAGGGCAATCAGTTGCCAGACTGCAGTGGGCCCTGCTCCCTGCCACTGGGGACTATGGACAGGCTCCTGTAGGCGGAGTTTACACCCTACTGATAATGGTTCCTATGGAGACCCAGGAACAGGTCAAAGTTAAGCTGCCATCCTAAATCTAGGATCCGCCCATCTTGTCATGTGTATACCCCAATCCCTCCTCTTTCTATTGCGTATATGTCCCTAGGCCACCCCCTCTCATTGCTGTGTAACCTATAGTGCAGCCCCTCCCTGTGACATATGCCTCCAAAAGGTTTATAGTCTTGGGTCAGCAATATAGAGCTCTCTGACCTCTCTCTCCCTGGTCACTCCCCTCTCTACCCCCTCTCCTCTCCTGTCCTCTCTCCCTTGTTCCCTTGCCCTCCTGCCCTTCCCCCTCTCTCCACGTGGACCACCAAGCTGGGCTGAGGTGAGCAATGCTACTATGTAATGTGTCTGACTGCATTATTGTAATATCTCTCATGCTCTCGGTGACTTTAATATAATACTTATATATCTCAACCGTACAATTGTGCTTACCGCACCCGTGGGTAGTAGTTGCGGGTGGGGCTGGCACCCCACACCCTCCAAATTTAATTTAATACTACACGCGGTGACTACACTTCTGGAGCCATGCGTCAGAACCCATAATGTTGTTTTCTTGTGGGGAAACAGGTTCTGTCCGCAAACGTGCTGGTGTTCGAACACAGATTTGAAATGAATTGAGTCTGTGAACCAAAGCATCACGGTATCTCTAGATGTGCCATAGCAGAAAATGGTAGGAGGGTGGGATAGTATCTAATTTTTTTCAAATGTAAATTAGGTTGGTCACTATAATAGCTTTATTTTAAGTGTACTCAGAAGAATCACTTATTCAGCAATTATTCTTTTGCTTGCCTATTATGTGCCTGCCGTACAAAAGGAAAGACCTCCTTTTTATGCTCTGAATACTTTCCTTTTCCACAGACATTTCCACTGGGCCTAGGAGATGGGCAATTCTATGCATGGACACCTGGTGTGCGAAGAAAGGACTGGCATGACTATGGAAGCATTCAGAAAGAGGCTTTGCGTTCAGGTATGAGGTCGAGTGTAAGCTAAAGCGCCACTTATCTCCTTCAATATCTCGCTGCTACCTAAAGATCTCTCATCAGTGTTGCTTTTGTATAAAGTAAGGTACGAATCATGGGGTATTTCAAGCCAACACTGGACATGGCCAAAGAACTTTACATTTCAGAGAGAAAACAAATAATGTTGTTATTGGGTGCCATGGAGTCTGTTAGCACCTATAGGGATCTTATGCACAATAGAACAAAATACTAACCAGTCCTGCGCCATCCTCACAATGGTTCCTGTGTGTGAACCCATTGGTGCAGCCACGGTGTCAATCCAACTCCTTGAGGGCCTTCCTGTCCGTTGCTGCTCCTCCGCTTTACCTCACATGATGTTCTCCAAGGACTGGCCCCTCCTGACAGCATATCCGGAGTATGTGAGACAAGTCTCGCCATCCTTGCCTCTAAAAAGCACTCTGGCTGTATTTCTTCTAAGATGTATCGGTTTATCTTTTTAGTCTTCCCTAGTATTTTCAATATTCTTCTCTAGCACCACAATTCAAATGCGTCGATTCTGCTTCAGTCTTCTTTATTCAATATCCAACTTTTACACGCATATGAGGCGATTGAAAATATTATGGCTTGTGTCATGCACCTTAGTCCCCCCTTCTGGCTTTTCCATACGCTAAAGAGGTTTGTGTAGAAGATTTACCGATTGCTCTTGAGTGCTGCCTCCAGGAGAATTGATTGTGGAGCCAAGTAAGACAAAATCCTTGACAATTTCACCCTTTTCTCCATTTGGAGAAATTTCAAATTTCTTCCAAAATTTCTCCTTTTCTCCAGTCAATATTATGTTACCGATTAGTCTGGTTGTGAAGATGTTGGTCTTCTTTACATTGAGCTGTAATGCTTTGCTGAAGGCTGTTATCCTCGATCTTCATCAGCAAGTGCTTCAAGTCCTCCTCACTTTCAGCAAGCAAGGCTGTGTCACCTGCATGTCACAGGCTGTTAATGAGCCTTCTTCTAATTCTGCTGCCACGCCACATTCTTCTTCACATAAGAACATTTCTCCCATGATTTTCTTAGCCTACAGATAGAAAAACTATAGTGAACAGATTTAACCTTAATGCATACCTTTCCCGATCTTAAAACATGCCATGGTCCCGTGTGCACACAACTGCCTCTTGATGCCTGTACACATTCCTCATGAGTAAAGTAAAATATTCTGGAACTCCCATTCTTCTCAAAGTTATCCATAGTTTATTATGATCCACAGAGTTGAATGCCTTGATAAAGTCAATAAAACACAAGTAAAGCGCTTTCTGGTTTTCTCTGCATTCAGTTGAGATTCAGCTGATATCAGCAATGATATCCTTTGTTCCACATGCTCTTCTCAGTCAGAGCGGAACTTCAGGAAGCTCCTTGTCAGTGGTACTACTCCAACTATTGCTGGATGATCTTCAGCACAGTTTTACTGGCATATTATATAGATGGTATTGTTCTATCGCTTAAACATTCCATTGGATCACCTTTCTGTAGAATGAGTACAAATATGGATCCTTTTCAGTCAGTTGGCCAAGTAGCTGTCTTTGCAATTTTCTGCTGATATGAGAGATTCCAGTGTTGCATCAGCTTGTTGAAACATTTCAGTGGCTATTCCACCAATTTGGAGCCTTGTTTTGGCTAATGTTTTCAGAGCAGCTTGAACATCTTCCTTCAACAGGATATGTTCCTCCTGTAACGACAGAATGCCCCTTAGTTCTTGTTGGTATAGTGACTGTATATTCGTTTTATAGTCTGTTGATGCTTCCTGCATCACTCAATATGTGCCCATAGAATCTTTCAAGATTACAACCAAGGATTGAATTGTGTGTGTGTGTGTGTGTGTGTGTGTGTGATCTTTCATTTTAGATATGCTGAGGGTGTTCTTCCCTTTGGGTTTTCTAATTTTATGTCTTTGAACATCAGTATACTATTTGGCTTTGTCTTCTTGAGTTGGGTTTTGAAATTTTCTAATCAGTTCTTTGACTTCAAATTTTCCTTAGCTACTCTATGAGGAAGAACAAATTTCGGAAAAGTCCTTTCTGACACTTCTGACATCACTTTGACTTTTTTTTCTTTCCTGTCTTTTTAATGACCTTTTACTTTCTTCATGAATGATGTTCTTTATCTTCTCCCACAGCTCCTCAGGTCTTTGGCCATTATAATAATGAGTAGTCTTCCCAATAGTAGCTGCCAAAGGGCAATTGACATTCAAGAAGTCTAGAGTACTCTATACTAACAAACTGTCTTACACTGCTTCGTCATGTTTTCATGCAATTCACCAGTGAGACACAGCATCATCAACACGTATGGAGAGCTAGATTCACTCAGTAGGACAACAAAAACCAAGTCCACTGCCATTGAGTTGATTCCAATCACAGAGACCCTTACTAGAGTTTTTGAGTCTGTAAATCTGTACAGAAGCAGGCTACCTCACCTTTCTCCTGGAAATACACTGGTTTGTTTAGCTTCCTTTTCTGTTTGTACGGCCAATGCTCCTTCATTAGGTCTTAGATACATCTACCTACAAGTGTTTTCCAACCTCATGGATAATATGAGGTATCTAAGAAATACTTCCTAGACATAGACAAAGGGTATAGGGTATTGTTATATCCCAAGAGTTTGTTACAATACTTGATTAAACCTACTGACCATTAAGTAAAACTAGGTAGGTCTATACATATGTAGCAGAATTGTGGACTTGGGCAATAATTAGATGAAACATTTCATTTCTTAGAAAAAGTCACAAGAAGCATAGATGGCATAGATGGAACTGGAGAACATTATGCTGAAATAACTTACTCAATTACAAAGGGAAAACTACTATATTTAACTATTATTATGAAGGAAAAACTGCTACAAAAGTTTTCATATCAAAATAATAGCTTCCAGGAATGGGAAGGTGATGTTATAGGCCATGACCCTTTCATACAGTCCTTCATGTTGTGGTGACCCCCAACCATAAAATTATTTTCGTTGATACTTCATAACTGTAATTTTTCTACTGTTATGAATCAGGAAAACCCTGTGAAAAGGTCGTTTGACTCCCTAAGGGGTCATGACCCACAGGTTGAGAACCGCTGTGCTAGAGGCTAAGAAGGTATTAA
The DNA here is from genome assembly GCF_000313985.2 of Echinops telfairi. Classification (NCBI taxonomy): domain Eukaryota; kingdom Metazoa; phylum Chordata; class Mammalia; order Afrosoricida; family Tenrecidae; genus Echinops; species Echinops telfairi. The sequence goes on along the minus strand of NW_022103906.1, from coordinate 71,453,067 downwards.
CTTGGGTGAATGCGTAGATGGAAATCTGCACAAGGGGAAAGAGAAAATACGTGGAGTGGAGAAGAAGTTATTGGGAGGTTTGATAAAAAGAAGTTTTAAGTGAATTCCAAAGTGATTATCTGAAATGTAGAGCCCTACCTAATTTACAATCAAACATTGAAAAATAAAAAGTAACAGGAAAGAATAAGTCTACTTGAAAAATTAGGCTAGAGATTCTGAAGGTTATGGTAAATGAAAATGCAGTGATGTTGAGTAACGTATGATAGGAAGTCTACATTCTATTATTTAGCCAGGGCGCTCTGGTTTTCACAGTGAGGATGTCACAGAAGTAGAGAAGCTATTTATTGGGAAAAGGCATGCAAGTAGCTCAGACATGCTGCACCCCTGGTCAAATTAGCCGCAAACCTGTGTCCTGGTCAGTTCTCACATCCTGTTTCACTTTTCCTTCCACCTCAGAACCCATCCCCTCAGAGTAACAATGGTGAAGGTGTTTGAACTACCATGACATTGTTTAGGATTGTATTGGATCTGAGCTCTGGGTCAGATGTATTGAATACATGAATGGTCTTCTGTCATCTCTTTCTTCTTCTCCCCCCACCCGGTTTCTGCTAGCCCTCTCCTACCCCTGGCACAGACTTAATTTACACTCCTCATTCCAAGGCTAGTCCCTTGTCCACTGAAAATGAATGTATTTTGGTTGCATCAACTTTCCACATCAGCCTTCCATGGCATAGCCTTATGAATGGTCACTCCAGTGAGTTCCTTCCTGATATCTTCATTTCCCTCATATCTTTCCTCTACGGGCTTACCAACCCTCATAATCATTCATCCATCTCTTAATATTTCTGTCTTCAGCAAGCTGAAATTTCTTGGAGCTGTTCATAGAGTTATCAATTGAATCTACCATGAAATAATAATAATAAAAATTATTGAATATATACATGATTACATGTGCTGTGCATATGTACTTCATTTAAACTTTATAATAACCCAAATAGACATTGCTAGCTCTACATAATTTGTGGGGAAAATAAAAAAGGTGAGGACATAAGAATCTATTGAACTTTTACCCAAGGTTGAACAGAGAATATTTTACACAGCTGAATCAAAAGGCAGATCTAATCATGGTCTATTACACTCATTATCCGATATTAAATAAGACTTAGGGGATATGGGTAACGTGAAAGGCACTTGTGAGAAAAACACACTTGAGATCAAAATGAGTTCTTCTGCACATAAGCTGTATAAGTAGTAAATCGATTTATGTTTCTGATAGTCTACTTAGGAATTGTTGCAATGATTAAAATTATATACCTAAGGCAATCAACAAATTACTTTGATATTTCTAAATTTTTTTCATTCCCTTACTTTTCTTCATAGTTTGTACATCTATGATTTATCCTTAAACAAGCAAACTATTTCTTGTGTTTAAGCTTTATTTAAAAGTGTAATCATGCTATGTAACTATTTTCTTTCACTCAAAATTATTTTTGTTATTTATATCAATTTTTGAGATTTAGTTATACTTCTAATGAATTCATTTTCACTGCTGTGCTGTTCACTGGAACATTTTCCTTTTGTAGACCTTTGGGTACTTTATAAGGTTTGGTTATTATGCATAATGCTACAGTAAATATTCTCACACATTTCCATTCTTGAGACATGCATTTCTTAGGGCACATAGTCAATAATACAATGCCTATGTTTGGGGAATGTACAATTCAACTCCGGAAATTAGTTTCCTATACTAATATACAGATTTCAGTCTTACCAACAATTCCCCATTTCTCTACATCCTTAACGACATTTGATAGGAATAAGTGACTCTTCATTTTTCCCAATTTAGTAGGTATGAAATGATCTTTCTTTTCACTTAAGTTGGCATTTTACTAATTTCTAGTGAGGCTTAACTCTTAGTCTATAATATTAGGGTAATTGTGCTTCCTTCTTATAATAATTCTAATCATTTCTATTGCTAATTTTGGATTTTTAATAATCTTCCTTATTAGACCACAACATGGTCTAACTTATTTCTAGTAATATTATTTGGTAGTAAAGTGAAAATAGCTTCTCTCACACTAAGTAAATAGTTTTTTCAATCTTTCATATGTCATGTAATTACTAGACATTTCAATTGGAATGTATTCAATTTCTAAACAACTTCTTGAAGTATAGGTTATACTGTGACTTTATATTGACCTTCAGAAGTTTGACAGTTTCATCTTTTACATTTGTCTTGAATATACCTAGTCTTCATTTTTACATGGTTCAAGCTTGAGGTGTGATATTTACCATATATACTCATGTATAAGCTGAGTATTTCATCACATTTGTTTAAAATACTTTTATTAGGGGCTCCCACACCTCTTATCACAATCCATACATTCCTTCAATGTGTCAAACATATTTACACATATGCCGCCATCATCATTTTCAAAGCACTCTCTTCCCACTTGAATCCCTGATATCAGCTCCCCATTTCTTCCCCCTCAACCCTCCACCCCCCCTCACAAACCCTTGATAAATTATAGATTATTTTTTTCCATATCTTACATCCTCCTCCATTGACCCTAACCACTTTCCCATTATTCATCCCCCTGGGAGGGAGTTCGAGTTGATCCTTGTGATAGATTCCCTCTTTCTCCCCCACCCTCCCATAATCCTCCTGGTATCTCTACTCTCAATGTTGGACCAGAGGGGTTTATCTATTCTGGATTCCCTGTGCTGCAGGCTCTTATCTGAAGCAGTGTGCATGCTCTGGTCTATTCTGATTTTTAAGGTAGAATTGAGGTCATGATAGTGGGGTGAAGGAAGCACCAAAGAACTAGAGGAAAGTTGTGTGTTCCATCGGTGCTATACTGCACCCTGACTGGCTCATCTCTTTCCTGTGACCCCTCTGTGAGGGGATGTCCAATTGCCTACTGATGGGCATTGGGTCTCAATCCATGCTCACCTCATTCACATTGGGTATGGTTTTATTCTGGGTCTTAGATGCCTGATACCTGATCCCATTGACACCTCATGATCACACAGGCTGGTGTTCTTCTTCCATGTGGGCTTTGTTGCTTCTCAGCTAGATGGCTGCTTGATTATCTTCAAGCATTTAAGACGCCAGATGCTGTATCTTTTGCTAGCCAGGCACCATCAGTTTTCTTCACCACATCTGCTCATGCACCCATCTTGTCCTCAGAGATCATGTCAGGAAGGTGAACATCACAAAATGCCAGATTGTTAGAACAAGGTGTTCTTGTGTTAAGGTAGTACTTGAGTTGAGGACCATGCCCATATGCAACCTTAATTCTTGGCATATAGATATGAGTACATAGTTCTAATCCCCTCTCATTATATATGTATTTACATATACGCATGCCTATATTTAGGCCTCTATAAATGCCCTTTGCTTCCTGGTTCTTGCCTCGATTTCCTTTTTACTTCCCTCTTGTCCCACCATCATATTCAGCCTTCATTTGGGTTTAGTAATTCCTTGCTCAGCACATTTTTAATGCAGTTTTTGTGGTAAAATTAGGTGCCTCAGCTGATATTTGGATCAGCTTATACTCGAATACATACGGGATTTAGTTTTGATCTCTCTAGATAACCAATTCCTAGACCCATTTCATCGAATATTTTGTTTTCATACATTGATCTATAGAGTTCACTCTTGAAAAATCAAATATCCATATCTATAAGTTCACCTTCTGGGTTCTATTTCTATTCTGTGAGTGTATAGCCTGTGTTAATATGATAGAGTTTTATAGTCTTAAATTATGCAACAATTTTTAATGCCTGGTAAAATTCATCCTATTTTCATGCTCTTCTTAGAAATATGATTACCACTCTTAGCATTTAAACTTTAGATTCAACTTATCAAACTTTACATACAAAGAAACAAACACAAAATCTGATATTCAGGAATTATATTAAATCTATGCATAAAGTAGGAAATAATTTGACATTTTCTCAATGTTGAATCATCATAAGGTTGTTTTTAGTTTCCACTTGTTTATTATCTTTAGAAGTGGGTTTGTACATTTTTATGCTTTTTTGCTTTTTTATTAGAAAATTAATCTTATGAGACTGTGAGTATTATAAACAGTACTGGTTTTACTGAAGTTCAAAATTATTTTCAGATAGTATATAGTAAAATTAGCATTTTTATTAATATTATGAATTTAGGAACCTTTATAAACTTTCATATAAATTGAAATTACTTTTATATTACTCATTTGAAAATATGAATCTTTATATTATTTACAAGTAATGATAGATTATTCTTAGCATTTTTGCTCCATTTTAGACACTATTCTTTTTAGTTAAGTTTGCCCAATTAGTGTACTTACTAGGACTCCAGTACAAATGTTGAATCTGGGTCAGAAAGTGTTGAATGTTACTTGCTATGATTCTGACAACAAATGTTTACTTTTTCAATCTCTACCAGCCTATTTATGTATTCAATGTTTCTATGATTTATTATGCATATGAAGCCTTCTATATCTAGCTTGCTTGATGTGTATGAACTTTATATTTTTGATCATAATGAATATGGTTTTATCAAAAGATTTATATTTGCATTTATTTAGATGGTATTTCTCTTAGTTTTTTTATTAAAAGTTAAAAATCCAGAAATTATATCTTACTTAAATTATCAATATTTTTTATAAAAATATATAAGCATAATAGGCAGCATATTTTTCTTTTCTAAAGTGAAATATGGGAGGATGGCATGTTTTAATGCCAAAGTAAATTATGTGGAAAAGAAAGTATTGTTTCTACCCTTGAGGAGTGGAGATTTATGCTAACAAAAGTGAAAGAGGCAATTAGAGGAAAGATTCCAAGATTTTATGCATAAAATCAGCTATTTTCTGGTATATCTGAGCTCTTAGAATTAAACTAAATTATAAGCATTCCTTTGAATTATTAGAAGAATTGCAACTAATATCCCCATAAATTCAAAGTGTTAGTATCTCATAATCATATACTTCTTTGGTGGGATTAACATTACTCAAACTAATTAACCTCTAGCAGCAGGGTATCCAACCCAGCATTGTAGGGTCAGAAAGACATCCTGGGGGAAGTAAACTGAATCTTCAGGGATAAAGGCATGCCCTGATATCAGCTAACTGTGTGCTTTCATCCAATTAATTTTTATAATTTATCTTTCTCATGAATTTTTTAAATTTATCACTCTCATGAGTGGTCCCAGTTATGCTTTAGTGGTTATTATTTTTCTAATCATACATTTTCTGTATTAATTCCATTATTGCTTATTATATTAGTTTCGTGCCCTTTGAGAAATTACTGTCACTAGGTTTCCTCTTTTAACACATTATCTAATACTCTCTATTGTACTTTATCATAAAATTGGTAAATAAGCTTTTGATTCTTCACTTGGATTATCAATAAGCCTTGAATGGAAAGAAGTGACATATATACTCCTCTGACACAGTATGAAGGACAGCGTCAATTTGATATTGATCTATTGTTCAATAAGCACTGGATATAATTACTCTAAAATCTCAGGCATCATGCATCTCACAAATCTCTTTACATAATTTGAAAAATGCCAATACATTGCTAAAATGAAGATAAACTTTCCCCATGACATTTCCCAGATCTACTGATCTAATAATCTGAAAGGAGAGAAAAAAAAAAGTTTGTGGTTGCTTATTAAGTAACATGATTTTTTTTTATTTTTGTGGAATCCATTTCTAAGTGGTAAAGTGTATGTGTTTATGCATGTGTTTTATAAAATAATTTTCATTCTCAAAACTGAAGTGCAGTTTTAGAACGCATATTTTGTTTTATAGGGGGTTTTTTTGGTCTACACTATTTAACCGAAATTAAAAGATTTTTCACTATGTTTATCACTGGTTTTTTGGATTTCAATGTGATTGAGCTGTGTAGAACAGTGGTTCTCAACCTTCCTAATGCCACGACTCTTTAATATAGGTCCTCATGTGGTGGTGACCCCCCAACCATAAAATCATTTTCTTTGCTACTTCATCACTGTAATTTTGCTACTGTTATGAATTGGGTGACCCCCGTGAAAGGGTCATTTAGCCCCAAAGGGTTCGTGACCCCCAAGTTGTGAACCGCTGGAATAAAACATCTGTGTTCAACTCCTCTAATATATGCATTTCCCAAGCAAATTATACTTTTATAAAATTCATGATTATCCCATATAAACATTCAGAAATCCTATGAAATTATACCTTTAACATTTTTTCCTACAAATTCCACCTGCCTTGGTTATTTATACTTCTAGATTGAAATATCCAAAGATTTCATCAAATTTTCTGTGATTTTGTTCATTTGCATATTCAACAAGTGCATTTAAGTGTTACTATATACAAATCCACCACTTCTCCGTCAGTTTGTCATACTGGGTGGATTGCACATTGTTGTGATTCTAGAAGCCATGTCATGGATGTTTCAAATACCAACAGGGTCACCAAAGGTGAACAGGTTTCAGCAGAGCTCCCAGACTAAGACCAGACTTTGAGCAAGGAAGAGGTTGTCCATATCTGAATAATGAGCCACTGAAAACCGAATTCATAACAGTGGAACACTGTCGGATACAGGAAATCTCATGGCTACCAGCAGGGCACGGTCAGATATAATATTGGAAGAGAAGTCTCTCAGATTGTAAGGCACTCAAAAAATGACAAGCTTCTCAAATATATCTACTTTCTCAAAGTAGAATCAACTATAATGATATGGATGGTATTTGGGTCCTTCATTTGCTGTTGAGGCATGACTCAAAATGAGAATAAACTGCTGTAAAAAATCTAGTAATACTTGGAGTGTACAAAGTATGAATCTAGGAAAACTGGTGTCCTCAAAAATGAAATGGAATGCATAAAGATCGTTATCCTAGGCATGAGAGAGCTTAAATGGACTGCTCTTGGCCATTTTGAACAAGACAATCATATGGTTTACTATACCGAGAACAAAATATTCAAAAGAAATAGCGTTGTATTCTTCATCAAATAGGACATTTCATGCTTTGTCTTAAGTAAAGTTCTGTCTATCATAGGATAATATCAATAACCATGCAAGGAAATCTGATCAATACAACTATTTCAAATTCATGCACCAACCAGGAAACCCAGTGATGCAGAAATTTAAAAATTCTACCAATATCTTCAGTCTGAAGTTGATCACATATCCAATCAAAATGCATTGATAATTATTAACAATTGGAATGCAAAAGTTGGAAACAAAGAGTAAGGAACAGAATTGAAAACATACTGGTGATATCAATGAAACAGGAGATCACATGATAGAATGTTGCAAGATTCATTGCATGTACATTTTTGGTATTTATAACACTGTATAAGGAAGCTACCTTTTCCCTCCGCAAAAAAAAAAAAAAAAAGAATCACTGTGTCTGAATTATCGTGCTGGTGAAGAATATTGAAAGTGCTACAAACTGAAAAAAAATACACGTATCTATCGTGTAAGCAGTATAAGCGACATGCTCCTGAGAAGCGGGGCGGGTGAGATTTTTGTCTGACAGACTTCAGACCTTTCAGCAGGAGGGACATTGGCTTGATCAAGTAAAAGGGAACAACAAAGCGAAAAAGAGGAAGCCCCTTGACCAGATGGATTGCTCTTGTTGACGCAGCGGCTGCACCAAGGGGCTCAACGATGACAAGGCTGGTGAGGGTGGCCCTGGACCCAAGGTGTTCTGTTTTGCTGCACATAGAGAGTGTTGCTATAAGTCAGAACTGGCTCAATGCCCCTTCCCAACCACACCACATATCAAGTGGTGCAGTGGTTAAGTGCTCAGCTGCTAAAGAAGATTGGCAGGGGGTCAGTGAAACACAAGACTTGACATCAACCTGTCTCCATGGAGTGATTATAACGCATGCCCACATGATAGGGCCAAGTGCAACCTCCAGACGGGGCTTCCAACGTGGCAGTGTTTCCAGGATCACATTGCCATATTGGCCTCCTGAACCGATGCCAGGGGGTTCACAAGGCTAAGCTTTTCAGTCAGCAGGGAAACACTTAACCCCTGAGGCTCCAGGACTCCCTTTATAAAAATTACACCCTACGAAATTCTATTTGGACGCTTGGCTCTGTCGGATGAGGTGGGCCACAGTGAGTTGAAATTCACTCAGTGGCACAGAACAACAAAAATACCACATAGAAAACCATTGACTCGACTTTCCAGGACCCGCCCTTTCAGAAGTATCCATGGCAAGGTCTTCCTTGAGGCCTCTCTGCGTGGGTTGCACTTGAACTTTCAGTTAGGAATCAAGCAGGAAACCCCTTGGCTATTAGTTTTGTTGGTTTCTGTGTCAAATACTGTCCCACCCTCTGGGAGGGAAAGGCCACCAGAAGTGGAGTTCGTCTTCAAAGGCGTGCCATACGCGGAGAAAGGCTCATTGTTTATTGGCACAAGTGTCTTCTGGTCCAGACCATGGACCTGTCTTTCATAAGCTACTACGATGCCTTGTTTCATCCTGGTTCCCATTGTCAGCTCGTCAAGTAGCAATGGGAACGATCGTTTAAGGATTTAACCTTAGATCGTCTCACTACGCTGACCGAGAGCTTGCAAAGGCAGCTCACGGTATTCAGAACTAAATCCATTTCCATTCCGTGTGTAGAAGCCCAGTGTGATTTATCCTGGACTCATGTCTCTGATCTCCTCTCTCCATGAGCTGCACCGGTCTTCTTATCTTTCCTCAAGTATGAAAAATGTGTCCCAAGACTTTGCACTGGTTTTTCCTGTTGCCTGGAAGGTTTATTCATTCTCCATCCATATTTTCACTAACCTACTCTCTGGTTATTGAGGTCATGAGACCACCATATATCACCTATTTAAATAGCCCTATCACAATGATTATAATTCATATATATTAAGTGAGGACATAAGTGGACAGCGAATGAAAAGAATATATATGATTTTTAATACACTGGTACATATTAAAAGTTAATGAGTTATTAAAAAAAAGTTATGATGTTAAGAAATATAACCACTTGCTGAAGGGCTCTAAGTTGTAAAATTATCTTGAATCATTTGATGGGGCCTTTTGAATAATGGCAACTCTGTATTAGTATATGTGCGAGTCTGGGTTTAATAGAGAAACAAATTCCTAGACACTCATATGTGTATAAGAAAGAGCTTTATATAAAAAAATAATTATATATTAAGAAAACAACCCAGCCCAGTCCAGATCAGGTCCATAAGTTCAATATTAGCCCATATGTCCAATACTAGTCCCTGAATTCTTCTACCAACTTACGCAGTGCATGCAATAATACTGAAAGCAGGAAATCACAGGCCAGTGGGTGAAAAGTCTTGTAGAAGCATTCCAGTGCTGGGTGGGTCTCCATGTGGCTCCTCTAGGGCTCTGGCTCCATCAGTATAGCTCCATGTCGCTTGTCCACAGGAATGTGAAGCAGAGAAAGTGCATCTGGCCTCCAGTGAGCTATTTTTCTCCATTGTGCCTCCAAAAGAGGTTATCAAGCTGCGACCTGATTGACAGGTCCACCCCTATACTCTTAATTGTCTCAAGTTGACACAGATTATGTAACTGCCACAGGGTATACTGTGAACAACTGCCAACATGTGGAGGCTCAGCTAATGCTTGCTTGCTTAGCCTCATAGCAGCATATGAGCCTGAAGATTGTACCTCTATTCCCATAGGCCTCATGAACAAAGATACTAACTGTTCATATTAATTATTGTGAGCTTCCATAGCAAAACACCTAAATTAATTATAACTCAATTTTTAAAGGAGGAATTTGCCACACTTTAAAATGATTAGCAGTAGTCATTTCTAAAATCCTTTAAACAACATCTAGCTTTAGTACTGATTAGGGACTCATTTGCTCTCAAATATCTTTCTTCTACATAATTGAAGCAAGATTGCCAAACATAAGCTGAAACAGATTAAGAGAAATTGTAACTACAGTGTTCCCAGAAAGTAAAAATGGCAATTTTATTACTCTTTCAATGGATCCTGGTCATCTTTCATGGGTATCTAACTGTGTCCAATTGATTTTGACACACATTCAAACCCTGAATGACAGAGTAGAACTGCCCACTGGGTTTCCAAGGCTGTGAACTGTATACTGTAACCTATTGTTCCCACAAAGCAGTTGGTTAGTTTCAACACTCAACACCTGACCTTTTGATTAGCACTTAGCCATTATATGACCTGAGCTCGGTTACTTACAATCTTGGACAACCTTTTCTTGCTACCAATTACAAAGGCAGTCAATTATTTAATAGGGTTTTTCTTGCCAAAGTCTCTAACTGTCCCTAAATGACATTTTCGGGCATGGGTCTGGTAAGAGAGGGGGAAAGATATTGAAAAGATTCACCTGTGAGTAACTGCAAACAGGATTCCCAGGAGTGCAACTGGGCTGTATATGAAATGAGCCCTCTGAGAAGCTGGAGGAGGGAGCTCATTCGCAGCAAGAAGCCAAGAGTGCAGCTTATTATCTGATCCCAGGATCCCTGTGCAGTGCACCTTCTGGAAACAGAAGACAGCTGTACCATCAGAGGAGCAGCAGCAGACCCAAGCACCAGAGCGCAGAATAGTGATGAACTTCCCAACATGGAGAATCCAGTCAAGCTGGGTGCTTTGGGGCAAGAGGCTAGCCCATGGAGTAGGGTGCTTCTGGGTAAACTGGAGAAGTTCTTTGACCCAGGGAAGTGTAGTGGAGACCTTTGAGCGGAGGAGGCTTCCAGGAGTGGATTGCCTCGGGCCATTCATTCAGGAAGTTGGACATGACATGCTTATTTGAGCTGAATGTCTTCAGGTTGAGCCTTCTTACAGAGAATATGCCTTGAAGCGTTTATTAGCAGACTTGGCAGAACTTTGTAATATGTCCTGATAAGCAACTCAATTCTGAACATTTTTCACGGGCATTGCAACTCTTAAGTTTCTTAGTAAACTCTTTAATCATGTTTGTTTTTTTTCCTGTGAGTTCTGTGTAGCCATTGCAGTGTATATAAGAAACTAGAGAAGTAAATGAGAACACTAAGACAAAATACCAAGGATAAAAATAATGTTTATTCTAAGTAACTCACTATAATTTTTATACTGTTTTGTTTTTATCAAAATTCATAATAAGATGTGGTCACCTTAGGGGAGTATTACCAAAATAACATTCATTATTATTCATTATATTAAAGTTAACTTTTAATGAAATATTTCCTTTGACAGTCATTGTATTATAATGACAATGTAAAATGGAAGTGAAAAGATTGCAACTATTCTGTTGAGGTTTATCATTTATGCATCTAATAATAGAATAAATTTTAGCAGAGAATTGAGTGACAATTATTTAGGGAAAAAATCCCTTCAAACTTTCAATATGAAAATAAAGCAGTTAAAAAATATCTCAGGGGGTTTTGTGGGTTTTTTTTAACTTAAATCATTAGGTATTTTAAAATATTGGAAAAAAAACTAGCTTTTAAAATAGTTTAGTTAAATATTTGTTTCAGAATTAAGAGTATCTCTCTTTATAAAAAATGATTTCTAGAGAGAAATGTCCATACAATTAATTGAGCCTCGTTTCCCTGTTCTGTAACATGGGTTTATGACAGGCTCTATCACTTAGAGTTCTTTCTGTTCTTAATTAGAATTAAATAGAGAGACGGGCAGGCCTAGAGTTAGGCGCTGTCAAGATGATTCCAACTCATAGCGACTTCCTGTGCACCAAACACTGCCTGGTCCTGCTCCATCTTCACCATCATTGCTAATTCTTATCCATTCATTTATGTGCTGATAAAATGTATTTATTCATTTCATGAAACTCATTAGACTGTTGATGAAATATCAAATTTTTATTCCCTTGCATTTATTACATCAATAAACAAGCATATGAGGTAGAGAGGAAAAATGCCAAGTAACCAGAGGGTGTTCAATTTGTGTTATATGCAGATTCCCACAAGATATTTTTATTTTTCCCCAGTAGTTTTATTGATATAAAAGTCACATATCATACACTTTCACAGTTAAGTTGCTTTTAAAAAGAGTTGTCTATACAGCATCACAATCAGTTCTAGGGCACACTCCCTACTTCTGAATTCATTATTTATTTCCCAATTCTCCTCAGCGTTCCCCATCCCCTATAAACCATTATGTCAGTTATTGTTAATACATATCGACTCTTTCTGTGTTTCCTAAGCTGGGAAACAACAGAAAAATAATACTGCAGAAAAAGACCGCCAGCAATATTAAAATAAGGCAAAACTCCTATTGTGGAACAAGTGAGAACTATTTAAACCTAAAACAAATTCAAGATGGATCAAGAGGGAGATCAAATGACCAGGTGATCATTATACAGCATAGTGCCATCCACCCTAATCAAGTTTACAATCACCTGTCTGAGAGCAAAGCTGTAAGCATCCCTCAACTGTGACCAGAGAAGATCTTCCAGAGCCTTAGTCTGATACGGTATCCTGCATATGGATTTTGAGCTCCCACCATAACCTTCTACAAATCGGGTGTTCACAATTTTAAGCTCTGATACTTGACCATCCTATTTGGATTTTTGGTTAGAATTATAGTATAATGTGATGCCTGTAATCTTTGGTTTACACAGGCTGGTGTGCTTCTTCCATGTGCTCCTCTCCCCTTGTTTTCAGTTGCCATCTCACTTGGATGGCTGCTTATTTGAATGCGAGCCTTTAAGACACTAGAGCCTATGCCAGTTGATAACTAGTCTCCATTGTTATTTTGCACCCCTTGTTGAAGCCACTGTGTTAATCCATCTCCTCAAAAGTCTACCACTTATTCAGTACCCCTCCACTTTGCCAGGCATAATGACCTCCTTTAGTGGCTGGTCTCCCCTGATAAGGTGTCCAAAGTATATGAGTTTTGCCATCCTAGCTTTGAAGGAGCATTCTGACTGTACAAAGGAGGTCTCTTTGTTCTTCTGGCGGTATGTGGTATTGTCCATTTTTTTTCACTACCATCATAATTCAAATGCATTGAATCTTCTTTGCTTCCTTATTCAGTGTATATTTTCATATGTATATGAGGTGATTAAAATACCATGGCTTGATTCAGATGCACCTTAATCCTCACAGCAACACCTTACTCTAGAACACCTGAAAGACTTCTTGTGCAGAAAATTTGTCTAACGTAACATCATTTGATTGTGATAATATATGAGGGTGTGATAGGTAGGTTTATTATTCCAACCTGGCCCATAAGAACATGTGGAATTAATCAGGCTGCAGTTTGATTGGAAGGAAAATTGATAAATGGCTTGGCAAGGCCTGCCTATCTCTCTCTCTTGCTCTCTGGTGATCAGACCAACGTGTGGCTGCTTTAGCTGGTTCTCGCCTCAACTTGTGAGCTACATAGCCTGTGGGACAGCCAACCCGTGGATCTTGTCACTAGAGCTTGAGGTTCATTTGAGACCTGCTTTGCCATGCTGCTGGTATGTACATCCCTTGAGCTTGAGACTGGTGGATCCTGTTTTCTTGCATTGCTTAAGTTCTATATCCCATTCAGGCCTGCTTTGCTGAGCTCCTGTGTTAGTCTGGGTACTTTAGAGAAACAAATCCACAGAAACTCATGTACAAGAGAGAGTTTTATATAAAGGTTAAGTACAAATCAAGAAAACATCCCAACCCAGTGCTGCCCAAGTCCACAAGTCCAACATTAAACCATTAACCCATATGTCTAACACCAATCCACAAAGTCCTCCTCTATCTCACAAAACAGACAAAATGATGCCAAATGCAGGAGGAAAGCAGTGTCAGTGAATGTGTAAGCATCTCAGTGCTGGCAGGAGTCTCCACATGGCTGCTTCAGCACCCAGAGCTGCATCGGAGTAGGTCCATGTGGCTTCTCTTCAGGGATGTCTTGCAGGAAGTCAGCCTTGCCAGCTAAAGCAGGGGACAGGCTAAGGCAGCTGCACCCTGTTCCGACCATCAGAAAGCAAGAGAGCCAAGAACTAGAAAGGTGAGGCTCATCAAGCCATTTATCTCTCTGCCCTTCAACTAACACCAAAAGTGTTTTTGGGCCAGGTTGGCACAATAAACCAACTCAGTTCCTGAGCTGCTGACTGTTAGTGACCCACTCTGGTGTTTGCTGCCCGTAGGCAGACTTTGCCTGAATTTCCCAAGGGAAGACTCAGAGGTTTGCTTCCTTGACCTTGGACCCTGCAGACCTTATGAGTTGAGTTATAGTATATTAAATATTCCACTGAAGTGAATTGAACAGAGCCCTCTGTATTGATTTGTGGACTAATTAGCTGATATATTCATTTGTGCTGTATAAACCTATCGATGTGTGTGTGTGTGTGTGTGTGTGTGTGTGTGTGTCCTGGTTTTGTTTCTCCAGAGAACCCTGCCAAACACCAAACACATTTGGTAGCAACAGTGGTTATAGAGAAACAAGAGCATAAATATGGAATTCTCAAATTGGTTCTCCAGCCTGATTAAGCTTAACAGCACTGATAATACTGTCTTTATCCCTAAAGGCATGGATAAGTCTGCCACTCTTACTAGAGAACGTGATGTTAATCCATGGAGTGAAGTAGCAAAGCTAATATCCACAGTACACCACCAATAGATGAAGTTCTGGTGAGAGGAGAAGCTCCAGGTGATCATGTATTTGATATTTTCCAGCGCTTTTGTCAGGATGAAAAGTAAAGGGAAGCTGGTTGGCTGATTCTCCTTACAATAGAAAATGTGATCAAGGCAAGGGCAAGAGAGAATCTCAGAACCTCAGAAGCATGTCTCAATGCCAAATAACAGACCTGAAAACTCCTGCATGTGCTACAAAGCAGAGCCTTCTCTCCTTGAGTGACAGAGCAGACATTGCCGAAAACCAAATCCAGAGTCTCATCATACAAGTAGTTGAATTACAGCATCAGCTGAATTGCAGGTCTAGAACAGTGTCTGATTTTAAAGTAAGGGCATTAATCGGAAAGAACTGGGACCTTGAAACACAGGATGGGAACATATGAACTGAGGATCCAGAATAGGAGGATATTGAGCCCTTAGAGTTGATTGAGCTAACCCAGTCGATAGAGGCTCTTAATTCACTATCAATAAAATAACTCACACCTGAGCACATTAACCAAGTTGTTCAAGCTAAAATGCCAGGTGAGGCTGCATCTGTGGCACTGCCTGGGAGAAATACCTTACAAGATATTGAAGAGAGTCCCCAGGAAACACCCCCCACCCATTATTTCCTCTAGACCTGTAACTAGAATTAAGCCTCAAAGAGTTCCTAAAGGCGAGGCTCAGATGATGACTCAGAAAGAAGTGTGCTATACTCATGAAGATCTGCTTGAGTTTTCTAATATGTACAAGTGGAAGCCTGGTGCATATCTATGGGAATGGTTAGAGGGTGTGGGATACTGGTACAAGGAATGTAACATTAGTCTGAGTTTCTTGATATGGGGCCCCTAAACACAGATTCATCCTTCATTGTCTCAGCAAGAGAGGTTAAGAAAGGATCTAATTATTTGGTTGGTTCACTGAAGCATGGGCTTCCAGATGGCCCAGATTAGACCAACTTGAAGTACCTGACCAACCTTGGTACACTGTAGAACAACTGTTCTCAACCAGTGGGTAATGACCCCTTTGGAGGTTGAATGACCCTTTCACTGGGGTCACCTGATTCATAACTAGCAAAATTACAGTTATGAAGTAGCAACGAAAATAATTTTATGGTTGGGGGAGGTGTCACCACAACTTGAGGAACTATATTAAAGGGTGCGGCATTAGGAAAGTTAAGAACCAGTGCTGTAGAAGAAGGCATCCAAAAGCTTAGGGAAATTGGTATGTTGGAATAGATCTATCAGAATAACCCCATAGATCCAAAAAGGGAGTGCCCTGAGGACATGCCTTTCACCACAATCATAAGGAAAAAGTTTGTGAAGTGGCCCCCAGCATCTCTGAAGACTCCTGTGATTGCTGTTTTATGTACACCAGGATTAACAGTGGGAACTCCCCTAAGTGAAATCTGCCATTTGCCTACTATGGAGCTGATTGGGCCCCATGATGGTAGGGAGCAGGTGTCAGCACTGAATCAACAGAGATGGGTGGACGTGGTTGTAGTAATAGACAGCAAGGTTTCCATAGTAATCAATGCAACCCGTCTCATGTAGACTTATGGCATTGGCTACTTATTCACGGTATCTGTAGGAGTGAAATACATGGAAAACCTACTAAATATTTATGTGATCTATACAGGTGGAAGAATGCTAGATCGGGTGAACAGCAGAATAGAGAATCATGGCCACTCAATCAGTTCCCAGACCTGAGCTAGTTTACAGACTCACAACCCCTTGAATGAAAGGAAGGCCAGGGTCCCTTTGAAGAATGCCCCGGCCACATCACTGAAGTTTTAGACTGTAAGTCTTTGTTGTAGCTTTTCCCAAAGGGACCTGAGACCTTTCACAAGAGTGACTGTTAAGGGGAAAGGAAATCATCAAACTTTTGGGATACTGGCTCTGAACTGACACTTATTCCAGGATACCCAAAATTTTCGAAGGCCCGTAAGTCAGAGTGGGAGCATATGGAGGTCAAGTTATCAGTGGAGTTTTAGTTCAGGTATACCTCACTGGGCTCCAGTGTGCCCCTGAACCCATCATGGTGTTATTTCCCCAGTTCCAGAATGCATCATTGGAACAGACATACTTAGTAACTGGCAGAACCCTTATATTGGATTCCTGACATGTGGAATAAGGGTTATCATGGTCGGAAAGACCAAGTGACATCATTAGAACTGCTATTACCTAGGAAAATAGTAAACCAAAAGCAGTACTTCATTTCTGGAGGAATTTCAGAGAGCTGTGCCACCATCAAAGTCTTAAAGGATGCAAGGGTGGTGATTCCTACTACATACCCATTTGACTCACCTATTTGGCCTGTAAAAAAACAAACAAACAAAAACAGATGGATCCTGGAGAATGGCAGTGGATTATCATAAACTTAACCAGGTGGTGATTCCAATTGCAGCAGCCATTCCAGATGTGATTTCCTTGCTTGAGCAAATTAATATTTCTCCTGGTACTTGGTGTGCAGCTATTGATCTGGCCAATGCCTTCTTCTCAATACCAGTCTCAAAGGACCATCAGAAGTAGGTTGCCTTCAGCTGGCAGGGGCAACAATACACTTTCACAACTCTCCCCCAGGGGTACATCAACTCTTCTGCCCTGTGCCATAATTATACAAAATTCTTAGATCGCCTGTCTCTTCCACTAAATGTCACACTAGTCCATTATATTGATGATATTGTGCTGCTTGGACCGACTAAGGAGGATGTATCAAATACTCTAGATTCTTTGGTACAACATCTGCGTGCAAGAGGTTGGGAAAACAAGCCAATGAAGATTCAGGCACCCTACACCTCAGTAAAATTTTTAGGGACCCAGTGGTGTGGGGCATGTTGAGACATTCCTACTAAACTGAAAAATAAGCTATTTTATCTTCCCCCACCCCCCAACAACAACTAAACACTCATCCATTGCTGCTGGATTGCAGAATTTTACAGTCACTATATAAAACAGACAGACATTTCCAGAAATAAATGTGAATAGAAATACCATATTATCCTATAATCTCTCTACTCATTATATACCCCAAAGAAATAAAGAACAAAACACAGATAGATGAACATACATGTTTATCACAGCAATTTCTAAAAATATATATGGTTTCTGGGTGGTTTATACCTCCGTTCTTGCTTTGCAACGCTAAAAGAATTCACGCTGCAGAAGCACTGAACAAAAACTCACTCCCAGTGAGTTTTTATGAAGGAACAGAAAAGTTTCAGGCTATACAGTCTCAAAAGGGTATATGCTATTTCTGGAAAGCCACTCAGGCCACTCAGAAGCTGTGCTGGGGTTCACAACTGGGCATGAAAAACCGCATGGAAAAGAACACCGGAACAGGAGTGTGAAATCCACACATGTGGGACTGGGGAATCCCCAGAGCATGGGGGCTCCTAATAGACCATGAGGCGGGCACACAGTCGGGTGCACCCTGCAAGCATACATTTTAGCAAGACCAGAGTATGAGAGCAGGCCTTCCTGTAATCTGGGTATTTAACTCCCCTGGCTGGGGAGGCATGGTTGTAGGTATTGATTGACCCCATTGACTGAGTTTAGGCCCACCTGTGTGATGTCTTGGCCCTACCTGGAGGCTGGGTTGAAGGTTTCATCTGAGCTAGGAGGCTACTTTGTGCATGCTCAGTTTGGGTTTTCCATAGGTACCCAATTAGTGCCTGATCTGTAGCCCTGCCAGGCAATTTTAGCTAGCGCAGGCATTTGGGGGAGACAACCCCACTTTGTCCCTAATGTAGTCACCTAGTATATATATAAACATGAATATGCAAAACCCACATCTGAAAAGGAATGGATAAACAAACTCTGGTACACACACAGGGAATGTTATGAATCTTTAAAAAAGCAGTGCCAAGATTGTCAAACAACTCATGACGTGGACAAAATTGGAAGACATTATGCTCCACAAAATTATTCAATCACTTTAATGTAACAATTTCATGAAACCATTATTATAAAGAAAAGAATGTTTTTCAAAGTAAAGGGAATGGCATTGAAGACTAAGGGAAGGCTCTGTGTGGGTGTGGGGGTTATGAGAGGGGGAAGCACAGAGGGAAAGAGGGAGGCTGGAGAAAAAATTCAAAAGAAGAAAAAGAAAACATACACATATCATTTACAGGATCTTATCGAAAGAGCAGGGCCATGACCTTGACAACCTTCCAGTTTCCTTGCCCATTAGAGCCAAACACTGGTATGAGAGGCTATGAAAGGAGGAAGAGCCAACTTGAAAATGGCATCAATTTATGTGTGACACATGAGCTCGTTTCAAAAAAAATGAAAGAAAAAAGGAACGCTAAGCTCATCTTAGTAAAACTTCTAAATGTATTATAAAGATAACATTTTTCAAGGATCTTCATAGAATAAAATATTATGAATTAAGGAAATATAGTTTGGCATTAAAATCCTTCATAAGCATTATTTGATTTTTTTTTGTCTTTATACGAATAAAATCCTATTCTTACCATCTATATGTGAGTTATTTTCTAATTGTTTTACTTTGGGTATCCCAGCTGTAAAGCACAGGAAGAATAAGTGCATAATGATAATAATGAGCCAAGGGGTTATAGGGAATGCCAGCGTTGGGAGGGGGCAGGTGGGGGTGGACAGGGAGAGAAAGAGGATCTTGGGAGTAAATAATGTAGGGGGAAGGAGGGAGGGAGCACTAGAACTGATTGTGATTGCACAACTCATTTTAAAGGTGATTTAACCATTGTGGGGTTGGAATGCTCTAAGACTGATGTAGTGTAATTGTACAATTCCCCTTAATATGATTGAAAGATGGAACTATTCAACGGTAAGAAAAGCAAATTATGTGCCAATAAAACTGTTGTGGGGGAAAAAACCTTTTCACGTTCAACCCTGGAATTAAGAAGAAAGCGGTCATATCCTGTTGATTATATCATTCACCACTCAGTAAATACAAAGTTGCCAGAAAACACCCCCATATTTGAGGAAAATTACCCCCAAATAATTCTAACTAATGAATAAGTATAAAATCTTCAGGATAGAGACATATAAATAAGTATAGTTTTAGTAGAATGTGCACAGTCAAAAATAGGAAGAAAAAGAATGAGAAAAATTTTGGTGTATACCATATATACTCAAGTATAAGGCAACCTGAATATCAGTCAAGGCATCTCATTTTACCATGAAAACTGCATTAAAAATGTGCTGAAAAACTCGGCTTATACACTAGTATATATGGTATATTTTAAATTAACAGTGCATATTAAAGAAAAGTTTAATAATATGAATTCAAAATATCAATTATTTTAACAAAGATGGAAGGATTTTCAGAGACTAATAATGTTTTAAAGGCATCTTTTGCAAAGGACAGAGAAAGAAGGAGGGAAAGGTTTCTAAATGCCACCTCTTATTCAAGGCAATGGATAGCTGGAAGGAAATTGTTCATGTTTTATTTTCAGGTAATAGAGAAATAGCATGTGATGAAGGCTGCCAGGCACGGATTAATAATTAGAGACTAAGGAACGAACCACTGAATCCTCAGGGAGGACATCACGGCTAATGAAGGACAGAGGAGCATCACATGTCAGCTTGGAGCCGCATTCAGTGAATGATATTCAGTCACTTGTGATTTACAAACGGAGAGATTTCCTAAAGTTCAACTGTGTGCGTGTGTGTGTTTGAAAATACATTTGAAAATTTTTGGAATGACAAACCAAGGACTTAATAAGGAGAAGTATTGTTATATTTACATATTCATAATCAAGTCACTATATTTTAAATGGAAAATAACACTAAATTGTGTGGCCTCTTTGGGATGGGCTCTAAAAGGGGAGGAAATTAAGAGACGTCATTGTGGACTAGAGTGATCAGAGCGTGCATTAACCATTCGTGCCACTCAAGGTGAGAATGATCACGGGAGTTGGAAATTAAATAAGACCTTGAAGGATGCCTAGAAGGAAGAGTATTGGAGCTGGGAAGGAGCCCAAGGTAAAAATGAAGGGAAGTCTGTTTGCAATTTGAGGTGGGTTGTCAGGAGAGTGTCATGACTAATGTGGAGGTTGGTGAACATTTTGGACTATTAAAATAGGTGATTAGCACTTGGACATCTGGGAAAGATGGAGGTAGTGGCCCATTTCACAGGGACAAGCTTTTTTGGCAGTCTAATAAGGGGAATTGACAACGATGCTCAAGCTGTGCCAGTCTTTGCAGCACTGCTAAGATAATAGTGACTATCAATTGGCAGAATTAGTGGCATTTCGGGAATGAGTGAGACATCTCATGTCTTTCTGTACACTTATGTGTGACTGGAAGGTTACAGTGTGATCATAAAAAATATCACGTATCAATGCACTTTTTCTGAAAATAGAATAAAATCAGCACATGTATTTCAAATATGTCATTTTTGTGAAGCATACTTATCAGTGAAATGCATGTCACTGAACAAAAATTATGTTCTGACTTGATTTGAATTGTTGTTTTTTTTGGCAACTGAAAGGTTGTTTCATAGTTTGAACTGAAAGGATAGTTTCATAGTTTGAATAAGCTTCTACAGATGAACCCAGAAGCAAAGCATTAATGGATACTGTGGTAGTTACATAATCTGTAGTCAATTTGAGACTTAAGAGTGGAGGGGTGGAGTCTAGCCTGTCAATCAGGTCTCAGCTTGATGACCTCATTTGGAGGCACTAAGGAGACAAATAGCTCACTGGAGGCGGGACACATGCTCATTCCCTTCATGGGAGATATCACTGAGGACTGACCTGATGGAGCTACACTGATGGAGCCAGAGCCTTGACCTGGAGGAGCTACATGGAGACTCATGCCAGTGCTGAGATGCTAACACTGCTTTTGGATTCACGAGACTTTCTACCCACTGGCCTGTGATCTTCCTGCACTCAGCATCATTGCATGTATTGCGTGAATCTAAAGAGGAATTTACAGACGGCACTGGATATTTGGGCTATTATCAAACTTATGAATTTTATCTGTACTGGGCTGGGCTGTTTCTTAATGTACAATTACTCTTTATATAAAGCTCTATTCTGTACACATATGAGTGTCTATGAATTTGTTTCTCTAGTCTACCCAGACTAGCACAGATACTTTTAAAATATGGCTAAATATGTTATTTTCTACATAATGGAGGCTTTTAAATAATCATTCACCTAAATCTTCAACATCTATGATTGCAAAAGGAAGGCTAATAAAAGCATCTTATTTACCACTGCCTATAGTATGTCATTTCATTTTAATAAGAAATCAACTTTCTGATAAAAATCTATTTATTTAAATAATGCCATAACTGTATCTGCAAAGAAGGGAATACTCCTCAACCCTTCCACCGCGAGACAGATGCCCACTCCTCCACTCCCGTTATGCTGATTGTACTTACCTCAGGGGACTCATGTTATACCTGTCCTTTTGCTTTTGGCTTACCTCGCTTAGCATGATTCCTTCCAGTTCTTCCCATGAGGTGAGGTGCTTCCCAATGCCCATCTCTAGACAATTGGACATACCTTCCAGAGGGGTAGTGGGGATATGAGTCACTTAGGGTACAGTATAGCAATAATGAAACCCACAACCTTCCTCTGGTTCTTAAACACTTCCTCCCCCCAACTACCAGGACCCCAATATTGCCTTGCAGACCTGGTTAGACCAGATGATGCACAGCGGTACAGATGGGAATTAGAAACGCAGGGAATCTAGGACAGATGAACCTCTCATGACCAGGGGTGACAGTGGCGATACCAGGAGGGAAAGGGGATGAAGAAAGGGGGAATGGATCACAGGGAGCTACATATAACCTCCTCTCTGGGGGACGGGCAGCAGAAGGGTGGGTGAAGGGAGACGCCGGACAGTGTAATATAAGATACAATAATAATTTATAAATTATTAAGGGTGCATGGGGGAGAGGGGAGGAGGAAGGGAAGGGGAGGGGGAAAAAAAGGAAAATGGGCTGATTCTGGGAACCCAAGAGGCAAGCGAATTTTGGGAATAATGAGGGCAACAAATGTATAGATGTGTTTTATACAATTGATCTATGTATTGTGATGAATTGTATGAGCCCCAATAAATTGATTAAAAAAAAAAGAAGGGAATACTATTTCTCTCATTTGTATTACAAAATAACAAAAATTTGAATTAACAAATATAAACATATTACCCTGAAAGGAAGACAATGCTAGTTCCTTGGTATAACTGAAAAACTAAATATCATGCAGTAACTTAAATATCAATAAAGAGTGACGCTATCACCTCATTTCTGCATATGGAAATCTAATGATAGAATAGTAGTTCTGTTTGTTTTTCCTCTGCTCTTGTTCTGTGTCCGTTGCAGACAATTTATTTCTTCTGGACTTTTACACATACCACACACAAAGTGACTTAGAAATGTGTGCTTTTCATCACATGAAACATTTTCATTACCTCCATGAAATATAAAATAATGTTCAGTATGAACAATATTTTATATTATTGTATAGAATGGAAGAATAATTAAGAGGTGATAGAAGGACATGGAAAGTTTAAAATCAATTTGTTTTATGAGTTCATTTCTAGAGACAGTCATATGTTTAGGACTGTATGTATTTTTCCTTTATTTTAACAATTGAGGGTATTACCAACTGTGTATATATTTGATTAATTTGAAATTATTGAAATGACTTAATTATCATATATATAGTCAATTCTCAATTTGGACTTTTATCCAAACAGGATTCAGGTAAGATTATATAGTGGTTATGCTTTTTGTTTATGCGTCCTTATTCTTGTTTATTATATAGAAATTCAAATATAATAGAAGTTTAGCAATTTTCAAAGAATATATTTCCCCCAAACACCTGTGGCATAGGATTTTATGTCCTAAGAGATACTGTTATATTTTTAGCAAATTTTTAATATTACAAGATATGTAAGATTTATTTTTACAAAAGTTTGTGTTTGAGCCAAATGCTTCCTCTAGCTGTACACTTATATATCCCTAACAGCAGTGCTGGGAGCTCTGCTCAGTTTAGCCCTGGCTGATTTGATGGCCCTCCAAAGTGTCCAATCATACTTCGGCATGTAGGTGCATAGAAATGATTTCATTACAGCATATGTTTTAAAAATAACCTACTGTCACATGACAAGAAAACTCATCAGTGGACCCTGTTCAGTCAATTTTGATTCAATTGTTTTCTATCAATTTTGATCCATAGAAACGTAAAGGAGAGAGTAGAACTGTCCTTTTGGGTTTCCGAGGATCTGAATCTTTACAGGAGCAAATCGTTTCATGCATCTCCCTATATTAAATACAGAAATGTATTATTTGGAAGTATGTGTTTTTTTAACTTTTAACAGTTAAAAATTCTATTGAATTATGTATACGTAGATGATAACTAGAAATTTGATTCCAATTTAAAATTCCAAAAAAATGAGTTCCCTCCATATTTCTCTATTAACTCTTTTCTCTCCATCCTTTCCCTTCTTTTCTCTTACCTATAAATTTAATGCATATTATAATATCAATGGTGCATGTTCACATATAAACACTTACATAAGCAACAAAAATCACAGAAACAAAAACTGTTTTGAAACTCATAGAGTAACCCAAAACCTTAAAAGTGAGTGCATCTTTATGGTGGAATTATGGATCATTTTTATGTTGTTAACTGATATTTTCCAGATATTCTGCAATGAGTATGTTTGCTTTTATAAGTGGGATACTAAACCATAGTTGTACTGTAAGATGAAAAGGAACTGAAGCAAAGGGGACATCAGATCAGACCACTAAGAATTTGTCAAGAAATAGAATGAACAACACCAATGTATCTAACACTTCAAACTCTGATATTTGCAAGTACAGTGCTAATTCAGATAAATGTAGTGTTTATTTTTCGTTGTTGTACACACACAAGAGGAGCTCTCATGGGATAGTGGGTTATGCTATCGGCTGTTAACCTCAAAGTCGACTGTTCAAAACCACCAGCTGCTTGGTGGGAGAAAGATAATCTTTCTGTCCTGTAAAGTCTTGGAAACCCACAGGGTCAGTCCTACCTTGTCCTATAGGGTTGCTATGAATCAGAATGGCAGGGAGTTTGTTTGTTCGTTTTATGCACACACATATAAAGGGGATTCAAAAAGTTCATGGAAAATGGCATTAAAATATAAAGGAGTTTTCCCATGAATATTTTGAAGCCACCATATAAGAGTGAATCACTTTTATAACCCACCATATATGAGTGAATCACTTTTATAATAGCCTTGAACTTATAAGGTACATACTGATTTACAAAGTGATTTCGTTGAGAAGTGTGTCGTGAACATTTTTCTCACGATTCCCTGAGGGTTCGGGAAGAGGGGTGGGGACAAGGGGAAGAGGGAAGGACAGCAATGAGGACTGTATGACCTCACTCGAGGGGAACGAGTAACAGAATTGTAGGTGAATAGATACATGGGATGGTGTGAGATATGGCAACAATAATAATAGAAATAACAATATATATAATATAATAATAAGGGTTCCTAGGGAGTAGGTTGGGGGGGGTGATAAAGGCAAGCTGATATCAAAGAGTTCAAGAAGAAAGAAAATACTTTGAAAATGATGGTAGCAGCAGTTATGCAATTATGCTTGATCTATTTGAATTATGGATTGTTAGATCTGTAAGAGCTCCCAATTAAATGAATAAAACCCTTTTTTCCTCATGTAGCTAAATATTTCACAAATGCCAAAGTCTCTTTATTTAGTAACAAGAGTAACATCATCTTCACTACCCAAGCCAAAGTCTAAGAGTTATCCTTGGTTTCATTCTTTCTTCTATCTGCAAATCAAATTAATCACCCAAAACTGTTATATATTTTTTTTCTAGCTATTTAATTAAAGTTCTAGTTTCTCTCTATTTTTATTACCACCATACTTTCTGGGTAATTTTTCTATGTACCTGGCTTAACAGCTATGATGACCTTGGGTGGCTGTGACCAGGACAAGGGGGCCTACATGACCTGAGCAGGAGCAGGGAGAAGATGGGGAGAACTGCATTTCTCCAACCTCAGGAGAGGGTGCTTCAGGGACACAAGCAGGTAGATGAATTCTGCTTAGGGCTTACAAGGTGTTTGTTTGAGTGCTTCTGCAAAGCATGTGGGAGATTTGCCCTGAGGAAATTAATGCCTCAGGTTTCAGCTACAGTGATTCCAAATTCTTTCAGGTTTGCTTCTTAGATGCAGCTGAAGGTACAGTTTAGAGTATTTGATTCTCTTTTTATTTCAACAAATTAAAAAAAAATGACAAAATAAGGAAAATTTTGTAAGCCAGCTGATAATGCTTCTTATTAAATTGCAATAAGGTTGGTAACTATACAATAACATTTGTTAAAATATGCTAATACACATTCAGAAATAGTTTACCTATTATTTATTATTACTGACTTCCTTAAAGGTGAAATA
Source organism: Echinops telfairi (assembly GCF_000313985.2). NCBI lineage: Eukaryota > Metazoa > Chordata > Mammalia > Afrosoricida > Tenrecidae > Echinops > Echinops telfairi. The sequence continues at coordinate 71,427,123 of NW_022103906.1, read as the reverse complement.
TCAGGATTATTATCAAAATGATTTGTCTTAAATCTCTTTTTTCAGAGATATTTGCATAGGTTTATTAGTTATTGTAATTTTGTGGCTTAACAAAAGACATTGTTTCCACTGTCTGGTACAGAAGTGAACACTGCATTTTATTCTAAATCTAAATTGAGTGACTGCATTGTAACTCCCTCCCTCACATCTCTCCCCATTTCTCCCAGTCTCTGATTCTTATCTTTTCAATTGAATCAGAAGCTCCCAAACACAGTATAAAAATTCTACATGAATTAATTTATTTTAATGTATAATTTTCCAACTTAGTTTCAGATATTATTTTTAATTGACATATAAAAACATAAGACAGGGAGAAAGTTTTCTATTTTTATGTTACTTCTGCTGAGTATAATTCATTTGGACCTTTTACTTAGAGAAATTGTAATCTGGTATTCATTCATTCATTCATTCATGTCTTGGAATTTAAAATTGGTTAAAAAGTGCCAACATGAATCACAAATGGCCACCTTCTTCAAAATTCATAAATTCATTTGATAAGAGAGTTACATATGTGATTTAAGGGAATTCAATGAAATAAAGAAAATAATTTTTATAAATTGCATTTGTGCATTTGCATGCAGTCTAGAAAAGTAAACTAGATTTTTTTTAAAAACTCATTTTATTGGGGGTTCTTACAGCTTTTATCACAATCCATGCATTCATCCATTGTGACAAGCACATTTGTATATGTGTTGCTGTCATCATTTTAAAAACATTTTCCTTCTACTTGACTCCTTGGATCCATCCAGCTCATTTACCCACCTTCTCCACCTGCCCTCCCTCATGAACCCTTGATAATTCATGTTTTTTTCATTCTTACAGTGCCCACTGTCTCCCTTCGCTCACTTTCTGTTGTTTGTCCCCCTGGGAAGGGCTTATTTGTAGATTACTGTGATTGGTTCCCCCTTTCTCCTCTGACCTTCTCCTTATTCTCCTGGTATTGATAATCTTATTATTGTTCTGAGGGGTTTATCTGTCCTGGATTCCCTGTGTTTTGAGCTCTCATCTGTACCAGTGTATTTGCTCTGGTCTAGCAAGATTTGTAAGGCCAAAATTTGGGTCATGATGTGGGAGGGGGTGGAGCATTAAAGAACTAGAGAAAAGTTGTGTGTTTCATGAGTGCTATACTGCATCCTGACTGGCTCATCTCTTCCTTGTGACCCCTCTGTAAGGGGTTGTCCAATTGTATATAGATGGGCTTTGGGGCTCCACTTCTTGCTCCCTCTCATTCACATTGATATGGTTTTTTGTTCTGGTCTTTGATGCCAAATACCTGATCCTATTGACAGCTCATAATCACACAGGCTGGTGTGCTTCTTCCATGTGGGCTTTGTTGCTTCTCAGTTAGATGACCACTTGTTTATATTCAAGCCTTTAAGACCCCAGACGTTATATCTTTTACTAGCCTTTTGCTACACTTGCACCATCAGCTTTCTTCACCATATTTGCTTATGTACCCATTTTGTCTTTAGCAATCCTGTTGGGATGGTGAGCATCACAGATTGCTTGGTTATTAGAACAAAGTGTTTTTGCATTGAGGGAATATTTGAGTAATGCTCCCAATGTCCATCTGCTACCTTAATACTTAACATAAAAATATATGTCCATAGATTTATTTCCCTATCATTAAAAATAAATGTATTTACATATGTGCATACCTGTATTTAGACCCCTATAAATGTCCTTTGCCTCCTGGTTCTTTCTTCTATTTCCTTTTACTTTTCTCTTGTCCCACTATTGTGTTCGACCATCATTCAGGTTTCAGTAATTCCTCTCAGCTACATTGCCTTTGATTAAACCTCACCAGGCATCCTATGCCCTGTTTGCTATGATTTTAGATCACTTGTTGTTCCCTTGTCCCTTGGTTTGTTCACATCGACTTCGTTTCTCCCACCTCTCCCTCTCCTGTGGTCCTCCCGGAACCATCGGTCCTGTTGTTTTCTCCTCTGCATTGGTCCTGTTGTTTTCTCTTCTAAATTGTTCATCCCATCTATTTTATCTAGATAGACATGCAGAGACAATGCTAAGCACAAAAACAAGACAAAGTAAAACAAAACAATAAAAACAAAAAACAACAACCAAAACAGAGAAGCCTATAAATAGCTCCAGCTCTGTTTGTTGATCTTTAGGAGTGTTTTCCAGTCGAGTTTCATGGGGTCCCATACCTGGCCCCAAAGTCTATTTTTGGTAGTCCTCGGGGACTTCATTGCTTTGCTCCCCTGGCTACTCTGTTACACACTCAGGGTTTCGCCCCAATGTGTTTGGGTCAGATCAGGCACAATTCCCGCACTATGTCTCCAGTGTTGTCCCCTGAAATGTTATGGGTCAGTGAGGCACGTCGTGTTTGTGTCTCATGTTGGGGCTGGCCCTATGGTCCTCTGTGTCCATTGGCTGCTCTGAGCAGGAATATCGTCCTTGGAGCTTGGTGAGCCAGGAGGTCTTGTGCTCTCTCTCTCTCTCTTTCCCTCTTCGTTTGCTCCTGTGTGCCCTGATCAGATGCATGGCCAAATAGTTGTAATGGGGGCAGGCCACGTAGGCCTCTCTATTGGTTCCCTGCTTCATGCATGTATGTTGCATTCACGTCTTGGCACAAAGGGTTGCAGTCCGGTTCCTCTCGCCCTGTCCTGTGGAGATATTAACAGTACCCTCCCCTTGAGTGAGTTAGTGCCCACTCATGTCTTTTTTTACTCTTTCTTTTCCACTCCTCTTTAGTTGGCTGCCATATGTATTCCTGGATTGGGTCTGGCACCTGCCATGGTCCCTGGACCTCACCCTAGGAATGTATGTATATTCCTGGGGTGTAGTAGCTTTCCCCCTAAGCCCCTGTTGCATTTTGAAGCTTACCTCATGTTGTGGAAAGTAAACTAGATTTGAAGAGCATCTTCTATTGTAACAGAAAGGCAGAAAAATGGTTTATAGGCAAGAATGACCAAGGTTTGCCTACAAATGGTTGTTAGGTGCTTTGGGACTCACATAGACCCTATCTATGTACAACAGAACAAACACGGTCCAGCCCTGTGCCATCCTCACAATTATTCTTGTGAGTGCTATGATGCTTACATCAATTGTTGTAGCCAGTGTGCCAATTCACTTTTGCATTAGCGCTCTACTTACCAAGCCTGAGTCCACTCCTAGCCTATACGAATAACACACAAAGAACAAAGTCTCACCAGTATCAGTTTTAAGGAACGTTCAGAACAATTTATTTTCCTTGAGTCATATTTTATATAATCCATGTTCAAATTATAAATTGATGATTGCACTGATTTCTCTATGTGTCTAATGCTACATCATCAAATGCGTGTCTCAAAAGCTTTGCTCCATCCAAGTCATTAATCAGACTCTGCTTTGAGGAGGCAGCTCTTTCCTGGCTGTAGTTTGAATACTTTCCAATCATAGGGGATCATCCTCTGTCATTATCAGAAAATGTTTTGATGCTATCCATGAGGTTTCACTGTTTACTTCTTTTGTACACGTAGAGCAGCATGTCTTTCTTTGAAGTTTGTCTTACTCTAGAAGTTTCATTGACTCTGTTCACTGTGTGTAATACCGTTGGTATTTGAAATACTAGTGGCATAAGTTCCAGCATCACAGAAATAGGCAAGCCACTATAGTACATACAACAAACTGAAATGAACTGTTACTAGTGATGGGATTAATATTCAGTGACCCGATGGTCCTTTTGTACTCTATAGCACCTGAAAGATGGTGAAACTTAATTTCTAAGGATCATAGAAACATCTATGTTGATAATGATATATATAGCATCATTTGATGAGTGCTGGAATCTAATATTCCTCATCTTCTTCCAAAAGAGACATTGTGGAAAATGCTTTTCAAAAAAAAGGAAGGAAAGTAAGAAAACAACCTCTATTCTTACTTTGAAAATTCTCAGGTGGAATTAAATTTTTTTCTTAAAGATTCTTCATATTGAGACATTTGAAATAAAAACTGTGTACCTACCTTTCACTTATCTAGATTTCTTAAAATCCTTTTATAGCAATCTCCAAAGTTCTTTCCAGATAGCTGATCAAAATTATTTTCTACTGTTGTTGTTGTGAGTTGGTACTATGGAGTTTGTTATGACCACAGCGACTGTATACACAACACCTCACCATCCTACACTACTCTTAGACTCGTTCCTATGCCTAAACCCATTGTTGCAGCCATTGTGTCAATCCATCTCCTAGAGGGCATTTCTTTTGTTCACTGCCTCTCAACTTTCCTAAACATGAAGTCCTTCTCCAGGATCTAATATCTTTGGACAATATGTCCAAAGTATGAAAGACAAAATCTCACCATCCTTGCTTCTAAAGAGCACTCTGACCATAAGACAAATTGGTTTGTCCTTTTAGCAGTTTATGGTACTATCAATATTTTTGTCCAGCACCAGAATTTAAATGACAGCAAGGTAGCTCTTTGTGTTCAAGGTCTAACAGGAAAGATTCACAGCAAACCAAGCCACAGAGTGTATTCCAACTCATGGAAATCATGCAGTAGATTCAAACTCATGGAAAAATCCTCTGATCTTAGTTCTACTCCGTTAAAAATGGAATTGCCAAGAGCAGGACGGGACAGTCAAACAAAGTCAGAATTTGGTTGGCCTCTGTTTCTTGTTCCTGGGAGGAGTCACAAGTGGAGTCTGGTTTCAGAATGTACCAGGTAACACTGTCAGAGAAGATGATACCAAAAGGATGGTCTATAAAGTTTTGGTGTGACGTTTCAGCAGAAATGTATTATTTTTATAAAAAACATGTTGAGATAGTTAAGGTTTATTGTGCCAACCTGGCCGATAAACACATGTGGGGTTAATTGAAGGGTGGAGGGATAAATGGTTCAGTGAACCTCACCTTTCTAGTTGTCGGCGCTCTTGCTTTCTGATGGTCAGACCAGGGTGCAGCTGCCTTAGCCAGTTCCATGCTTCACCTGGCATGGCTCACTTCCTGCAAGACATCCCTGAGGAGAAGCCAAACGGACCTACCCTTTATTCAATGTCTAACTTTCACATGCATTTGAAAATACCATGGCTTGGATCAGGCCCACCTTAGTCCACATGTAACATCTTTGCTCCTCAATACTCTACAATGTTCTTGTGTGGCAGAATTAATGGATACAGTATATATTTTTATCTCTTGACTGCTGCTTCTATTAGCATTAATTATGGATCCAAGCAAGACAACATCCTTGACAACTTTAACCTTTTCTCCATTTACCATGACGTTCATTTTCTTTATATTGAGTGGTAATCCATATCAAAGACTGCAATCCTTGATTTTCAGCAAATTCTTCAATTCTTCCTCACTTTCCACAAGCAAGGTTGTACCATGTGCAATAGAAGGTTACTAATAAGCCTTCCTTCAATCCTGATGCCACGTTTTTCTTCATTATAAGCCATCTTCTTTGATGATGTGCTCAGCATGTAGATTCAACAGGTATGATGAAAGGACACAACCCTGTCTCACACCTTTCTTGATTTTAAACCAAGTCTTTGCACCTTGTTCTGTTCGTACATGTCTCTTGAGCTATGTAGAAGTTCTTCATGAACACAGGGAAATACTCTGGAATTCCCTTTCTGTTCAAGGTAGTCCTTAGATTATTATGGTCCACACAGTCGACTGTCTTGGCATAGTGAACAGAACACAAGTAAACCTCTTTCTTGTATTCTCTGCTTTGAGGCGAGTTCCATCTGACATCAGCAGTAATATCCCTTATTCTCCAAAATGAGTTTCCAGAGAGCCACTGCAGAACCACACGACATTTGGAAAGGAAAGCAAGGAAGATAAATAAAAAGCAAGACAAAACAAACAAATCCACTGCCATTGAGGTGATATAGAATCATAACAGCCCCACAGAGGGTCTCCAAGGCTATAAATCTTTACTGGAGTAGAAAGTCTCATTCCCCGCCCCCCCCCCCCCCCCATGAAGCAGCTGGTGGATATGGAACACCCTCCTTGAGATTAGCAGCCCAAGGCTCACCTGACAGCACTTTCAGAGGTCTTTAAGCAAGACAGAGAAGGGCAGAAAGTTTGGCCCTACAGGATGCAATTTCTTAAAGGCCTTAGCCAACCTACCTAAAGCTAGGACAGTTCTTCAGAGGGTCTCAAATTGAGACTCATAAGTTGGATCTTTACATCACACAAGGGCCAGATGTTGGATGCAATTTTTCTAGCAAGGACACTTAGATTGCACTTATTATTTCCCTTCAGAAAAGGCAATTAACACTAAAAACTAAGAACTGAGGGCTCTCTGTAGTTAATACCCTCTTCATTTGAGAAATTATTTCTTCAGGTCTACAGGAATATTCAATGTCACATCACAGCATTAAGGTTAATTACATAATCCTTTTGTCCAAGCAAGAATTGCAGTTGTTCTCCATTGCTTCTCATAATATATTCCTAATAGATGATTAAGAATAAAGTGCCTTCAAGCCTTTAAGATCCCAGATGCAATATATTTTGATAGCCAGGCACCATCAGCTTTCTTCACCACATTTGCTTGTGCATATATTTGTCTTCAGCGATTGTGTCAGGAAGGTGTGCATCATGGAATACCAATTAAATAGAACAAAGTGTTCTTGCATTGAGGAAGTGCTTGAGTGGAGACCCAATGTTCATCTGCTGCCTTAATACTAAATTTATAAATATATGCATGTAGATCTATTTCCCCATTATCATATATAAATATATACAGGCCTATATTTAGACCTCTATCAATGCCTTTTTCTTCCTAGTTCTTTCCTCTATTTCCTTTTACTTTCCTCTTGCCCCACTATCATGCTCAGCCTTCATTTGGGTTTCAGTAATTTCTCTCGGTTAAATTTCCCTTGATTAATCCCTATCAGTCTTCTCACACCCTCCTTGCCACTAATTTTGGATCACTTGTTGCTCCCTTGTCCCTGGGTTGGTCAACACCACTTCCTTTCCCCACCTCCCCAACGCCCATACCCCCACCCCTTGTAAACCATCGGTCCCATTGTTTGCTCTTCCAGACTGTTCATCCAGTCTATCTTATATAGATAGACCTGCAGAGATAATAATATGAACACAAAAAACAAGACATAGCAAGGCAAAGCAACAAAAAAAAGACAACAACAAAAAACCCAATGACCATAAATAAATAAACAAACAAACAAAAATTTAGAAAAAGAAAAACCTGTAAATAATTCAAGGTCTGTTTGTTATGGTGGAAGGAAAGTTGAGTAGAAAGGGGGAACTGATTATAAGGATTGACATATAACCTCCTCCCTGGGGGACAGACAACAGAACAGTGAGTGAAGGGAAGGAAACATCAGAAAGTGTAAACATGACAAAATAATAATAATTTATAAAGTATCAAGGGTTCATGAGGGAGGGGGAAGCAGGGAGGGATGGGAAAATTAGGAGCTGATCCCAAGGGCTTAGGTAGAAAGCAACTGTTTTGAGAATGATCAGGGCAACAAATGTACAAATGTGCTTGACATACAATGGATGGATGGATGAATGAATAGTGAGAAGAGTTGTATAAGCCCCCAATAAAATGATTTTTTTTAAAGAATAATGTGCCATAATATTATACTATGATTTCCATATCTATAGAAACTTTCATCGATTTTCATCCAGATAATAATAATGTTGTTGTCCTCCCCCCACCACCTTTTTAAATACTAGTTCTATGTATTTATTCCTGTGTCCAGGAGTTCTAATGCTTTGATGTTCTTGAAATCCCTCACTTAACTTCTAATTATCTATTTAAATTCTATAATCTCTTCAAAATACGCATCTTATCTCGCTCAATAAAACCTAAGTGGCCATTGTAGCCTGTATTTTGCTTAAATGATTCTTGCAACCATATTAATTTTAAATTATGGCTAGAACTTTAATCTTATACTAGCTTTTATTTGTACTCCTAATTTTTAATTTGCTACCTCAGATATGATTTTAACAAATTTGGAAATGGTTTAGTGCTGTGATTTCTAAAGCTGAAAGAAATCAATGTATCCACATAGCAGTTATCAGACCAGCTGGATCTGGCTATGCAATGGGTCTCACATCACATCAGTGGGTATGACTTTGTGGTGAATAAATTTGACTTAGTCAGGACCACGATTGAGATTCTACAAGCTCAGTGGCCCCCTTTTAACCATGTCATATATTCATAAGGCTGAGGCATTTTTCACGTAGGTGAATGTGGCTATGTGGTGGGGACCTCCCCATGTGAGCCAACCGCACCTCATCAATCCTAGGAGTGTTCAATAGACATGATGACTACATTCAGTAGAGTGCAGTAGCATACACACTGGCCTGCACCCAGTGCTCATCTATCACACACAGCTTCTCTGTGCTGACACCTCCTGCTGCATGCACTCTCCTACACCCAGAGTGGGAGGATAGGACAAGAATCAATTACCCATCTATCTACTGAAGTCATGCTGTTAGCCAGCTATGTACGAAGACTGTTCTATATATAGATCTCTGTCTATACACACGCACACCTTTCTCTTTCTCATTTAAGCAGTTAAAAAAACCCACAGCATTAATATTAATAACTTATCTACTCAATTGTCTACCATTTATTGAGATTTTATTGAAATAAAATATACTTTTCAATTGTTTTTAGTTTTCAGACTACACATATAGGTCACAGACAAAGATGTAGACTATTTCAAGCATTTTAAAATATATATTTCTATCTTGAGGGAGAGATTTGAATTGGATACATATAAAGTCCTTTCCAGTTTGACTTTATGGTACTGTGAATTGCTGATTTCAAATACTGTATAAGGAATTGACATATGAGGGTTAACTGGTAAGTACCTTTAAGTGTTGTAAAGATAGAATTTTGAAATACATACATTGTCTTGTCAGAAATGATGATTAATAGGGGTTTAGGAATATAAATGATCTATTATGGTTAAATTTTTTAGCTGCCATAATTAGAATATATCATAACTATGTATCCTACAAATATGTATGTTTTTGTTATATAATTACATACCTTTATATTTACATGTCTATGTATATCTGTATCAATATATTTACATAATTGTATATATTTTATTAGTCAATATTCTTAAGAGAAACAGAGTCAGTAATACATATAAATGTATATAAAAAGAGGTTTTAAAGCATTGGTTCCCATAATGGTCCAAAGTCTGTTGGGTAGAGAACAGATTTAAGCTTCCTATCCATAGATCCTATGGATTCGGTGAAAAGAAATGAATAAGGGAGAGTTTTCAAATGCTTATTGCATATACTCACTCGAGTCTAAGCCGAGTTTTTCAGCACATGTTTTATGCAGTTTTTGTGGTAAAATTAGGTGCCTTGGCTGACATTCTGGTTGACTTACACTCAGGTATATATGGTATTGATAATCCGAAGCAGAATATGCACAATGGAAAACTCCCTTTTCACTCTTAAGGGCTTTCAACAACTGGGATAGGCCCACCCTTATCATCTACAGTAATTTGCTCTAGTTAACGCAAAGTGATTTGATAAGAGAAAACTACTTCAGAAGAGAGAACAGGCTAATGCTTGACCAAATAACTGGAGAGTATAGTCCAGCTAAGTTAAAATGAACCTTCCCACATCTATGCACATGCTTATTTTCAGATGTTTGCAGATACCCACACATAAATATTCATTGTATGTACATGTTTATACACATGTTTACATGTATCTAAAAACAAACGTATTGCCACCAAGTTGATTCAAGTTTAGAACAACCTATAAGACAGAGTAGAATTGAGCCTGTGGGGTTTGACATTGTAAAACTTATTGGGGACAGAAAGCTCAATTTTTTTCTCCTACAGAGCAACTCGTGGTTTCCAATGGCTGACCCTGTTTTACCAGCACAACTTGTAACCCACCAAGGTTCCTGAATATATCTTTGCACATATATATCTATATAGATGTGCACATATGTGTGAAAATATGCTTGTAGATACCTCTATATATGTATGCATATGTATGTGTATATAATCTATAAATATGTATGCATATATACAGATATATTGAAATATTGTTGTGTATACTAATATACACATAATAAAGGAATATACTTATTAAAAAATAAGGGGTAAAGAAAATCAAACTCCTCACAACTAAACTATTAGTCAACATCTTGAAAATGGAGAAAAGACTGAAATTGTCAAGGATTTTGTCTTCCTTGCCTCCACAATCAATGCTCATGGAAGCAGCAGTCAAGAGATCAAAAATTGTATTCCATTAGGTAAATTTGCTACACAAGAACTCTTTAGAGTTTTGAAGAGTAGAGTACGGATGTTACTTTAAGGACTAAGGTGTGCCTGACCTATGGTATTCTCTCTTACCTCATATGCGTGTGAAAGTTGGACACTGAGTAAAGAAGACAATAGAAGAATTGATGCACTTGAATTATGGTGCTGGTGTAGAAGATTGAAATACCAGGGATTTCCAAAAGGACAAACAAGTCTATCTTGAAAGAAATAAAACAAGAGTGTTCCTTGGAGGCAAGGATGGCAAGATATTGTCTTAGGAATTTTGAACAGAGGCCTGTTCCTGGAGCAGAGCATCATGGTTGGTAAAGTGGAAGAGCAGTGAAGGAGGGGAAGCCCTCAGTCAGATGGACTGACCCAGTGGTGATATCAGTGGGCTAGGAATAATCGTGCGGATGGCACAGGACTGTGCAGTGTTTCCTTCCTTTGTCCATAATGTTGCTATGGGTCAGAGCTGACCCAATGGCACCTTTCTTCTTTCAACGAAATCTTAATTCTACAGCACCATAAATGTAAAATATTTTATACTTATTGGGTAACATTCCAACATAGGAATGTACTTTGTAGGTTGACTGCCAGACCTTAAATTTGAGTATTCCACTTACTAACTAGTGACAAGAAGAATTAAAAACCACTACCATTGAGTTATTCTAGCTCCTAGCAACCACCTTGAGTAAGGTAGACATCCTTACTCCTGTGAAGAGTCACTCCTCTGACCCTTTACAGGAGTAGGAAGACTCAATGGTCTTCCTTGAAACAGCTGGTGGATTTGAACTGCTGACCTTACAGTTAGCGGCCCAACAGTAACCACTGTGCCACCAGAAGCAAATCATTTAACACATGGCTTTAGTGCCTCAAACTGCGAATTAGGAATAATGATGTTACTTAATTTAGGGAGGGATTGCTGATAGTACACTAGGTAGTATGCTCAATTGCTAACTTAAAGTTCAGTGTTGCAAACCCACCAGTTGTTTCATGGGAAAACTTGTAGCAATCTCCTGGGAAGAGAGTTAAGACTAGCAAACCCTACAGGAAGTTAAACTATTTCTTAATGGGTTCTATGTGTTAGAATTGACTCAACAACAATAGATTGGGGTTTATTTGGTTTTTACTTTGGAAATAGTTATAAGTTTCAAACACATTAATATGGATGAAAATAAGAAGAGAATATAAAAGAAACTATATTTAAGATAACTATGCTATGGTCAGTTTTGCTTCAAATTGCAAACTACTGTGGCAGAAATGGTTAGTTACTTAAAGCTATAGTTATTTCCAACCTTTTTTACATCACACCACTAGGATGGATAGTGGGCTCTGCAATGGGCTATTTACCCCATGGTCCGCAGTTCAAAACACCAGGGTCTCTGCAGAAGAAACGTGACACTTTCTACTCCCACAAACAGTTACATCTCTGAAACACACAAGGACAGTCTCTCCTGCCCTATGGTGTCACTATGTGTGGGAATCAATTCAATGGCAGTAAGTTTGTTAAAGCCTCAAAAATAAGACAGTCATATATAAATATGTTTGCATATTTACATGTCTTTATCTAGACCTCTATAAATGCCCTTTGCCTCCTAACTCTTTCCTGTTTCTCTTGACTTTCCTCCTGTCCCACTATCATGCTCAGTCCCCACCAGGGTTTCAGCAATTCC
>NW_022103906.1:71402575-71413513 GCF_000313985.2 Echinops telfairi | reverse complement strand
GAGAATGATGAGGGCAATGAATGTACAAATGTGCTTTACACAATTGATGTATGTACAGATTGTGATAAGAGTTGTATGTGCCCCTAATAAAATGATTTAAAAAATTAAGACACTCATTTACAGAGTCCCTTGTAATCAGACAAAGCAGTTGGATCCAGTCCTGCCCAATCATCTTAAATGGTAAGCCCGCCACGGTCTTCAAGGAAATAATTTTCATTTTAGAACAGATCATTTTTCATCTTCTTTATTAGAACGCAGACTTCTTTCTGGATCATATGGCAGCACATTATTTTTCATAGTAGTATATGTATTTTTTTTTCACAAAAGGAACTTTTTACAGATAAAATAGTTATTTTAATGCAGGTGTTAAGTACATATCAAAGGTGTCCTGGGGGACTAATCTGTGTTTAAGGGCTTGGCTAATAACTGAAACGGCAGTGTCTAAACATCCAGCTTCTCCGCAGAGAACGGATTTGGCAATTGGTTCCCATGAAGATTACAGACTAGCAAATCCTAGGAGGCAGTTCTACTACATCATGCAGGATCGCTGTCACTCTGATTCAGTTAGCACCCAAGATAATCTTAGTATGCTTCAAATAGAACCAAGTATTTATTAATCAATTCATAGTATTAAATATATATTTAATAAATAATTAAAATATATTTAACATATTAAGAAAGCATATTATTTTTTATATTATTTCAATGGGAAATTTTTATCCTCATCTTACTTGAGCTCAGTAACATTTAATACTGTTGACTATCATGTCTTCTTGAAATGCCCACTTTCTCTGTAGCGATCCGGCAGTTAAGGTTTTCTCCTACCTCTGTTCATGTGTCTATTGTCTCAATCTCTTGATGATCTCTAAAGTGTTGATTCTACATGGCCAGTGTCCTTTCAACTTTATATTCATTATCTGATTACTTTGTTTCACCCTCATGGCTATGAAGATGTTCAATTACTTTAATCTGATCCACTTTTATTAACCAGATTCAGGAGGTCCCCTGAGATCCTTCTCCACAAATCTCATTGGTTACTTCAGTCACCACAGGATGCCCTGAATTTCCTGATCATTCAAAATCCCCAAGGTGATAGATCAAAATCTCTCTCATGGTCTTTCTTTTCCCACCCCACCCCCCTCACTGTCTTAGTTATCTGGTGCTGCTGTAATGGAAATGCCACAGTGCCTTAAACAAATGGAAACTTTTTTTCCTCAGTTTTAACATTCAAATCCACTGTCCTCTGTCATTGAGCAGATTACAATGTATAAGTTCAAAACAAGGCACGAGTCTAGAGGACATCTAGAGCTTTAAAGAGATTCTGTGTAGCAGGTTTACGTAATAAAACAATCTTTCGATGTTTGGATCTTCCATGAGCATTGACTGTGGGTCCAAGCAAGACCAAACCGTTGACAATGTCAACCTTTTCTCCATTTATCATATGTTACCTATTGGTTCAGTTGTGAGAAGTCTGGTCTCCTTTATATTGAGTTGTCATCCATACTGAAAGTTGTGATCCTTGATTTTCATCAATAAGAGCTTCAAGTCTTCCTCACTTTCAGTAAGTAAGGTTTTGTCATCGGCATTTTGTAGGTTGTTGATAAGCCTTCCTTCAATACGAATGCCACATTTTCTTCATATAATTCAGTTTCTCTGATTATTTTCCCAGCATATGGAATAAATAAGTATTGTGAGTGGATACAACCCTGACACACACCTTTCCTGGTATTAATCCAGGTAGTATTCCCTTGTTCTATTCCCACAACTGCCTCTTGATCCTCCTACAGGAGTACAATGAAGTGTTCTGGAATTCTGATTGTTTTCAAGGCTATCCTGCATTGCTATGATCCTCTACAGTCAAGAACAATCAAGGAAATATCTTTCTGGCCTTCTCTACTTTCAGCCAAGATCCATCTCACGTAAGCATTGTTCTGTGTTCTCTTCTGAAAGGGAGACTCCCTTTCAGTGTACTGCTACAACTGTTGTTGGCTGATCTTCAACATTTACTTGCATATGATACCAATGATGTTCTAAAGTTTGAGCATTGTGTTGGGTCAGCTTTCTTTGGAATGGTTACAAATATGGATCTTTTCCAGTCATTCAGTTGGCCAATAGCTGTTTTCCAAATTTCTCTGCAAGAGATGAGTAAATGCTTCCAAAGCTTCATTAATCTGTTGAAATATTTCAATTGGTATCCCATCAACTTCTGGTTCTTGTGTTTGGCTTACACTTTCAGTGCAGTTTGAACATGTTACTTTAACTCTTGCTTATATGCTACCTCCTGAAATGGTGGAATGTCAACTAGTGGTTTAGGTACACTGAGTCTGAATTCTTTCCATTTGATTTTGATGCTTTCTGCATCATTAAGTATTTTTCCCATAGATTCTTTTGATATTGCAACACTTGCTTGTCAGTTTTTCATACTGTGATGTCTTGTGAGTTTCTGGAAGCTATGTCATGGGTCTTCTAATGCTTGAAGAGTCACCCAATTTTAATCCATGCCTTGCTAACTCTAAAGTACCTATTCTTAACTTTGACACTATATGTTTCCCTCATTATTATTCTTTGGAGCCAATAAAGAATTATTAGTTGCATATTGCATATAAGCAAAATAATATTCTTTAAAATACTTTTATTAGGGGCTCGTACATCACTTATCACAGTCCATGCATTTCTCCAATGTGTCAAGCACATTTGCACATGTGCCGCCATCATCATTTTCAAAGGATTCTCTTCCCACTTGAGTCCCTGATATCAGCTCCCCATTTCTTCCCCCTCCCTCCCCTGCTCACCCTCCCTCACATAATGAGCTATAGATTAGATTATTTTTTCCATATCTTATGTCGTCCTCCATCGACCCTCACCCGCTTTTCCACTATTTGCCCCCTGGCATACTCCAATGTTTTATGATGTACGTGGCTCTCCAATTTCTAGTCATGGGTTAGCTTTATAATCAATTATATCATTCTAGACTTTCAAGATGCCCCAAACAATGTTTGCTTGGTCATTTTTGGAATATTCCCGAAGTTTCATCTTCAGTTCCTTCCACTGTTTGCTGGCTCTGCCTGGGTTGCTCTTCACTGGTTGCAGATGGCTGATTCCTTACTTCCTGGAAGAATTTTCTGAAATATTATACCTTCGTGGAGGTCATACCCAATGATCTTATAGGAAATTTCAATATCCTGACATTTCTTATCCTCTTTCCTTATTTTAGTTTTCTAATGTCATTTATAATCATTAGTTATATTTCATTCCAACAGAATGTAATTTCTATAGGGTAAAATTTTGGACTTGTATTTTTCATGATTAAGTTGCCTAGAAAAATTCCTGACATATAATAGGCACTGAGTAAACAGCTGTTGTATATATACATCTTCTTCATCTTTTCTTTTCTAAGTTACACACTAAACATAATTTTTCGGACACTAAAAATCATCGCAAGATCAACCTATTAAAAATGTATATCCTGTTTCCCCATAAATTTTCCAAATGGTATTACTATCAAAAACCCTTCATAAGCAGTACTTTGATAAATTTATTACATGTATTTATGACTTAGAAGTGGTTCTTCTATTAATAATGGGTTATTTAATAACCCATTATTAATGGGTTACCCATCAATAGTAACACTTGGTGCAAGAGAACCATAAAATATTGAGCTCAACTGATTTATGTAATTTAGACCCATCTATTGAAAATCATTATGCTGCAGTGTGCCTAAATTATTGATGATAAAGAGAGTAATAGCAAATTCAAGCCTTAATTTACAATAGCTAAGAAAAAGTATTTATGTAGTCATTAATTATTTTATTTGTATTTATTATGTGAGTACTAATTATTTCTTGTGTTTGAAGATTTACACTATCTGACTGAAGTTCTTGGCTTTGGAGTCAGTCAGTTCAAATTTCAGCTCAGTTATTAATAGCTGAACCTGGTAAAGTTATTTTTGTACACTTCTATATATAATATCATATTACAAATAATACTACTATTTATAAAATGGAAGCAATAAGTCCTATGTTGTGCAATTTTTAATAAAAATCTGTTAGTGCTCCTGGCACATAGTACTTGCTCAATAAATTGTATTACTAATTTTATTTCAAAGGAGCTATGATCACCCACATTAAGACTCTCAAGAAATGTCTTTGATTTTTGGATTAGAATAAATATTTTACTTGAAATAATCGTTGTTCTTTAATACAAGGAATAATATTTAAAGTTAGATTGTTTAGATCTAGCAACTGGCAACACACATATTAAACATCCCATTAAAAACGTCTGTAAGATGACCAAATAATTATAGATTTGAAAGATTTGATGTTTGTAGTTTTGTTTAACTTTTGCTTTTAACCACATCAATTGCATAAATTCATTTTCAGTGTATTTAAACAGAGTGAACAAAAATAAAAGCAATATTTAATTCTCAGTAATAAATGTAAATAATAGTAGAAGAATGTAGATTCAGTCCTCAGGACTGACTGAAAACAAACATGGTAAGAGTAAATATTCTCTAACGGTGAATGTTTCTATAAAAACCTGCCTTCAGAATACTCTTTAATGGATTAAGGATGTAATTACATGGGCCCCAGAATGTCCTGATAATTATTGGTTACTACAGAAGCATGTTACATCTTACTAAAATATGTTAACTCAAATGATGGGTTTATATGATTTCCTCTCTAAATTTTAGGTATTAAAAAATACGAGAAAAGCATTAAAAAGGGAATAATCTGGAACCAACAAATAAACCCCAATTGTTTCATAGAATTCAGACCTGTCAGAGAAGGGAACTGTTCAAAATTGAGAATTGTTTTGGTCCCATTATAGCATTAAAAAGAAACCAACAAAATCAAATGTCATTGAGTTGATTTTGACCCACTGTGACAAATTAGACAAAGTATAACTCCACACAGACTTTATAATACTGTAAATCTTTACAGGAGCCAACTGTCATATTCTTCTCCCATGGAGCAGCTGAGGGATTCCAAATGCCCCGCTTGGATTAGAAGCCAAGCACCTAGCCACTTGTTGTTCAGTGCCTTTTAGCTGTGCCCAATTCATAGTGACCCTGTACAAAACAGAACAAAACATGGCCTGCCACAGTGCCATCCTCACAATGCTTTGTACTGTGAGCCTATTGAAATAGCCACCTTGTCAATTACTCTTGTAGAAGGTCTTTCTCTTTGACACTGACCTGCTACTTCGCCACACATGATGTCTTTCTCCCGTGACTGATCTCTCCTGACAATGTGTCCAAAGTCCCTGAGAGCAAACATCTTCATCCTTGCCTCATAGAAGCATTCTGGCTGTACTTCGTCCAAGACAGACTTATTTGTTCGTTTAGCAGTCCCAGGTACGTTTAATGTACTTCACCATAACCATAATTCAAATGCATCCATTATTTCTGTCTTCCTTATTCATTGTCCAAATTTCACATGCATATAAGGCGACTGAAAATTCCATGGTCGTCAAAGTAACCCCCTTGCTCTTCAACACTATGAAGAGATATTCTGCAGCAGATTTACCGAGGCAATGATCATTTGATCTCTTGGCTGTTGCTTACTGGAATGTTGATTGTGGGGAGCTAATCTAAACTAAATCCTTGACAACATTAATCTTTTCTCCATTTATCATGATGCTACTATTGTTCCAGTTGTGAGAATTTGGGTTTTCTTTACATTGAGTTGCGATCTAAAATGAAGGTTTCAATTCTTGAACTTCATCTGCAGTTGCTTCAAATCTCCCTCACGTTCAGCACGCAGGCGGTGTCATCTGCATATCAAAGACTGTTAGGTGCCTTCCTCCAGTTTGACACCCTGATGTCAAATTATTCTTTATACAATCCACCTTTTTTATTATTTTCTTTGGGATGGGTACAAATGTGCATCTCTATCAGTCAATTTGTCAAGTAGTTTTCTTCCAAATTTCCTAGCATAGATTAGTGAGTGTGGCCTGTGTTTCATTGCCTTATTGAAACTTTTCAATTGGTATTCTATCATTTCCTGGAGGCTTGTTTTGGCTATGCTTTCAGTGTAGTTTGGACTTCTTCCTTCCTTATCACTGGGATGCACGTGTGCTGTCTCTTGAATGGTGTAAGTCCATTAGTTCTTTTTGGTGCAATGACTGTATTCTTTCTATCCGTTCAGTATTTTCCCCATCGAATCCAATATTGCAACTCAAGATTTGAAAACAAATTACTTCTTTCTGTGTAAGATATTCTGAGTGTGCCTTTTCTTTATTATTCTAGGTTTTGGCATATTTCATTGTGATATTTTCCATTTTCTTCTCAAGATGCCCTTTGGAATTTTCTGTGCAGTACTTTGACTTCATCATGTCTTCCATGTGCCTTAGCTACTTTGCAATTAAGAGCAAATTTCAGCATCTCCTCTAACATCCACTGATTTCTTTCTTGTCTTTCTAATGACCTTTTCTTTCTTCATGCACAGTTTTCATGATGTTCCCCACTACTCATCTGGTCTTCTGTCATTAGTATTCAATGTATCAAGTCTTTTTTTGAGATGTTCTCAAAATTCATGTGCAACACCTCAAGGTAGTATTTTGGCTCTCATGAACTTGTTCAACTTTGACCTGAAGTTATATATAAGCAACTGATGGTCTGCTCCACAGTCAGTCCCTGGCCTAGTTTTTGCTGCTATTCTGGAGTATCTCTGTTGCTTCCCACAGCTGTAGCCAATTTGTTTTCCATATATTCCAGCTAGAGAAATCCATCTGTATAATCTTCATGTGTGTTGTTGAAAAAAAAAAGTATTTCCAATGAAGACGTAGTTATTACAAAATTCTGTCACGCAATTTCCACTTTCATTGCCATCACCAAGGCCAGATTATGCCACTATTGTTTTTTTCTCTTTGTTTCCAACTTTTACCTTCCAATCCCCAATAATTATAAATGTATCTTGATTGCATGTTTAATCAATTTCTTCCTGAAGACATTGGTTGAGTTCTTCAACGAGTTCATCACTAATTTTGGCAGTTGGTATATAAATTTGAATAATAGTTGTATTGATTAGATTTCCTTGAATGAGGATAGATATCATCCTATCACAGACAGATCTTGATATGTCCTTGTCAATGATGAACACAGTGCTATCCCTCTTCATGGTTTCTTTCCTAGCTTGGTAAGCCATATGATTTTTATTTAAAATGGCCAATACAAATCCATTTCAGCTCAATAATGCTCAGAATGTTGATATTTATTTGTTCTATTTCATTTTGTAAAATTTCCAGTTTTCCTTGATTCATACTCTGTAGTTTCCAAGTTCCAGTTATTAATTGATGTTTGGAGTTCTTCTTTTCAAATGTATTGATGCCTCAATTGCAAATGAGTGTCCAGAAGGCTTTGCTCCTACAAGCGTAATTCTATCCACATTACTAGGGTCAGTTCTGCTTTGAGAAGGCAGCGCTTCCTCAGGCACAGTTTGGGTTTCTTCTGGACTGAGGAGGTCACCTTCTGGCACTGTCTCAGACAATGTTTTCCTTCTGTTATGAGATTTGCTGTATTCGACAACGTTTCAATTTTGTCCACAAGGTTTTCAGTGGCCAATTCCTCAGAAGTGGACAACCTATTCCTTCCTTGCTGTCTTGTTTTTGTCTGGGATCTCTGCTGAAACCCGCTCACTTTGGGTGAACTTGATGACATTTGAAATATCACTGACATAGTTTCTAGCATCACAGCAACACACATGACACCATAGTATGACAGACTGACAGACCAGTGGTGGATTTAATGACTTAATCACCAAATAACATTGCCAATAATGGATGCAACCAAAAGTCTCTTTTGCACACTTTTCAAATCTGGCAACTGTTAAAGAGTGTTCTACTTATCTGCATCTGGCTAGAGCCAAGTTAGTATTTACTTTGCATCTTTGATAAAGCTGTCATTTTTTCTGAAAGTTGAAAAATGGTGTTCTAATCTGGAGTAGAATTATTTTCTTAAAAATCTGTTTGCACATGCTACATTTATCAAACTCAATAAAATTTAATTTATCCCAATGTAAAAATTCAAATCCAGACTATTCTATTTATAAAAGGAATTTTGGTCATGTTGTTAGATACCTTTAAGGTGGCTCCACTGGCTGTTGTTAAATACATTAGGCAAACCACCTCCTTGAGGGGCTTCCTGCTTTTCCATGACCCTTTCCTTTACCAAGCATGCTGTCTTTCACAGGTGACAGTTCCCCCTGAGAGCGTGTCCAGGTTACAAAGACTATCTCTTGCAAACCTTGATTCTAAGGAACATATGTTCATTCTTCAGGCAGTCTGTGGTATATTTAATACTCCATAACACTATAAGTGGAATGCACAATTCTTCAATCTTCTGTATTCATCACCTAACTTTTGAAGGCAGATGAGTTCACTGGAAATACCATGACTTGAGGAAGGTGCCCCTTAATTTCAAAGTGACATCTTACTTTTGAAATTATTAAAGGGCATTTTTTACAGTAGATTTGCCTGGCATTTCATTTCTCAGCTGCTCTTTCTATGGGAATTGATTATAAAGCGAAGTAAAATGTAATCCTTCACAACTTCAAACTCTTCCCATTTACCAAAATGATGTCCATTGGTCAAGTTGTGAAGGCTTTTGTTTGTTTGTTGTTTGTTTGTTTCACATTGAGTTGTAATCCATATGGAAAGTTATGGTCTTTGATCTTCATCAGTAAGGGTTTCAAGTTCTCTTTGCGTTTAGCAAATAATGTTGCATCAGCTGCATATTTCAGGATGTTAATGAGCCTTCCGCCAATCCTGATGCTGAGTTCTTCTTCATATAGGTCAGCTTCTTGGATTATTTGCTCAACCGACAGATTGAGTAGATCAGTGTAAGGATACAACTCTGGCAAACATCTTTCTGTTTTAAACTCTACAGGGTCCCTTTGTTCTCTTGGAACGTCTGCTTTGATCGGAGAACAGGTGCAGCACGAGCATCATTAAGACTTCTGGAGTTCGTGCTCTTTGCAAGGGTATTTATAATTGCTATACTCCACACCGTCCCATGCCTTTGCAAAGCAAATGAAACACCCACACACATCTTTTTCATATTCTCTGCTTTCCGCTATGCTCCCTCGTGTGTGAGCAGTGATGGCTCTCTTCCACATCCTCTTCTGTATCTGGTTTGTAGAAACATCTTTTTCATATTCTCTGCTTTCCGTTACAATCCATTGTGTATGAGCAGTGTTGGCCCTCTTTCTACATCCTCTTCTGTATCTGGTTTATAGGTGTATTACTGCAACCAATTTAGAAGTATCTTCAGGAAAATGTATTTACTTATGATGTTAATTATGTTTGATTATCTTTCTTTATTTCTATATTGAAATATGAATAATTTCCAGTTGGTTGACCAAGTAACTGTCTTCCAAATTTCTTCGCATAGAGGAGTGAGCACTTTCAGTATTACAGTCATTTGATAATGCATCTCAATTGATTTTCTCACAATACTGGAAGCCTCGTATTTACTCAGTATCTTCAGTTTGCTTGAACTCCTTTGTTTTGCACCATCGTTTTTGATCATATGTTCCATCTTGAAATGCTTGAATGCCAACACAATCCATTTGCTACAATGGATTCATTTTATTTTGATGCTCCCAGCATTGTTAAATAGTTTGCCTACAACATTCTTAATTAATGCAACTGCAGTCCTGATTTCTTTTCTTTAATTCTTGAGAAATGCAGATTTGATTTTTCTCCTTTGGTTTTCTGTCTCCAATTCTTTGCGCCATTCATTGTAATTCTTTACCTTCAGAGACACTGAAATCTATGAACTCTTCTAATACCGTTTATTCCTTTTGTTTTAGCTGTTCTACTTTCAAGGGCAGTTTCAGAGTCTCTTTCACATTCACTTTGGCCTTTTCTTGACTTCTTGTCTTTTAATGACCTTTTGCTTCCTTCATGTATAATATTCTTCATGTCATCCCACAACTCACTGAGTCTTATGTCATTAGTATTTAATGCAAAAAATCTATGTTGGAGATTGTATCTGAATTCAAATGAGATATAGTCAAGGTCATGTTTGGGTTTTGGTGCATTTGTTTTAATTTTCTTCTGCTTAAACTTGAACTTGCATAAGAGCCATTAACGGTCTCTTTGGCAGTCAGCCCTGACCTTGTTCTGACTTATGATATTTACTTTTTTCGTTCTCTCTTTCCAAAGATGTAGTAAATTTGATTCCTGTGTATGCCTTGCAGCAAGTCCACTTTTATAGTTGACATTTATGTTGTTGAAAAAAAAAAACAGTATTTTCAACAAATGAGTATTTGATATTTCAAAATTCTATCATGCCAAGTGTGGTGTGATTTATAAAGGCAATGCCATATTTTCTAATTCTAATCCTGTTTCCTTGTTTCCAACATTCACATACCCATCACCTTTAATTAACAATGCATCTTAATTGTATATTTGACCAATTTAAGGCATAAGTTGGTAGAAAATTGAAACAAGTCAGGAAGAGCCAAAATAAGACTTTGTGTATATCTCACCTGAAATTTGAGAACATCACAAGAATAGATTTGACATACTGAACATAAATAATAGAAGACCTGACAAGGTGTGGGATCTCATCAGGAGTATCATATATGAAGAAAGCAATAGATCACTTAACAGGCAGGAAAGAAAGAAAATACCAAAGTGGATGTCAGAAAGAACAGGGAAACTTACTCTTGATTGTAGAGTAGCTTAAGCAATGGAAGAAATGATGCAGTAAAGGATCTGAATAGATCATTTCAAAGAGCAGCTCAAAGCGGCCATCTAGCTCAGAAGCGGCAAACAAAGCCCACATGGAAGAAGTACACCAGCCTGTGCGATCGCGAGGTGTCGAAGGAATCAGGTATAAGGCATCATCAGAACGAAAAATCTTACCATAATGAATGATGGGGGGAGTGCGGACTGCAGACCCAAAGCCCACTTGTAGGCCACTGGAGATCCCCT
>NW_022103906.1:71369615-71402138 GCF_000313985.2 Echinops telfairi | reverse complement strand
AGGAGCTGATGCCAGGGGCTTAGGCGGAGAGCAAATGTTTTGAGAATGATGAGGTCAATGAATGTACAAATGTGCTTATGTATGGATTGTGATAAGAGTTGTCTGAGCCCCTAATAAGATGATTAAAAAAAAGACAAAGCAAAATATTACGATGAAATGTGCAAAGATCATGAGTTGAGGAGCCATAAAAGGAAGAACACATAAAACAAATCTCAAACTGAAAGGACTGACGATACAAATATTGAAGGCTTGATGTACAATAGTGAAGAATTTTATGGGAAAAATATTGGATGATGCAGGAAGAATCAAAAGATGAGAGATAGAATAGACAGAGCCACTGTACTCAAACAAATTAGTCAGCCTTGAACCATTTTGAGAGGTAGCATGTGATCAAGAACAGATGCTATCGAAGAAAGAAATCCAAACTGTACTGAAGGCATTTCCTAGCAAACAAGGCTCCAGGAATTGATGAAATGCCAACTGAAATGTTTCATCAAGTCAGTGAAGCACTGTAAGCATTCACTCTTCTATGCCGTAAAAGTTGGAAGACTACTTGGCCAACAAACTGCAAGAGATCAATCATTGTACCCATTCCTAGGAAAGTTTACCCAAGGTAATGCTCAGATTATAGAACAATATCATTTATTTCACATGAAATTATCTGAAGCTAATTCAGCAGTTGCAGCAGCACAGAAATGCAACCCATATTCAGAAAAGAGTGTGGTATAAGGAATTTCACAGCTGATATCAGATAGATCTGGGCTTAAAACTTCAAGTTCCATAAAGAAGGCATAGAACTGTATAGGTCATAACAAAAAATTTATAGCATTGAGGAAAAATGGAATTCCAGAACCTCTCGTCCTCGGGTGTACATGGACCAAGAGGCAAAATGAGGCACAACAAGGGAAAAGAACGAGGAATGCTGCCTAGTTTTAAATCAGGCAAGTTGTTTGTAAAAGGTATATCATTTTCAACTTATTTATTCAATTTGTATGCTTGATAAATAAAGAAACTTGACTGTATGAATAAACATGAAATCAGGATTATAGGAAGACTTATTAACCACCTGAAATATGCAGATGGCACAACCTTACTTGGTGGAAATGAGGAATACAGCATTAATTATCAATTACAACTCAGGAAACCAAATCCTCACAACTGGATCAATAGGCAACACCATGATCAATGGAGGGACAAATGGAGCTATCGTGGATTTCATTTTGTTTGGTTCCACAATCAATGTTCTCAGACACAGCAGTCAAGAAATCAAAGAACATATTCCACAGAGCAAATCTACTGCTCAAGACTCCTTATTGAAAAGCAAGGATGTCACTTTAAGGAATAAAGTGCAGCGGATCCAAGGCATGGTATTTCCTATTTCCTTGTCTCCATGGGAAAGTTGGACAATACATAAGGAAGACAGAAAATTTGCTTTGATGCATATGAATTATGGTGCTGGTGAAGATTACTGAGCGTGCCATAGACTGCCAGAAGTTCAAAACACTGTCTCGGAAGAAAGACAACCAGAATGTCCCTCAGAAATGAGGCTGGAGAGATGTCATTTTATTGTAATCAGGGCAGGTTAGCAGGAGAGACTGGTCCCTGGAGAGACTGGTCCCTGGAAAAGGTCACCATGCTTGGTAAAGTTGAAGGGCAGCGAGAAACAAGAAGACCCTTGAGGACATGGACGGACACAGCGGCTGCCGCAGTGGACTCAAACATAACAGCAATTGTGAGGATGGAGCAATTGTGAGGAAGCGGTGGTTCCTTTTGGTCTGCCCAGGGGGACGGACAAGAGAACCCGTGGGGGAAGGGAGACAGCATAAAATATGAAAACAATTTATAATTTATCAAGGGCTCATGAGAGTGGGGGGGGGGAAGGAGGGGGAAAAGGAGCTGATACTAAGGGCTCGAATAGAAAGTAAATGTTTAGACAGTAATGATGGCAACATATGTACAAATATGCTTGATACAATTGATGTATGGATTGTTATAAGAGCTGTAAGAGCCCCCAATAAAATGATCATTTAATTTTTTTTAAAAAAGGTTTATTATGAGTCAGAACCATCTCAACAGTAGCTAATATGAGCAATGCCCAGGTTATTGATTTTTGAGGGTTACTGTTGTGAGTAATTCCCCAAACATTGATCATTCCATTTCCATTTTGGCGCCTTACTGTTCTCTGAGATTCATCCTTTGTACATTCTACTCTCTGATTAAGATGTTTTCACAACTCTTTCTTCTCATTTTGAACCATGCCAAATCGCCAGAGGAAGGTCATGGTAGCTTTGCTCTATCCCTGCCATTGAAGAAATTAGACTCAAATTTGAGGAGGCAGCTCTTGCCCAGTTATATTTTGAGTGTCTTCACGTGTGATGGGCTCATCTTTTGGCACTACAGTAGACGATGATTTGCTCCTATTTATCAGATGCTCAGTGATTAATCCTTCATAAGTGAACTGCCTAGTTCATCTTACTTTTTCTTGCTCTAGAAGCTTCAGTAAACATTGATCACCCTGACCAACTCTGCTGGAATCAGTAATCCTAGTGGTATAGTTTCTAGTATCATGGTAACACATAAGCTACTGCAGAGGAAGAAATTGACAGAATAATAGTGGCCAAAAGAAATACATATATATCATGAAAATGCAAATGGTAATAACTTGATAACAGTAAACCATCAAATTTAATGTTGATTCTGGCCTTTTTAAAATAGAGCAGAGGTAACTCTACTAATTCCCTGTTTTTCAGCTATTCATATCCATACATTTTAATAATCAGTGAGCACTCAAATATCTTGATTTATTGGTTGATATATCACTTCCATAAGCTGAAATTATATACATGACAATTTGACTGTTGTATGCTTTTTTCCCATCTCCATATTTTCTAATTCATTCATGTATCACAATTTTTGTTTTTATATTTATGTAAATTTTTAAGGCTTAGCTAAATTATTAGGTTAATATTTTATTTCTCATAGATCATTATTTTTACTTAGCCTGAATACTTTACTCTTTTACTTTTTTATTTGGTAGTTTTCATTGCATCTCTAGCTAAATCTTCACATACACTTTCTAATAACTGCAAATGGCCCATCAAAACAACTTCAATGTGCCTGGTAATTTATGTGCTTTATTTTTCCCTTCCTAGAGCCTCCTGACATTCTATTCCAATTGAGTCTCATTGTAATCTAAATCTACTGTCTGGAGCTAGGTCTCCTTTTCACCAACCTCCTGGGACATCTCTTAGATTACTTGTCTCTGAACTCCATCTTATCATTTTAGATTGACCCTCATATTTTGTTTGGGGAAATCTCTTAGTAGCCTCATGAGAATAAGCATATGTGAAGTAAATTTCTGAAACTTTGCCTAAAAGCAATGGAAACTATGTTTTAGATTTCTATGTTTTATAAAAAGTGATGGCGACAGACGGGTTGTGGGGAGGAGATGAGCCAGTCAGGTTGCAATATAGTACCGATGAAACATATAACTTTCCTCTAGTTCTTTAATGCTTCCTCCCCTTCCACTATCATGACCCCAATCCTACCTTACACATCTGAGCAAACAAGAGCAGCTACACGGGTCCAGATAAGAGCTGGAAACACAGGGGATCCAGGACTGATAAACCCCTCAGGACCAACATTGAGAGTAGCCATAGCAGGAGGGTAAGGAGAGGTGGGGGGAGATAGAGGGAACCCATCACACTCATCTACATATAACCTCCTCTCAGGTAGATGAACAGCAGAAAAGTGGGTGAAGGGAGACATTGGTCAGTGTAAGACATAAAAAATAATAATTTATAAATTATTAAGGGTTCATGAGGGAGGCGGGATGGTGGAGGGAGGGAAAAAATTGAGCAGCTAATACCAAGGGCTCCAGTAGAAAGCAAATGTTATGAAAATGATGATGGCAAAAAATGTACAAATGTGCTTGACCCAATGGATGGATGGATGGATTGTGATGAGTTGTATGAGCCCCCAATTAAAAAAAATTAGTGAAGTTAGTATTCTGTTGAATGAGTTAAAATATATCATCGACAGTGAACCTGAAACATAAGGAATCTTCCACCTAAGCATTAGCTATTATTGTCATGATTAGTATATATTCTCCCTTTAGTGCTATTTTTAAGATATCCAAAGTCATTCTGATTCCACGTACTAGTCCATCTATGTAGCTTATCTTTTCTGCTGGTACTGGCCTGTGTCCTTATTCTTAGCACCGCATCATGTTGAGATTGGAAGTTTTCCATCTACATCTTGCACAGCTTTCCCCCAAGCCAGGGTCTTTCAGATTGGACAAGGGAGAAGGATTTGTGCGGACTCTTCCAAAGGCAGAGAAGAAAAAGAAACACTACTTCTCCACATCACAAGGCAGACACAAAAGCTTCAGTGCAGAGCTGATGTGAGAATTGTACATCTTCTGGTGACTTAGTGTAACGTATTGGGCTATTAACCGCATGTTCAGCAGTTTGAAACCACTAGCTGCTATGTGGGAGAAAGACGAGGCTTTCTACTTTCATCAAGAGTGACAGCCTGGGAAATGCACCGCGACAGTTCTCACTCAGGTTGCGTGAGTCTGAATCTACTCATTGTCAGGGAGGTTTTGTGTGGTTGTATTCTAACACCTACCAAATCTGGTGCTACAGGAAGCAGAGAGTATCAGTCGTGCTTTGAGTTCTTTGAGTTTCATTTCCCCATTATTTCAGGTAGTTTTATGTAAGCTTAATCATCCACATTAAATACTGTCTGGCCTGCAACATTTAAAATGGCTTCTATTTTCCTGTAAAATTTTGGAATGGCATTAGCTTCTGTATTTTGCTACTATATAGCGAAAAATAAAAAGAGCTAAGCTGAGCAGTTAGGGAGTGGAAAGGGAGGAATCTGAGATTCTTATATATAAAGCAGAAAATAGGATAGTTGTTATGCAGTGACAACCCATTTAGCAATATTTGATTAACTTGGGAGAGAAACTCTGTGTAAGAAACAGGGTATATGTGTAGAGGCATCAATTGGCTGCCCTATTTATCATGAGAGGAGCACAGGGAATTATTAGTTGATTCACAAATAATTAAAAGAGAGCCCCAAATGTGGTATCCTAAAGTGTGGGCTCAACACTTACAAGATAACTTGGGGTTGGGGGGAGCTTTAAGTAACTAAAGCCCAATATAACTTCTTCGTGAAGCAAAAGGTCATCTTTATGAAAAAGATAAAATATAAGATATATAGAGTCCCTCTATTTGTTAAATAACCTCAAAGTCTTCATTACTCAGTTGAAAGAGAAAGGCTTGGTAGTAAAGAAAGGAATCAGTAGGCATAGAGAATAGGATCGGAGTCTAAATATTAGCACATGGAGCTGTGCAGAAACATACAGATAAGAATTTTCTTATGTTAAAGGAAGGGATTGCAGGCATCCTGTGCCAAAGAAACCAGAAACCTGTTCTAATCTTGTGATTCTTCAATAAATCTTAAAATAATCCTTGGCAGGCAGTTGTCAGTTTTCCCAATACTCCTTCACAAGAAGTCGCTGCGATTGTCCTGTGTCAGCATCAGCTTCCGAGTTAACCAATCGACCTTGCGTTAACGTGAGCAGTGCATTTCCTTGAAACTTTCCGTGAAAATTCCTGTGAAAAATGATTGGGGATCTTTATCCAATAAAGTTTTAATATTTGAAATACATAAAACACTTTTACCACTTCATAGCAAAACAAATAACCTGATCCCCCAAATGAGCAAAAGGCCTGAATAGATCCTACACTAAAGAGGATATCCAAACCCAATTAACCCATGAAAAATAAATAAATAAATACTCTCATTAGCCATCAGAGAGATTCAGATTGAAACTACAATGATACATGCAAATCACTCCTCCTAGACAGGTGATGATTAAAAACAACAATGAAGTAACATACTTATAAAGATTTGAAGAAATTAGAACACATCCATTGCTGTTAGTAGTGTACATCAGTACAACTATTGGGGTAAGAAATATGAAAATTCCTCAAAAATTAAAAATAAAAGTACTGTGTTTAGTTACTGTGTCTAAATGCCCTTAATTTGATTCCTACTCATAACAGACTCATGTACAACAGGAGGAAATAGTTACCAATTCTGTGCCATTCTCATAAGTATTAAGTTTGAGCAAATAGCTTTACCCACTCTGCCAATCCACGTGCGTGAAGGTCTACATCTTTTTCTCTGACCATCTGCTACCACAGCATGGTGTCCTCCTCCACGGACTGGTCCTCCCTTCTGATAACATGTCCAAAGTACATGAGACAAAGATTCACCATCCTCACTTCTAAAGAGTATTTTAGCTGTACTTACTCCAAAAGAGATTTGTTGCTTCTCTGAAAGCTTATGGTACTTAAAATATTCTTCACCAACACCATAATTCAAATGCATCAGTTCTTCTCCAATCTTTCTTACTCATTGTCCAGGTTTCAGGTGCATAAGAGCTGACTGAAAACAGCCTGGCTTTGCCCAGGTACACCCGAGTCCTCAAAATGACATATTTGCTCTTTAGCACTTTAATGAGGTTTTTTTGCAGCAAATTTGTAAGGCAATGTGTCATTTAATGACTGTTGTTTCCATAATTATTGACTTTGGATTCAAGTAAATTAAATCCTTGACAACATTAATCCTTTATGTATCAAGTTGCTGTGCATTGGTCCCATTGTGTGTATTACCCAGTAATTTCAATTCTAGGGCAATATTAGTCATAATGAACATTGAGGTTCAGATATATGTTGTAATATGGAAGACTGTAAGGACATTGTGCTGAATTAAATACATCAAAAGCAAGGAACATATACTGCAAGATTTCACTGTTATGAAAAGACAGAAGTAGGTGGACAAATAGAGACTAGTGACTATAATGCTTACCAAGTATGGAAAAGAGGAAGAGATAGGGAATAATTCTCTAAATAATAATGAAGTTTTATTTATGGTAATGGGAAAGGTGACAAAGAATAAAGATAACGGGTATATCACTTTACTTATGTTAATGATGATCAACAACAATACAGAAAACAGCAACACTTAACTGGCAAATGTTATGTTACATATAATCGAACAACAATACCATCCTTAAAAAAAAAGAGACTGCCACTGTTGATACTTCGTGAAAACAACCGCATCCTACGTGATGGATTTCTTGGTTGAAAAGTGTAAGTCTGTGGTTTTAAAAACTAATCCAGTCAATTGAAGCACAATGATTAACTCACTCAACTGCTAATCAAGGTCAGAAATTTGAGTCCGCCTATGCACAGCAGAACCAAACGCTGCCTGGTCCCTCCCGCCGATCCACATAATCAATCCTGTGCTTGAGCCCCCGTAGCAGCCGCTGTCTTTTTCGCTGTCCCTCTATTCCACCAGGGCAGGCCTGGGCAGTGTTATTTTCTGTTGCACATGAGCTTGCTGTGGGTTGGAACCGACCCAATGGTGCCTGACAGCAACAACAACCACTACTTGCAAAGCAAGCTGTCCTGCTCCAGGGACTGGTGTCTCCTGACAGTACGTCCAAAGCACATGAGACAAAATCTCACTATCCTTGCCTCTAAGGAGCATTCTAACCATACTTGATCCAAAACAGAACGGTTTGTTCTTTTGGCAGGGTAAGTTACTCTCAGTATTCTTTGCCAGCACTGTAACCAAAAACACATCAATTCCCGTAAACATTGCAGTCTATGAAATCTTATCAGAAAATTCTTCCCTGTCTTATAGAGCAGTTATGAGTCCAAACTGACTCAAAGATATCCAACAACAACAACAACAACACAACACTCTAGCATCTTTAAAGTTTGAAAGGGCCACCCAGCATCCAATGGGACTCTATTTACCCAGCAGGAGATCCATGGGTCAGAGAAGGAGATAAACTACGATATTAATTGTACCCATGGACCACTGACCCCTCTGTAACAAGACCAGAAGAACTGGATGGTACTTGGCTATCACTAGAAAACATGTTGATCATTGGGGAAATGGGTGGATCCTAATCAAAAGAGATATAATTTTGTAATAGAACACAAATTCTTGGATTCCAGACTTTCCATACCAACTGAGACAGACTAGAGCAATATAAGTGTATAGAGTTATTAGTTTTACCTTTAACCAAAATGTCTCCTGAAGTCATTCGTTGCCTAACAGTTTAGCTCAATAGTAAAGGTATTAATAGCAATACCTCTAATGTTAAGGATCTTTATATGTATAGGCTCAAATTGACAATAGTCAATCTACATTACAGAGGAGACAACTAGGGAATGCCCATTCTTGATCACACACTCACTTTTGGATAGATCACCATTCACCATATCCTTTGATACTGTGGGTTCCTTCCGTCTCTTCTGAAGCTGCTGCATCGTTCAATTTCTCCATGGAAGTTGCGGTCTTTCCACTGGAGGCACGCGTTCTTTCTCCAGTTCTATCAGCTTCAGAAATGCCGAGCGTGTTCTTCATGGGGGGTTTCTTACTCCAGGAATTTTCTTATTCCATCAGAATACTCTCTTCTTGTTTCCCTTTGAAATGTCCTGTTCAGCGCTTTCACGTCATCATTTCGTCCAGTCATTTTAGTTTCTCTGTTTTTAAGAGCACATTTTAGAGTCTCTTCTGACAAGCAGTTTGATCTTCTTCTTTCCTTTTGTCTTTTTAATAATCTTTTGCTTTACTCATGCACGATGTTCAGGATGTTGTTGTTGTTGTTACATGTCATAGAGTCACTCCGAGCCACAGTGACCGTCTGCACACAGAAGAAAATACTGAGTGGTCCTGCATCATCCTCACAATTGTTCCTATGCCTGAGCCCATTGATGCAACCACTGTGTCGATCCATCTTGTTGAGGGAGTCCCTCTTTTTCACCGCCCCCTCCTCTTTACCAAACATGCTGTCCTTCTCCAGGGACTGGTCTCTTCTGATATGCCCACATTATATAATAGAAGTCTTGCCATCCTGAATTCCAAGGAGTACTTCGGACTTACTGCTTCTAATACAAATCTGTTTATGTTTTAGCAGTCCATGGTACGTACTTTCAATATTCTTCTCCAACACCACAATTTAAATGCAAATTACCATGAATTCATTCCACAATTCATCTGAAGTAATTTGTATCCAATGCATCCAATATTTTCTTGATATGGTCTCTAAGTTAAGGTAGGATATATTCAAATTCATAATTTGGCTCTGCTTAACTTGTTTTAATTTTCTTAAGCTTCAGCCTGAACTAGCATATGAGCAATTGATGAACTGCTTCAGTTGGCCTCTGATCTTGTGTTGGTAGATGACATCATCTCCATCCTCCCTTTCCACAGATGTCGTCAGCTTGATTCCTGTGCATTTCATCTGGTAAGGTCCACATGTATAATTACGGTTCTATGTTGTTGAAAATGATATCTCCAAGGTATAAGTCCTTGGTCTTGCAAAATTCCATCATACAATTTTCATCTTTAATTTAAGTACCAAGACATAATTCCACTACTGAATGCCCTCATTATTTCCAACTTTTGTATAGTAATCACAAGTAATTATTAATGCATTTTGATTGTGTGTTTAGTCAATCTCACACTGAAGAACTTGATCAAATACTTCACTTTCTTACTGGTTTAAGTGGTTGGAGTAGAAATGTGACTAGTGGTCATATTAACCACTCTTATTTTAAATATATAGACATTATACTATCACAAACAGCATTATACTTCAATGATGACAGATATCTAAATGTGCTTTTTGACAATGAATGCAATGCCATCCCCTTTGAACTTTCCTTTTCTACCATAATAGACCATATCCTTGTCTGATTAAAAATGATCAATAACAGTCATTTTCATCTCAGGAATGACTAGGTATTGATATTTATGCACTCCATTTCATGCAGTAAAGACTGCCTTCTTAGAAATATTATGGGGAATGTTAGTCTGTTGTATCTAGTCAGTATACGTTGGATTACACTTGTTGAAATTGGTTGGTTTTATTTGTTGACTTTGGGTTTGTTGTTTTGCTTTGTATTGATCAATCCACCAAAATAACTCAATTAGAACATATTGAAACAATGTGCACATTATGTGGTTCTTAGGTTTTGCATCAACTTGACTGGCTCAGGATTCCCTCTAGGTTGGCAGCTGAGTCCTAGTAACCCCCAGTGGCGGGATCAGCATAATGTAATCAGTTTCCCCATGTGATTTGCGAGGAGCAGCCATGCAGTTATCAAATGAGGGTGGAATAAAAACCCCTAATGCAGGTCACATCCCTGATGAATTAAGAGGAAGTTTCATCTGGGGTGAGGCCTACTTTCTATATAAGTGGATGCTGTGGGGTCAATAGCTTACTTTTTGCCGGGTTTGTGCCCTGAACTTAGCTCATTATTGCCTTAATCTTTGGACCGGAGCCGATGATCTACCATGTTGCCTGGTGATCCTGAAAGCCATCCCTGGACTCATCTGCCTCTTCAGCCTGCTATCAGCCTGTGGTGTTCTTACAAATATCGGGGACATACATCCCGAACGCTACAAGAATCAAAGGATGTCTCCACCTTAATACCAGACCCATGGGACTGGGGCAGGGCAGGTTTGCTTCTGCAACAGTATGAACTTTTTACTTGATCTCTTCTCTCTCTTTATCATCTATCTATTTATCATCTATCTATCTTCTCCAGAGGACCAAATTCCCATATACTGCTACTGGCAATGTGCATTGCTACAATAACTTTGAAAATCTGTTGTCCTTGTTAGCTTTTTGAACAATTTGAATATAGTCTGCTTGAACAATAGGCAGAAGCCAGTATTTGGGGTGTGGAATTGCTAGCTTGAAGTGCACGTTGGGAGTTTGCAGATGCCAACTAAGCAGAGCCTTGAGGACAGAATAAAAATGTAATTTTAAATCTGTGTTCTGTGTAAAAAAAGAGTATGGTTTTAGCAAAGGGACATGTGTATTCAAATTATAATTCTGTGCTCCTTTTGTTGCTGTATGTGGAGAATGAAACAAAGAGAAGTAAGAAAAAAAGTCAGAGAGAAGAATTAGCAAGCATGTATTGTTGCTAGGTGCTGCTCCGTCTATACTGACTCAAAACCTCCTGGTGTAAAACAGAACAGCACTGCTCAGTCCAGGAGCCCGGGCCAATTGTCAGGTTGGAAGTCATTGTTGCAGTACTGGGTGAAGGCATGGGGGGAGGAGGATCCTACATTTCACAGAGCCTCTGTTTCAGGAGGATTGGGCTTTTCCAGGAGCTGCTCCCTCCTCTCAGCATATTTACAGTTCGTGAGAAAACGTTTCACCGCTCCATCTTGCTGCTTGCTTCTTTCAGTGCTCTTTGTCAACACCACCCTTCAACTGCATTGATATTCTATAGCATTCTAGATTCATTGTAGAGTGTTCACGTGCACAGGAGGTGAAGGAAAACATCCAGTCCACCTTTGTCCTCTAAGCGTCAACTTTGCGCTCAGATTGCTGAGACAATCAAACTGACAGTGTACAGTTTTGTACACAGAGTGTGAAAAACACTAGGAAAAAAGATGATTTCTATTGCTGGGTTCCCACCATTGAGTCTTATATGAGTATGTTGTTTGGCAATTCAGAATATAGGTGAAGTTTAACGCACCATGTTTGCTCTCAAGTTTAGTCTTTATAGGCTGACTTTTTATTCATTTTTAAGTTACATTTATTACTCCTCTCATGCATATTTGGGAGCTGATATGATGAGAACTGTTTAAAGGAGAGGGCAGGGTGCATAAAACAAATCAACCTAGTATCTCTCTACAAGACAAAATGCTAAGAGTTTCCCATAGGAACGGGGCTCTGAAAGTATAAGAAAGAAATAGTGGGGGTTTTTCTGAATAAATAATCACCTTTTCTGGATTTCCTTATATAAGAAGAATAAAGACAATAAACCAAGTTAAAAATGTTGTAATAATAGCAGTAAATATATTACTTTGGGTTAATTCATTTATCCTTCAACTAAATAATTAAGACAGCGTTCCATGCTTTTATAATATTTTTATTTAAATTGAGCTACTTTATCACAAACTAAGCAATCTGTATTATCAGAAATTAATAGCTGATTTGTTGCTTTTACAGTGACCTTTTTATTATTCTTGTTTTTAAGACCACATTTATCTTTATTGTCTGTCTGGAAAATGCATATTCTAAATTATAATATGCTCCATCTTGAGTGATTGAAATAATAAGTAGACAGTATTGCAAAGCAGTCTATGATATTTTCCTTGAATATCTCGTACTCTGTTTGCAATGTGCAAATACAATTGCTCTTGATAATGTGGCAGATCAATTTAATGCTAATTGGTAATTAACATTAACAACCAAACAGACTGAATATAATGCCATTTTTATAATGAAAATGCTTTATTAAGAGTAGCTCAGTATTACATGTAAATAATTTAGATTGCAGCTTCTAAATTAATTACACAGAAGGAATACCAGCTTTTCACCTATTACAGATTCTATTACAATAATTTAGATCATTTATCACCCTCAAGTGAAGGTATTCGATTCATTTCTATAATTTATAGTGATTAAACTATGAGAAAACATTGATTTTTAAATCAATGGATAATTGAAATAAATTAATTTCTAAACTTAATGTAAGTTTAGTTCTCACGAAGACCTTTTCTTGGCTCTTTTAGAGATTAAATCAATCTTTAAAAAAACACTTTTGAAAATGGAACTTCAAATGATAATTTTGTTATAAAAGTAGTATTCACCTATCCTCTGGGATCCTTCATTAAAAATATTTCCAAAGCAATGGTGTCAGTGGTTCATTGAACCGGCACAGCTTCATGAAGTCTGGAGTCCATGAGATGCTGAATCATTACTTGAGATAATCTTTACTCTTTTTTTAAAAAGTTATTTATTTTTAATTGTTTTTATTTAAATGCTATTTTGGGGGGCGCTTACATCTCTTATCACAATCCCTAAATTCATCCAATGTGTCAAGCACATTTCCACATATGCCACTGTTATCATTTTCAAAGCATTTTCTTCCCACTTGAGCCCCTGATGTCAGCTCCCCATTTCTTCCCCCTCCCTTCCCTGCCCACCCTCCTACACGAACCCTTGATAAGTTATAGATTATTTTTTCTATATCTTACATCATCCTCCATCGTCCCTCCCCTACTTTTCCATTATTCATCCCCCTGGGAAGGGATTCTATGTGATACTTGTGATTGATTACTCCTATCTCCTCCCACCCTCCTCTAACCCTCCTGGTATCTCTATTCTCCTTGTTGACCCTGAGGGGTTTATCCATCCTGGATTCCCTGTAGGAGTGTGCATTATCCGGTCTACTCTGATTTGTAAGGTAGAATTGAAGTCATGATAGCGGGGTGAAGGAAGCACCAAAGAACTAGAGGAAAATTGTGTGTTTCATCGGTGCTATACTGCACCCTGATTGGCTCATCTCTTCCCTGTGACCCTTCTGTGAGGGGATGTCCAATTGTCTACAGATGGGCATTAGGTCTCCACTCCATGCCCCCCTCATTCACATTGGGTATGCTTTTATTCTGGGTCTTAGATGCCTGATACCTGATCCCATCAACACCTTATGCTCACCCAGGCTGGTGTGCTTCTTCCATGTGGGCTTTGTTGCTTCTGAGCTATATGGCTGCTTGTTTATCTTCAAGCCTTTAACTTAAACCAAAGATGCCCCCTGGCATTTTCTTAATACCAACCAATACTTAGGTTTAACTAGTTAAATAAAGAAATCCTTAAAATGATTCTTTTCAAGAACTATCTGTATGGAATCAGTCACCACTGGTCCATCAGTGTGGCCTCCTGGACAGTTTGCTGATGGGGCATGGGACAAATAAAGAAAAAAAGCTAAAAACAGTTCCATTAATAAATAGAACTGGGGTATATAAAGTTTACACTTAAAAATAGAAATTGTTTAAAATGGATTGGAGCTCACAAAGATTTATATCGTAGGCTTTAGTGAGTCAAAACTGATTAGTATTGACCATTTTGAGTAGTATAATCACATGGCTTACTATATGAAAGATAATATAGAAACCGGTATTTATCTTACAAATCTAACAGGTTTGAGAGGGGCATGATCTGTCATGAGAAGACTTATAGATAAGAAAAAGGACAGCTGCAGTTGAGGCGTTGGGGTCCCTGCAGTATAGACACTCCAGGGCCCTGAACTTTACTTGAGGCAGGCTTAAATACCCTTTCTGCACTTAGCCTATAACATGTGACTGGTTTGCACAAAGGGCCAGTTCATAATTCTCTGAAGGTTTGCAAAGAAGCATGAATACATCAGCAAAGTTCATCACAGACAGGAGGGGAGGATAAAGTTGGGAACCCGAAGTAACTGATGTTTGCAGACTGCTGCTGCCTTCTGCAGTTTCAGTCAGCGATTGGGAGCCAAGTGTCTGTTTATCTCAGGAGGAGCCATTTATCTCAACAGGCCAGCCATTGCTTCATCAGCTCCCATGGCCGAGCCATCAGCATGCTCCATGAGCCATGAACCATGGACGGGGGTGGTCCTGTCCCATTTGCCTTAGGAGCAGACAACTGTCCCCCCACAACTGTATGGAAAACAGCAAACTGAAGAGGTATCAACTCTCATTAATAATAATAAGAAAAAAACATTTTAAGATCTAGCTTGAAGAATAATGCTCTTTTTTATTAGATAAAATATATGTTTCAGAAAATATCATTCAAATTGCTTCACTCACTGTTAATGCCAATGATGAAGTTGAAGAATTCTGCCAGTTTTTTCCGTTGAAAATTGATCAAACGTGCAATCAAGATGCTTTGATGGATGGCTATTGAAATGGAACGATAGGCAACAAAGAGAAAGGATCAGTAGTTGGAAAATATGCCTGGTAATAAAAATGAAGCCAAAGACCACATGATAGAATTTTCCAGATCAATCGCTTCTTAATTATATGATATATTTCAGCCACGTATTAAATGCTTATATCGCTGGACTCGCCAGAAGGAATGCACATCAATCAATTAGACGACACCTGTAGGAAGACGTTCAATATCATCAACCAAAATGAGGCTTAGAGCTGATTGCAAAACAGAAAGTTTTGCTCATGTGAAAGTTCAGGTTGAAGCTGAAAAAAAATTATAACAAGCCCATGAGAGTTAAGGTTTGAGCCCTCAGTCTTTTCTATCTGAACTTAGAGACCATTTCAAAGACAAACTTATTGAACAACACTAATGACCTGATAAGCTGTGGAATGACATCAAGAACATCATTCATGAAGAAAGGGAAATGTCACTAAACAGATGGCAAAAGTGAATTCCAGGAGAAATGCTGCAAACAGTGAAATTGAATGGAAGAATTGATCGAGTAAATAGTGGAACAGAAAATTCCAAGGGCAAGGAGAGGAGACAATAAAGTATCAATGTAATATGCAATAACATGGAATAAGAAAGCTAAAAGGAAGTACCATATATACTCGAGTATACAACGACCTGAATATCAACCGAGGCACCTAATTTTATCACAAAAACTGCATTTTTTTAAAATGTTGAAAAATGAGGCTTATACATGAGTATATGGGTACATGTTCAACACGTATCAACTGGAAGAACTGAAGGAAAAATCTAATCCTCAAGTTATGAAATAAGGCATTAAGCATCAAAGTAAGACAAAATAATACATACAGATGAGAGGGATGCTGTTATTAGGTGCCACCCAGTCTACTCTGGCCACTAATGGCCCCATAAAGCAGAAGAAGACACTCCACTTCTGTGCCATTCTCACAATCGTTCCTGTGCCTGAGCCCGTCGAAGCAGCCACTGTGTCCATCCATCTTGTTGAAGGCCTTCCTCTTTTGCACTGACCTTCTACTTTAGAATACATGTTCTTTGCCAGGGACTGGTTTCTCCTGATATGTCCAAAGTATGTAAGATAACGTCTTGCCATCCTTATCTATAAGGAGAACTCTGGTCTTATGTTTTCCACTACAGGTCTGTTTGCCCTTTTAGAAGTCCATCATGGTACTTTTAATATTTTTCTCCAGCACCACAATTCAAATGCATTGATTCTCCTACAGTCTTCCTTATTAAATATCCAAATTTCACATACATAGGATGCAATAGAAAATATCTTGTCTGTGTCAAGCAAACCTTAGTCTTCAAAGTAACATCCTTCCTCTTCAATATTCTAAAGAGATCTTATGCAGCAGATTCACCTAATGCAACATGTCTTTTGATCTCTTGACTACTTCTATCATGAGCATAGATGTGGATCCAAGCAAGAAAAATTCTTGAAAATTTCAACCTTTTCTCCATTTAGCTTGATATTACCATTTTATCCAGTTGGGAAGACTTTGGTCTTTCTTACATTGAGTTGTAATCCACAGGGATGGCTACAATGCTTGATCTTTATCAGCAACTGTTTCAATTCCTCCTAATTGACAGCAAGCAACGTTGTGTAATCTGCATATCACTGGTTGTTAACAAGTCTTACTCCAATTCTTGAAGAGGCAAGAGGTGTCAACCATGGTGATGTGTGTCCCTTCCAACAGTGGAGTAGAGCCTTCAGGATCTTCCTTTGCTGATGGGGCATGAGTCAAGTAAAGAGATACAGCTGCAAATATCTTCTAATGATCAGGACTTTTAATGTGTGAATTATGAATTTAGGAAATTTGGAAGTGGTCAAAAATGAACTTGAGCTCAAGAAGATTGATGTTCTAGACATTGATGTTCTGAAATGGACTGATATTGACCATTTTGAATCAGAAAATCATTTGATTCACTATGTTGGGAATAGCACAATCAAGAGCCATTCATTATCAGAAAGGATCTTGTTAAATCCATCATATGGTAATGCTTTCCATGATTGAATTCTATCTATCTGCTTTCAAGGAAATCCAATTAATAAAACTATTATTCAAATTTATGCACCTACTAAAATGATAGAGTTGAAGAAATTTAAGAATTATACAAATGACTTCAGTTCAAAATCGGTCAACCATGTAGTCAAGATGCATTGATAATTATTAGTGATTTGATTGCAAAAGTTGGAAACAAAGAGGAACAAAAAGTAGTTAGAAGATATGGTCTTAGTGATAGAAATGAAACAGGAGATCACAATATAGAATTTTGTAAAACCAACATCTTGGTCATAGAAAATGCCCTTTTTTAACAACATAAAAGGTGACTATACACATGGACTTCCTCAAATGGAATATACAGAAATTAAATTGACTACATCTGTATGAAGACTGATATATAGAGAAGATCAATATTAGCAGCTAAAACCAGACCAGGAGCCAACTGTGGAACAGACCATCAATTGCACATATGTAAGTTAAGGATACAGTTGAAGAAAATTAAAGCAAGTCCACAGGAGCCAAAGTACAACTTGAGTCTCTCTCACCTGGATTTTGAGAACATCTCGAGAACAGATTTGGTGCACTGAATCCTGACAGATGATCTGATGAGTGGTGGGAGGTCAAGGCCATCATTCATGAAGAAAGTAAAATACCATTAAATTGACAGGAAAGATCAAAGTGAATGTCAGAAGAGACTCTTAAACTTGCTTTTAGTCAAAAAGTACCTAAAGCAAACCGAAGAAGAGATGTGAAGTCAAGAAGCTCGAGGAGACACCGCCAGATATTAATGTGTGAAGTCCTATAATAAGAAAACCAAAAGGGACGAGCACACGCAACATATCTGAAATGGAAAAAAATCAAGAAAAAATGCAAGCCTGTAGTTTCGATCTTAAAAGAGTCTGTAGGCAAAATATTGAATGATACAGAAAGCATCTAGGAAAAACATGGAAGAATACACAATCACTATACCAAAAAGAACTACTCGGTATTCACCATTTGAGGAGATGGCAGATGAGTATGAATCTCTGGTGCTGAAGGAAGAAGTTCAAGTGGCACTGAATGCACTAGCCAACAACAAGGTTCCAGGAATTGATGAAATACCAATTGAAATATTTCAGCTAGCTGGCGAAGCACTATAAAGACTCACTTGTCTATGCCAGGAAATTTAGAAGACAGTTACTTGGACCACTGACGGGAAGAGATCCAGATGTGTGCCTATTCTAAAGAAAGGTGACCCAAAGGAATGCTCAAACTATAGAATGTTATCATTGATATTGCACACAAGTAATATTTTGCTTAAGATCATCCAACAACAGTTGCAGTAGTACATTGATGAGGAATGGTCAGAAGTTCAGGCTGTATCAGAAGAGGATGTGAAACAGGGATATCATTGATGATGTCTGACGAATCACTGATAATACCACGAAGATATTTACTTGGATTTCGTTGCAAAGTCATTTGTGTGGATCTTCATAAACTGTGGATGATATAGAGAAGAATGTGAATTTCAGAACACTTCATTGTGCTAGTGTGCTCATGAAAGAATGTGTACATGAATCAAGTGGCAGTGTGCAAATAGAACAAGGGAAAAATGCATGGTATAAAATTAGGAAAGGTGTGTGTCAGGCTTGTTTCCTCTCGCCATGCTTGGTCAATCTGTATGCTGAGCAAATCATTAGAAAAGCTGAATTCCATGAAGAATATGCAAGGGATAGATATGTACAATGATGCTGCTTTGCGAACTAAAGGGGGAAATAGTCCAAAAATGATTGCAGCAGTGACTGTAAGAAATTCAATTTGAATTCGGAAATGGTTGTAGAACATGGGCTATTATGGTGACATAAGATGGAGCTCGGCTAAAAGCTGAAAAGATTAGAAAGAGGCTTACTTCCAGTTTATGAACTATGTTTGAATAACAAACAATGGATGAAGAATAGTAATTCTAGCACATTTGATTGTGTTATGTGGAATGTCTTGAATAGACCAAGAAGTGCCTGGTTTGAAATAAGGAATGGTGTGCAATTAGGTTATATTCCTTAACCATACTCATTCAATTTGTATACTTATCAATAATCCCCAAAGCTGGAAAATATGAAGAAAAATAGGAGTCAAGATAGGAGAAAGATTCATAAAAATAAAACAAACTCCCCCACAACTAGTCCAATAGACAATGTCATGTTAAATGCAGACATGAATAAAGTTGTCAAGGATTTCATCTTGCTTGGATCCACAATAGCACTCATGGAAGCAATAGTCAAGATGTCAAAGTATTTTTTGCATTAGATAAATCTGCCACATCAGACATCTTTAAAGCATTAAATACCTATGATGTCACTATGGGAACTAAGGTGCACCTGACCCAAGTCACTGAAATGTCATTCCTTTCATCTGCATGTGGAAGCTGAATAACAAATAAGGAATAGGGCAGGAGAAATAGGCATTTGAATTACGGTGCTTGGCATGAATATTGAGAAGACTGGACAAGCAAACCCGCCTTTGAAGAAAACAGTCACAATGCTCCATAGCAGTAACTGTGGGAATCCTTGTGTCTCATGAACTTTGGGCATGTAATCAGGAAGAGCTAGTTCCTGGAAAAAGTCATCTGCATCGTGAAGTATAAGTTCATTGAAATCTGTCAATGGATTATACTGACAGTGGCCACAGCAGTGGATTCATCGCAGCAGTGGACTCATTGTGAAGATGGCTCAGGATCGAATGATGTTTCTTTCTGTGGCACAGGGAGTGCTAGCTCTTTCTGTGGCACAGGGAGTGCTAGCTCTTTCTGTGGCACAGGGAGTGCTAGCTCTTTCTGTGGCACAGGGAGTGCTAGTTCTTTCGGTGGCAAAGAGAGTGCTATGAGTTGGAAATGCTTTTATGGAACCTAAAAACAACCGCATATGGAATCAAATTGACAATAGTCCCAAATGCCTGAAAGTATGAAACATAGGAGAGCTACGGAAAGATGGTAGTTTTAGCTTGTGAGGCATTGAGTTTGTGAGTGGTGGAGTAACTCAGAAAAAGATGATGATAATGGTTGAACAGCATGAAGAGCATAATCAGTGTTACATATCGAAATCATTGAATTCATAAATCTGTGGTGGGTGTGTTTTACCAGCAGCATCATGGAAACATTTAACAGTGGTTTTCTAGAATACTGCATATTTGTATAAAGGTTAGGTGTGGCCTTGTCTCTAACAGGAGTGGAGAAAAAAATATATATATTTAGGCAGTTATTGTGGTAAAGACAGTGGTACTCGACTAAGAATCCAAATCAGTGAAATTCTGTTTAAGCCGGTGCACTGCATTTTGTGCTAGTTCATAATGAGTAGCTTATGTATTAACTTACCAAACATTGATTTACTGCTCACCTTTCCTTCCCGGAGCTCGTGCTGGCTTGTCGTGGGCTGCGCTGATCGACATATGGGACAGGCTTGCTTCGGCTCCACCATTACCTGCAGTAAAAGCTTTTCTGGCTTTCTAAGCCTATCCTTTTATTTCAGAAGAAATCATCTTAAAAAACAATGGTGTGTTCTGACCACTG
Organism: Echinops telfairi; assembly: GCF_000313985.2. Classification (NCBI taxonomy): domain Eukaryota; kingdom Metazoa; phylum Chordata; class Mammalia; order Afrosoricida; family Tenrecidae; genus Echinops; species Echinops telfairi. Next base: position 71,381,800 of record NW_022103906.1, on the reverse strand, counting down.
CATTTTTCTCTCAGTTATTTTAATGAAGAGGCATTGATATCACTCTCTGAACAGAGAATAGCAGAGGGACACTTGCCATCTGCCTTTTTGGATGAAAATCTGACAGGATGCAGGCCACTGACCCAGTTCTCTCTGGTCCCTGGCCTGTGCAAGCAATACAACAGGGTGCAGTGAAGAGGCTTCATGCTGAGTGTCTATGGTACATGAGTGTTAAGAGTTTTTCATTTGAATCTTAATTAAAAACACATTTGCTAAGTAAATACCTGACTGATTGTCTAGGGAGATTCACACAGTAGACTGATAAATAGTATTTTATTTATATCTAAAGGTATATACATTAAAATTTACAAATTAGATGATTATGTAGCTGTTAGAAAGATGTCTTACTCACCTGAGAAATTACTGATAACTTAATACAATTAAAATAAAAAGCTAAATTCACCACCTTCAAGTTGATGTCCCTGTGAGTTCTTGAGACTATAACTCTTTTTGTTTTTTAATCATTTTACTGGGGTTCGTACAACTGTTATAACATTCCATACATCACTTGTATCAAGCATATTTGTACATATGTTGCCATCATCGTTTCCCAAAAATTTTCTACTTGAGCCCTTGGTATACGCTCCGCTTTTTTCCCCTCTGTCCCCAGCCCTACCACCCTGGTGAATCCTTGATCAATTGTATATTATTATTATTTCATATCTTACATTTACACTGTTGTATCCCTTCACATTTCTGTTATTTGTCCCCTGGGGGGCTGGTTATATATCCAACCTTGTGATGGGTTTCCCCTTTCTCTCCTTTCCCCCTCTGCAGCCAAGCCCCTACCTTCATGATATCACTGCTTCCACTACTGTTCCTGAGAGGTGTATCTGTCTTGAATTCCATGTGTCAAGAGTTCTTATCTATACCAACATGTGTACTCCAGTCTAGCCAGATTTGTAAGGTAGAAATGGATCGTGGTTGTGTGTATGTGTGTGTGTGTGTGTGTGTGTGTGAGGGGGTGGGGAGGGAGCATTCAGGAACTAGAGGAATGATGTGTGTTTTATTGGTGCTATACTGCAAGATCGTGTGTGTGTGTGTGTGTGTGTGTGTGTGTGTGTGTGTGTGTGTGTGTGAGGGGGTGAGGAGGAAGCATTCAGGAACTAGAGGAATGATGTGTGTTTCCTTGGTGCTATACTGCACCTTTGTCGAATGATCCTTTCCTTATAACCCTTCTGTGGGAGGATATCCAGTTGTCTCTAGATGGGCTTTGTGCCTCCACTCCAAACTCTCTCATTTGCATCAATATAGTTGTTAGTTTGGGATCATTTAATACCTGATACCTGATCCCACCTACATCGCATATTCACACATGCTGGTGTGCTTCTTCCATGTGGGCTTATTTACTCACCTGCTGGATGGCTGCTTGTTTAACATCAAGCCTTTAAGACCCCCAGACACCTTATCTTTGATAGATAGGCACCATCCCCTCTCTTCACCACATTTTCTTATGCACCCATTTTGTCTTCAGTGATCATGTGCGGAAGGTGAGTGTCAAAGAGTGCTAGGTTATTAGAACACAGTGTTCTTGTGTTAAGGGAGGCCTTGAGTAGAAGTCCAAAGTCTGTCTGATATCTTAATGTTTAGCATATAAATATATGTACATTGGCCTCTATCCCTTTCATTATAAATTAATGTTTACATATATACATGCCTATAGCTATACTTCTACAAATAGTGTTTGCCTCCTATTTCTTTCCTCTATTTCCTTTCACCTTTCTCCTTATCCCACTATCATGCTCACCCACCATTCAGCTCAGAGTAATTTATCTCAGATACACTTCACTTGATTAAACCCCACTAGGCATTATATGCCCTCCTCACCATCAGTTTTAGATCTTTTGTTCCCTTTCCCCTGAGTTTATTGGCTGCCCTCTCCCTCTGCCCGCCCCCTCCTCTCCCATGTTCCCTGGAACTGCGGGTCCTGTTGTTTTCTCCTTGGGATTGTTCATCCTCCCCATCTTATATAGATAGACAGAGGGTAAAAGAAAAACAAAAACAAAAACAAGCAAGGCAAAAAACAACACAAGGTCTGTCTGCTGACCCTTATATATGTTTTCTGATTAAGTCTGATGAGCTGCCAAGCTCTGTCCCAAAAGTCAGAAGTTTTCAGGTTTCCTCGGGGACTTGCTTACTTTGCTCCCTTGCTGCCCTGTTGCACTCCCTTTGCATGTCACCCCGCTGTGCATGGGACAGATGTGGCACACTTTCTGCACTGTGTCTCCAGTGCTGTCCCTCATAGCGCTCTGGGCCAGTGAGGCACTGTCTTGTCTCATGGTGGGGCCATTGTCCTATTGTCGCATTGTCCTATCTGTGCATTGGCTGCTGTGAGCAGGGATGTCACCCCTGGGGCTTAGTGGGTCCTGAAGAGGAGAATAAAACTCTTGACAGGAGTAAAAAGCCCAGTCTTTCTCTGGTCAATTTGGATGCTAACCTTGAGTTAGCAGTGTGTAACCATTATGCTAGAGGAAACAATTATATATAAAATTTTAATTTTTAGTTGCCCTATTATTTGTATTTCAATTAAGTCCTTTTTCCCTGAGAAGATAAGAGTGGTAGCAAACCAAAAGATTAGGGATCAAACAGACGTACATTTCTCAAGTGGAACTTCCTTTGCAGTGGCAGTGAATGGTGAACTTGAACAGTTTAGGAAAGTTTATGGAATCAAAGAGAAGAAAGAACTATACAAATGAATATATTAACATTCCTAAACTCTGTAAGCAAGGTAGAACTCTTTGATATAATTTGAAAATGGCATGAGAGTTTTACTTACCATTCCCCAAATGGTCACTTGCAACTCTGTTTGGAAAATGCCCAGGATTATTCTGATACTTTCTGAAGCACTGAATAGAGCCACATATTTGGAAAGGAAAAAAGTACCACAGACTAGTTCTTACCTAAAATTAATTAAAGAAATACCAAACAAATTGGTATGACCCCTAATGCAGGAAATGGTAAAATACCCAAGAAAAGGTAGAAAATAATTTAAAGAAAAAGGTAGAAAAATAATTTAAAGAACGTATAATTTTAAAATCAGAACCTCCTTTACCTTTATTTTTTTGTCAAATTATAAATGTGATATTCATGAATTTTGGGAACATGTCTGTTTTCTATGTCTGACTACAGCCTTTGGGTTATAATCAGTATATACTAAAACATCTGTTGAATGAATGAGTGGATTTTTAATTGACTCATAGGAATCTTTGATCTGAAAATTCTGAGATCAGCACTTTGTGAGAGTAAGTTATAACTCAAAGATTAGGTGACGTGGATATTGGGCTTCATGATTGAATTCAGTGGAACAGGTCAAGTTATTAAAGCCCAGGGACTTTTATGTCAACAATAGTTCAAGTGCCACAGCAAGTTCACTTTTTATTTGCATTTCTTTTCCCCCTTTGATGTTTTTTCATACAGAATTGTTTCACATTTTATAGAAGGCAGAGGCTATATCTATTAACTAACAACCATATGGTTAGCCTTCAAAATGTATAAATCGTCATATTTGTATGAAATATCACAGTCTGAACAAAAAAGGTACTCCTTCTGGATTTGATTAGTTTCATGGTTTTCATGCCTTTCCCTCTTAAAACTAATTGCCATCGAGCTGATTATGATCAGTGAAAACTGGAAAATTAAAAGTATGTTGATAAAAGGATAAGATTTGCTACTTAAAGTGAAATTTTTTTTCTCTACGTTTTGCTGTGTCCTTTTGATTCTCGTATCCTCTCATTATGCAGTGGTGTTATGATCAGCTCCTCACCATCACTCTCCGTCTTTCCTCGCTACATTCTAAGTGACCTTCTATAATCAGCTCCTCTTTTAAGGATCATTTCCTCCTCACATTTGAAAACAGCGTAGTATCTTAATTATTGTTTTCCTATTTCATGTTATCTGGTAATTATCACAATGTACCTTCCTAACCTACCTTATAAAATAAGTATTTTTCTTACGGTACATTTTTATTTTCTTAATGACATTGTTTCAGGAAGAACTTATTTGGAAACTATGGGTATTGTCGATATCTGTATATTTTTAAGAACCACCAAAAAAAAAAAAGAACCACTAAAGCTTCTGCCCTATGGATGCACACATGACCAGAAAAGGTTCCCTTTTCAGGAGGCTGGGCAACAAATCCTATGTGTTTATTTCTGACCAGGGGTTATTAAGCCATTTAATAGACTGTAAGCCAGGATCTCAGTTTTTCTAAATATTTGTATAACTAAAAGCTGATTAAGTTAATAGGCTATTGGTCCAGCAATCACAGAAAAAATTCATTTCACAAATACTTAATTTATTTATTAAAGAGATTTGATCTCTTTCCCCAAATCTCTATTTATTACGTATACAGTTACTAAACAGCCATTGTATTGACCAGGGCAGTCACAGTACTGCAGAGACACAGAACCAAGAGTAGTTAGAGATGTAGATATAAGTACATACTGATAGCCTGGTATAAAATGCATACACAGAGAGAGCAGTCCCTTCGTCTGTTCCAATGACTGCCTCCTTGTCTCCGTGTGCAGGCTCCATTGGAATCAATAGAGAGATTTTGTGTGCGTGCCATATTTTAACTACCTTTAACAAAAGAGTATTTTAAAGATAGCTCTTCACCATTGTTCTATTATATGTGTCTCACTAAGACTGTCCATTTCTTCCCTTCCATAGCATGTAAGACAAGTTTTTTTCATGAAGCAGTTTTGCTTGACCCTCTCTTTTTTGTGACGGCCAATTTAAGAGAACACCATGTGGCTGTGAAATTTTGTTTTCTGCTCAGGAAAAATGCCACAGAAACTGTTGTGATGTTGACTAGCTTTCAAGGACAGCACTATGGGAAAAACTCAAGTGTATGAGTGGTGTAATTGTTTCAAAAAAGGTGAAATGCCGACTGATCTCGTTTTGTACATTCATCAACTTTCCAAACAGACAAAAAGTCAACAACCCAAAGATGGGCCATTGTACTCAAAACCCAAAGATGGGCCATTGAAGAGATGGGGGAGTTATCTGGTCTTTCTTGGAGCTCAGTTCAGCAAATGTGAATGGAAGATTTGGGAATGAGAAGGGTCACTGAGAAATGTGTGCCTGGGTTCTGAATGACCAGGCAAAAGGGATCCAGTGGAAACACTCCGTGCTTTGAAAGAAGAGCTCCAAACAACTTAGACCTTTTACCAGGGACATTACTGGTGATAAGACATGGTGCTATTCTTAAGGACACCAAAATCAAACATCAATCAAGTCAGTAGAAAGCGCCATCATCGCCTCACCCAAAAAAGGCTCTCAAGTGAAATCAAAGATCAAGATGATGCGCATTTGTTTTTTTGACAAGAGGGAGATCGCGCATTGCAGCTCATTCTACCAGGTCAGTCGGTTAACCAAGCTTTCTATTTAGTTAGAGGTTCTGAAAAGATTGCATAACAGTGTGCAAAAAAAAAAAAAGGCCTGATTCGTGCCAGATGGGGCACTGGGTTTTGCCACCACAACAATGCACCAGCTCGTGCAGCCATCTCTGTGTGCCAGTTTTTGGCAAAAAACAGCATGCCTCTCTAGCCACGTGCAGCTTGCTCACCTGACCTCATTCCTTGGGACTTCTTTTTGTTTCTGCGAATGAAGAGGGTCATGAAAAGACAGCGGTTTGAAGACATAAAGATGTGAAGGAAAGCTGAGGGAGATATTGCCAGCCGTCCAAACAGGTGAATTTGAAAAATGTTTCCAAGAATAGAATCACAGATTTGACAAATGTATTAAAGTGTAACGGAGAGTACGTTGAAGGCGATAAGGTTGTTTTGTAAAAAAAAAAAAAAAAACTTTAAATACATAACTTTGGAAAAGAAAAAAATCCATTTCTGAGGGGCTACTCTGTCTTGTAAGTCAAGACTTAAAAAAATTCCACCAAAATTGTACTCTAATATGATCAAAGTTCATTTCAGGACAGAAAATTGCAGTAAGTCAAACAATTTGAGGAATAAACCTAAAAGAAAATATTTGAAATAACCACAGCTAATTATAATTTACAAACATATCATAAAGCATATAAAATGAGCAGTACACTTTCTGGAAGAGAAATTTATAAAAATATATTTTAGAATCCACTTGTATATAGACAAATCCTGACTATTATAATGATAATCAGCTCTCCAAATTTCAAAAGTACATATTGAATATCAAATATTTAGTTCCTTCCAGAAACAATGTTTATTACAATCATGATAGCTCTCATTTCATTTCATATAAACCATCTTAAAGAAAAAGGTAGGTTTAAAAAAATTTGTATAATTATTTTTCAGAAAAAAGCAGAAACAAATAAAATCATATTATAGCTAAAAAGCAAACAAACAAAAGAAATCTGAAATCTGAGCCCAAACCAGTTCCTATAGCAGAAAGGAGGAGGTAATTATGAGTATTTTTAATCACCTCATAGGCATTTGAAAGTTGGACTTTGAATAAGAAAGACCTGAGATGAATCCTTGCGTTGGAATCGTTTACTGTTAAAGAATATCGAAAGTACCTGAACTGCAAAGAGAACACCAGTGCCTTGGGAGATGAGAGCCAGATGCTCCTTAGAAGCAAGGATGGCTAAACATACCTCGGTACTTACCACATGTTATCAGGAGGGACCAGGTCCTGGAAAGGACATCATGCTCGGTAAAATAGAGGGGCAGTGAAAAAGAGGAAGACCCTTGTCAAGGTGGTTTGACACTGGGTGCAACAATGGGTTAAAACATAAAAAAACGTTGTGAGCATGTCCCAGTTCCTTCTGTTTACATCTCTCGCACTGCTGTCCAGTCAATAGGACAGAGTGAACAGCCAGCTGTCCCTGTGAGGTTTTGACACTGTCACACGTTCTGGGAGTGGAAAGTCCCATCTTTTTCTTGGTAGCGACTGGTGGATTTGAACGCTGGCCCTGAAGGTAGCAGTCCAACTCATAACAACTGTGTCGCTAGGGTACATTTAATTTAAATAAAAGAAATTAATAAAATATTCAGTATGACTTCCTGAATATGTTACCAGGCAAGGAGAATCCAATTAGTGATGTGTGTGATTAATAGTATACCTTCTCAGCCAGGGGACACTGGCAAGAGTTGCTTGTTCCCTATTTAATTAATACAACTAACACCTAAATAAAGGATATAGGAAATATAATAAAATATAGATGAGGAATAATTTAAAACTTTAGTATACATTTACAGATGCCTTTAGATTTATATATATATATTACCTAAATGATTGTAAATTATCTTTTAAGAAAGTACTCTATAGCAATTGTTTTTCTATATCCCAATAAACTCTCTTCACTCAAAAACTGTACTAGAATTATTGTTTTTGTATTCTGGGTGTCCATTCTAGAAGATGAATTTGTTGGAACAATTAGAAGTTTACAAAACATGTATCACTGATGATTTGTCATTCCATTTTTGCAATCTTAAAGGGATACTTAAACTTCAGGGAGCATGTTCAAAATCCTTTCTAGATCCATAAAAATGTAGATGTAGTGATGTTTAAAGCAAGAATTATATAACAAATACTCATTATTATAATACTCTCATGATTTTTTTCTTTTCACTTAATATCAAAAGATGCCTAAATTCCCAACCAAACCCCCCTCTATTCACGGTCCCTGTCTGAGATTCTAATGTACCTAGTATTTGCATTTATTAATGAATATATCAAGTAATTCACTGCGTGATTTAGAATCAGGAAATGTGTGCGTCAGGATTGCATCCTCTCACCAAATTCATTCAATGTGTGTGCTGAGCAAATGATCAAAGACTCTTACTTCTATGAAGACTCGTGCGGCCACAGGACTGAGGGAGCCTGATGAACACCTGGCGAAGGACCGAGGGCACACCCTGGCTTGCTGAAAGGGTGGAGGACTCGAAGGACTTGCCTTCAGTATGGATTACAACCTGATGGACAGAAAACCAAACCCCTCACAGCTGGATCAATAGGTAGTTGTTGTTGTTGTTGAGATTAGGTGCCAATGAATCAGCTCAACTCAGTCACCATCTAAAATAACACAAAGAAACACCTCCAGTCCTGAGTAATCCTCACGCTTGCTATTAGATTTGAGCTCATTGTCGTAGCCACTGTCAGTCCATCTCATCGAGGGCCTGCACCTTTTTGGCTGCTCCAGAGTAACATCATGATCAGTGTGAAGAGATTAAAATTGTCAAGGGTTTTGTCTTGCTTGAATCCGTAATCAATGGTCATTGAAGCAGCAGTTGAGAAATCCTGAGATAACATGATTTATTAGATTGGGTACATCTGCATAAGACCTCTTTAAAGTGCTAAAGAGCAGGAATATTATTTTGTGTACCAAGGTACAGCTGACCAAGCCACGGTATTTCAATTATTTCATATCCATGTGAAAATTAGACATTGAGTAAGAAACACGGGAGAAGGATTTATGTATTTGAATAAAGGTGCTGGCAAAGAATCGTGAAATTACCATGGACTGCCAAAAGCAAAGACAAATCTGTCTTGAAAGAAATACAGTAAAAATGCTCCTTAGAAGTCAGGATGGCAAGACTTCATCACATGTACTTTGGACATGTTGTCAGGAGAGACCAGTCCCTGGAGAAGGACATTATGCTTGGTAAAATATGCTTGGTAAAAAGACAGATTGACAGAGTGGTTGAACATAAGGTTGTAATAGGGTGAAATATAAGAATACAGTAATTGTGAAAATGATGCAGGGCCTGGCAGTATTTCCTTCCGTTGCACCTAAGCATCTTTAGGAGTTGCAATCAATTGATGGCACCTAACAGCAACAAGGTAGCAAGTAGCATTTGTTTCATTACTTCTCTTTTTATTCATCTATCTTCCCTCATTATGCCTACTGAATGAGAAGCCACTTTTTCACAGCATGTAAAATCTTATCATAAGTTGCACGTGCTCTTAAAACTCACATATGATACCTACTAATTACACTACAAAGTCAGTTTTGTGTAGAAAGCATTTCAAATAGGCCATGTACATGTAATCATCACTCAATATCAGAAGAACACCTCAGTACTTGGAGGAAGGTGTTATTATCAGGATCATATATACCTCTATGCAAGTCAACATCAAGAATGATGTCACAGAAGTTCCAAATGAGGCCCACTCAGGAATCCACCGTGAACACCAGCGTCTCTCCCTGGTCTGTATAGGGAGTAATCTGAGATTGTTGTATTGCCTATTTAGAAAAAGGCAAATATCTGAGCCATAACTCCCTTCAATAGGAAAATAATGGGAGGATCGCGTTTTGGGCTTTATAAATTAAACAAAAATCAGAAATGCAACCTAAAATTGTGTATGATTAATTACATCAGAATATACTCATTCATTTATATGCAAAATTTGTCATACCTGATAAAATTTAATGACATTTTTCTTTCTTTAATTCATGTAAAGTCATAGCCTCTATATTTTCCTTATTACATAGTAAGATGAAAATCCAATTGTCTTAAAAGCAATATATTTCCAAATTTTGCTTATCAGTTATACTTTATTTTCTGATCTCTCTCCTTTTGTTTCTCCCTCTCTGTTTTGCCCAATTGGCTTCCTTTTTTCCCCCACTACCTTTTATTCTTTATCTCAAATGATATGTACAATATTTCATGAGTGTTTTGCCCCAAACTTTTGTGAAGTGCTAAAGATGTTCAATCTACGGCACCTTGACAGTGTGTACATTTTATACAAAGGAAGATGCTGATAGACCAAGTCAGACACATTTGACAGTAATGTTCCATTTAGTTTGAGTCCATCAAGGAAAGAAAATAATTGTCACTTTCTGGGGAAAATTCATGAGAACTAAGAAAAACACTATATCTTTGGAAAAAAATGAGAACAGAAATTCTATAAGACACAAAGCACACAGACTTTTGAAAAAACATATTTTTATCATTAGCCATTAATGACTCTTTCAAACTCATAATGATATCTGTCTATGTATAGGTCACATTTAATGGTGATAAATGAAGCTGTGTCCTTTAAGCTGTTGGGATAATGAAGTGAGATATTTCTTGGCACAGTGTCACCTGTATTATCTACAAACAATGATGCCATCTCATGATAAGTCAGATAAAGAATCGAAAATTGAACTCTTTCAAGCACACACTGGAAGCTGAGAAATGATAGGGCACTCAGACATCTATACAAACATGTCGATTTTCTGCAGTCAATTATTTTCTCGTTTGAAAATTCATTTCTTCCAACAATACCAATCATACCTAGAGACTTATGTTACATTCACCTTAAAGATGTATGCGCAGAATAAATAGAAATATTTATTGCTATTCTAAATCAGAAATTATATAATATTTTCATTTAAATATAAAAACGATAAAGGAAATAAGAAAATAGTTACATTTCATATGAAGTGCCATACTCAAGAAGTAGCAAGTGAATGTTTTTATCAATAATCAATATTTTACAGTGAATGAATTATTATTTTTATGTAACCAAGGTAATTATAATCTATTCTGCAATCAATATGTACAAATGGTTTTAATTTCCTCCATGATCTTCTTCTTTGAGATATAGTTCCAGCTCTCAACGATCTTATATATTATCACACTTGCATTTTAAATTACATTGATCAGAATTGTTTCTCCCTCATAAACTTAATCTTGAAGATAATACTGTGTTATTTGCCTGATTCAGCATAAATACTCATTTTGCGGTTTTGAGTAAATAGTGATTAGCTTTTCATGTCCATTTTGTAATAAGTGCAAATCCTCCTCACCCCATAACGTGTGTCAAAAAATACCCCTAATACCATAAGTCAGTCTTAACCCCTGGGGACCCTATGCAATTTCCGAGATTAGAGATATTTACAAGAGCAAACAATCTCATCTTTCTCTCACAGAACTGCTGGTGCCTTTGAACCACCAACCTTGTAGATAGCTGTCTATGCCTACCCTACATCGCCACCAGGGCTCCTTCATACCTTGTGTACTGTTCAAACCTGCTGGTTGAGTATTTGCTGTGAGGCAGGCACTGGGATGCTGTGATGAACAAAATTAAATCCCTGCTTTCAATGCTCTTATGTTCTAAGGAGAAGATAGTCAAAAACAAAACAACAACAAAACTATGAAACAAATTTGGATGGGAAAGAGACACATGCTGCAAATAAAGCACATTGAGGTAGCAGAGGAAGTACGGGTGTGCCATATCAACTACTGCGATTGCAAAAATTACTTCAAGAATTTTCAACTTGACCAGGGCCAGAATATGGAGAGAGTTCTGAGAACTCAGAAGGTTTATCCTCAATAGTCAGTAACACAGGATAAGTATTGAAACAGTGGTTTCATTGCCCCATTCTCATATTCCAAAAAATTGTTTATAGACATGGAATTATCACTAAAAAGCCCTGGTTGTGTAGTGGTTATACATTGGGCTGCAATTCATACAGATGACGGTTTGAAATCACTGTCAGCTCTGTAGGAGGAAGACTGGGCTTTCTACTCCCATAAACAGGTACAGTCTCAGAAACCCGCAGGGGGGTTGCTTTTTGTCAGCATTAACCCAATGGCAGTTTTTGAGTGAGACATGAATGTTATCTTGCAAGACCATGACTTATTTATACATGTCTATTCATTTTCCAAACAACATTCTTAAAAATTCTTGTCTCTACACATTTTAATTTTAGAACAATTTAAGTCCAAAATTAGCCTTGAAATTTGAATTGATAGTTCACTTTCTCCACTTGGAATTCCCAAGCTTATCAAGCTCCTTTATTTCCCATAGTTTTGAAACCCTGTACAAGTTTACTAGTGACTTCAATCATTTCCACAGTAACAGTTTTACTTCTTCCAGTAGCTTGGGGAAAAATATTTTATTGATTTTCTCTTTATTTTCCTAATCAAAGTATATTTTGGATTCAAAATATTGGTCATAAAAGTAAACATTGTTGCTTGGTTTTGCTCTGTCTTGTTTTTGTGCATGTTGTTGTCTCCGCAGGCCTGTCTGGATAGCACAGGCTGGATGAACAATCTGGAGGAGAAAACAACGGGCCTGACAGTTCCGTGGGGACATGGGAGAGGGGGAGGTGGGGGGAAGGGAAGAGGTGTTAACAAACCCAGGGACAAGGGAAAAACAAGCGATCCAAATTGGTGGGGATCTGGTAGGGTGTGGGAGACCTGGTAGGGCATGATCAAGGGGAA
>NW_022103906.1:71347753-71368593 GCF_000313985.2 Echinops telfairi | reverse complement strand
GGGTTTAAGTGGAGAGAAAATGTTTTGAGAATGATGTACAAATGCGCTTTACACAATTGATGTGTGTATGGATTGCGATAACACTTGTATGAGCCACTAATAAAATGTTAAAAAAAAAAAAGTAAACATTTAAAATATCTTGGGGAAAGATATTTTATAGATTATCTCCTAACTTTCATAATTAAAGTATATTTGTAACTCAATATATTGGTCATAAAAATAAACATTTAAAAATATCCTACCAGCAAAGTATAAATAACTAGTAAATATATTATATATTCACAGACATATCAATCTTCAGTTTTGTACTGAATAAAATAGTATTTCAGGTAAAAATTAAATACTAAGTGACCTGTGAAGGTGATACTGAGAAAATTAAGGTGTATTATGTTTTCAGTATGTGTTCTCCATTTCAGTCATGTATTTGATGCAGTTAGGGGCCATCGAGTCAGTTCTGACTCATAGCAACTTTAAGTGCAAAATATCATCACAGAAAATATTTTAAATACCTATTTAATTTTTATATTTTTATTCTTTAGATATCTCATTGAAGCCATGATTTTCCATACAAATATGGTATTTTCCCTCATATTTAAAGCAAAGGACCATAGTTTAAATTTACCATTGATAATCATAAAGATTCCACCTAAATAATCCCTATCGAGCAATCTACACTACTATGTAGTGTCATTATGAGCTGGGGGCTGACTGGACGGCAGTTCACAACAGGAGGATTGTCATGTTAGTACTACTAAAATTGCTAAACATAGGCATATTTGTAGACTAATAACCAATCTATGCATAATGGAATAATATGTTTTCCATGTATTTTTTGTTGAGTTTGGAAATTTTAAACTATTTTGCTTATTTTGTTGTCTTTTCCATCATTAGTTTGTCAGTTATGGGCTTGGTTATTGAAACCACACCATAGGTTACTTGATAAAATTTGGAAAGTCAACCTTATCATTGGAGACGTTTTAAACATAGACATAGCAACTGTATGTGTGGATATATCCAGATGGACAGCCAAGTTGTTCATTAAATTGGTTTTTATTCAGATTGGCTACATCTGTGTAAAAAGATAATTGGTGAGCTTAATGTCATCATTCCAATCAAGGCCTGGGTCAACAGTAGAACGCACCATCAATGAAAGTTCAAGTTGAAGCTAAACAAAATTAAAACAAGCCTGCAAGACTCAAAGTACAAAACTGAATATATCTCTCCTGAATACTGACCCCATCTCAAGAATAAGACATATTGCACACTATTGACCAAAGACCTGCCACATCGTAAAATGATAAAGATATCATACATGAAGACACAATCATTAAAAAGAAAAAAGGACAAAAAAAAGACCAAATGGATATCATGAGGTACTCGACTTTGCTGTAGAACGTAGAGCAGCTAAAAGGAAGCAGTAATGAAGTGAAGTGTTGAACAGAAAATTTCAAAGGACAACTTGAAAGTAAAGGCTATACTGAGGTAAGCAGAAACCTGGAGTTTGAGAACCAAAAGGGAAGAATACACTTGGTATTTCTCAAGCTACAAGAACTGAAGGGGAAAAAAATCAAGCCTCATGTTGAAATATTAAAGAATTCCCAAGAGAAGGTGGAAGGAAGGTACATAGAGTACCGAAAAGAACTGGTCAACAGTCAATCATCAAGGAAGTAGCGTATGGTCAAGAAACAACTCTACTGAAGGAAGCAATCCAGGTTACACAGCTGTGATGAGCAAAACCAGGGTTCTAGCAGTTGACAGGATGTCAACTGAAAGGCAGGACCAGATGGCTCTATCTGGAAGTGGTCATTCATCTTTGCCAAAGACTCTGGGAGGCAGTTACCTGGCTACCCAAAGGCAAAAGATCAATATATTTCCCCACTCCGTGGTATGCGATCCAAAAGAGCATAGAATTTATTTTGACATATGATTAATATCACATGCAAGAACAATTCTACTAAACTGAAGTAAGAAGCATAATTGTGATAAATGGAGAAATGAGTGAAGTTTTCAAGCATTTTACTTTACTTAGATCCACAAACAACACTCTTAGCAGTGTAGTCCTTGGACAAATTTGCTTCAGAAGACCCTGTGAAAGTGTTAAAATACAAAGATGTCACTTTGAGGACTAAAGTGTGTTTGACCCAAGCCCTGGATTTTTAGTTGCCTCATGTGCATGAGAAAACTGGGTAAAAATGGAATAAAACAATATTCCTTTGAAATATAGTTTTGGTAAAAATATTGAATACATTACTTACTGTAAAAAGAATAAACAAATCCGTCTTGAAATAATACCAACCATGTGGGGAGTAGTACATTAGAATGCCCCTTAGAAGGAAGGATGCCAACATACTGTCTCACATACTTTAGCTACATTATCAGGAGGGACCGGTCCTTTGAGTTAGACAGCATGTGTGGTAAAGAGGAGGGCCAGCACAAAGGAGTAAGACCCTACCCTCAGTGAGATGGATCGACACAGTGACTGAAGCAGTGGGCTCAAAAATAGCAAGGTTTGTGGGGATGGCACAGGAGCAGGCAGTGTGTCCTGCTCTTGTATGTAACCATTTGTTATTGAGTCTATTTGGACTTATAGTCTATTGGACTATACAGGGTTTTCAAGGCTGTACATCTTTTTCAAACTGAGTCAGCATTCCAGCGCTTAGCCTACAGCACCAAAGAGGGCTCCTTTTTGTTATAATAGGGTCTCTATAAGGCTGAGCCGACTACGTGTCACACCTCATAAAAATTGTTCATTTTTCAGAAACAACAAAAAGTGAAATGATATGAGATGTTACAGACCCTAAGTCTCTACATACATCCTAACTCTTAAGATGAGCTCCGATTGTTTGCCTTATAAACATTTAGCTGTTTGATAGAATATAAAATTGTAAAACCCACTTTCAGAACTGCAATTAAGAAAACTCTACTGTGATAGAACTGGTTATTCACAAGGTTGTTTTGTCACTTTATAGAACGACTCATTTGAAAAGCTGTGTCTCGAGATTTATCAGTATAACAATTAAACTATATAGAGAAAATGCTTTACATTTGATTAAATGCTGTTGTAATGAATTTATAACTTTAAAGTTGTATGTGTAGTCTTAAAAAAAAGTTGTTTAATCTTTTTAGTTTGTTGTATTTTTAAATCATTTTATTGGGAGCTCATACAGTTCTTATCACAGTCCATACATACATCCATTGTGTCAAGCACAGTTGGACATTTGTTTCTATCATCATTTTCAAAACATTTTATTTCTACTTGGGCCCTTGGTATCAGCTCCTCATTTTTCCCTCTCTCTCCCCCAAAACCTTTGATTATTTATAAATTATTATTATTATTATTTCATGTCTTACACTGTCTGATGTCTCCCTTCACCCACTTTTCTATTGCCTGTCCCCCAGGAAGGTGGTTATATGTAGATCATTGTGATTGTGATCATTATCCCCCACCTTCCTCTTACCCTCCTGGTATCACTACTCTCATTATTGGTCCTGAGAGGTTTATTTGTCCTGGATTCCCTGTCTTTCCAGCTCTTATCTGTACCAGAGTACATCCTCTGGTCTAGCCAGATTTGTAAGGTAGAATTGGGATCATGATAGTGGTGGGGAGGAAGCATTAAAGAACTAGAAGAAAGTTGTGTTTCATTGGTGCTATTCTGCACCCTGACTGGCTCATCTCTTCCCTGCAACCCTTCTGTAATGGGATGTCCAATTGCCTACAGATGGGTTTCAGTTTTCCGTACTCCCCCCTCATTCACAGTGATATGATTTTTTGGTTCTTTGATGCCTGATACCTGATCCTATAGACACCTTGTGATCATACAGGCTGGTGTGCTTTTTCCATGTGGGCTTGCTTCTCAGCTAGATGGCTGCTTATTTACCTTCAAACCTTTAAGACCCTGGGTGTTATATCTTTTGATAGCTGGGCACCATCAACTTTCTTCACCACATTTGCTTATGCACTCACTTTGTCTTTGGAGATTGTGTTGGGAAGATGAGCATCATGGAATGCCAGTTTAATAGAACAAAGTGTTCTTTCATTGAGGGAGTACTTGAGTGGAGGCCCAATGTCCATCTTCTACCTTAATATTAAACCTATAAATATATGCACATTGATCTCTTTCCCCATCATCATATATAAATATATTTATATATGTGCAAATATACATATGCACATGCCTGTATTTAGACCTCTATAAATGCACTTCACCTCCTAGTTCTTTCCTCTATTCCCTTTTTAAAAGTTATTTAATCTTAAAGCTCAGCAGTAAAAACATATTAAAAAGTTGTGTATGTGTGTGTGTATATATATACATATACATATACATATATATATGTTGTTGTTAGGTGCCATCAAGTTGGTTCCAATTCATGGAGACCCTATGTACAACAGAACAAAACACCACCCAGTCCTGTGCCATCCTCATAATTGTTCTTATACTGGAGCCCATTGTTCCAGTCACTGTTAATCCATCTTGTGTAGGGCCTTCTTCTTTTGTGCTATTCCTCCAAGCATGATAACTTTCCCCAAGGATTTATCTCTTCTGATAATATCCAAAGTAGATATAAACAGGATGGATATATATACTGTATACACAACTCCCTCTCACTGCAATTGAATTAATTCTGATTCATAGACAACCATTTAGGAACTGCCCCGGTGGCTTTCTAAGACTGTAACCCTCTACAAGGTATAAAGCCTCATTTTTCTCCCAGTAAATTTACAAAGGGCATATGCATTTTTTAAATACAAATTTGAAGAAAGGATACTATGTATGCTTTACTAATTTTCTAATAATAACAATTTATATAATTGCTAGAAAATCAATTACATACCAGAGATTACAAATGTATAAGGACAAAATACATTCTTCTAGTGATTTTGGTCACACATAGGAGAGAGATTTGCATTTTTAAATCCTGCAGATTCAATGACTAATTGCTAATTATGGAAAGGCTTAGTAGTCTCTCTTCTATTCTCTTCTTTGAAGCTTGGGTGGTACTTTCCACTGTGTGACTATGTGTGTTGAGTCAAATGTATATAAAGTAGGGGGTGTTGATGAGAGATTTGAACTATTGAATACCGAGTTGGTTGATAGACTGAAAAGTAAGTACTGAGTACATAGTAAATTCTCAATAACTAGCCATTGTATGAATTAACTTTTGCATTGACTTATTAATTTCTCATTTAGTTTGAAAAGTAGTAATTGACATTTTCTTCTAAGCAATCAAAGCAAGAAACTATGTGAGACCCAATCAGTCAGTGAATCTTTGTTTCTGTTCAAATTGAAATGCTCAACATTTTTATTTGTCTCCCTTGAAATTAGAGACCTTTTTACCACTGCTGTTTGGCCATGCAGTCCTTTACCAGTCTCCAGCGGTGTGATCTTGGCTGTAGGCTTGATTGAGGTTAACGTCACTGGAGCATAAGCGAGAAGCTGGGAGCAAGGAGCGGGGTTGGGACAAGGGGTGTCAAATTCTCTTTTATCAGAGGGAGCAATGATACAGAAACCAAATTTCTTCACACAAAAATACTGAATTTTACTAATGAAGAACAAGTATAAAAATAAAAAATATATAATTCTTTTAATAAAAAAGTAAGTTTTTAAAGATGCAGTGGCAACTATCAAATGGTATATATATAACAATATTCATGAAAAGACAACCTTTAGCTACAGGGAACTGGGTAGATTATCTTTCATTATAAACACAAATGAACAAATATCAAATATTCAGCTTCTCTTAATATCACTTTAAAGTCAACATCAGTATAAAAGCCTTTTGACTATCAAGTTATTTAATGTTAATCATTGAATAAGACAAGGAAACTGTATGAGTGATTGATGAACAAAATACAATTAAATATTCTTTGAATTAAAATTATTATATACTAGAAAATGATACATGAGAGTTAAAATATGAGTACACCAAGATGACTGGTCAAGAAAAAAAGCAGAACAGAAATCAATAGCTTTAATGTGTGTCAATTAGAAAAAATAACAAAAATATTTTTTGCAATATGATTAAGGCAAAAATATAGCTAGAGGGGAAAAAAGTTTACAAAATTTTACTGAGTTCCAAGGGAAGAGAGCTGAAAATATTTAAGAAGATGAATGTTTGTGCGTGTGTGTGTGTGTGTGTGTGTGTGTGTGTATTTTCCAAGTTTAGGCCTTTAAACTCAATGTAAGCTCAAGAAAAGTTCAAATGGGACATTTTATTAGATAGAAATTTGTGTCAAAAGTTCATAAGTAAACGTGATATTCATATACAAA
Source organism: Echinops telfairi (assembly GCF_000313985.2). Taxonomy (NCBI): domain Eukaryota; kingdom Metazoa; phylum Chordata; class Mammalia; order Afrosoricida; family Tenrecidae; genus Echinops; species Echinops telfairi. The sequence goes on along the minus strand of NW_022103906.1, from coordinate 71,362,324 downwards.
AGAGTGGTTCTACGACTGCCGCTCCTAAGTCCCTCCTCTGGTATCTCAGGAGGAAGTCTTGTGCATCAAAGAGGTTGAGTGCCCCCGGATCTCAGGGTTCAAATGATATGCTCCGCGCCTGGCTCTTCTTCCTGGGCAGTACTTAGATACCCACCGTCAACTCCTGGGATGGTTGATTCTACACCCAGCAGAATGGCAATTACCACGAACACTGTTAGCAATCACTCATAACAAAATCATATAATCCAATCACTATCTCCGCCTGCCTTCTTCCCTCATCCAGCAGTAATACAAAGGTCTCATGGTGGAAGTACAAACGCTATGGCTAGAAGGGTTATACTAAAGAATTCACTGCATTGCACAAAGCAGACTTTGCTATGAAAGCATTTTTTAAGGCATGGAAAAGGTGACTAAAGAAGGGCACATTCATGTTTTATGATATGTGCTAGAATGTGAATTGGGCTTTAGGAAAACCGTTCGCATAGAGCCAATTGTTAGAACTCACCAGCAGCGCCATGGAAGAAAGATGGGCTTTCTGACCCCATAGGAATGGATAGCTTCAGAAACCCACGGAGGCAGTTCTATTCTGTCCTATAGCGTTGCTATAAGGTACAAATCTACTGCAAGGCAGTGAGTGTTTTGCATTGTGGTTTACATTCCCAGTCTTTCTTCTATGACATCTCTGGGTTGACTTGGAATTATCTGTAATCTTGGTGTTTGCAGGCGCGAGTGATAGTGTGAACAACCCAGGGAGCCAGAGGGGGCCTTTGCAGCTCTTAATCCCATTCTCTTTCTCCTGCTAGGAAAGGGTGAACATGGAAAACCGTACCCTCTCACTGACGAAGACCATGATGACTCAGCTTACAGGGAGAATGGATTCAACATTTTCGTTAGCAACAATATTGCTCTAGAGCGGTCCCTGCCAGATATTCGCCATGCTAAGTGAGTATCAGACTGTAAGGACTGGTTTTCCTTTGTGTTTTACTTTTGTGATTTTTAATATATGGAATGGTGACATATGAAACGAAAGTACCTCTCTAATAATTTTGAGGGGGAAAATGTATTCTACAGTCTTAAAAATATTTATTTAAATTAAGAGAGCATTAATATTCATGAGAAGACATAACTATGGACTCTAAAATTTAATTAATTAAGCATTTTATTCATTAAGTTGACTGACTTTTGTCCATTTTATATGAAGTATAATTTATAATAAGATTTTTGCTTAAATTTGATCATGTGAATTAAGAAGCAACATGTTTCTGTGGTGATCACTGCTACAGGTACTTTGTGCATGTACAAGCAGAGTTTAAAAAGCATTGCTACTAGGGTTCCTTCCTCCATTGAAGATATATTAATGACCTGCAGTATGCAGATGACACAACTTTGCCTGCTGAAAGTGAGGAGGACTTGAAGCACTTGCTGATGAAGTCAAGGATTTCAATATGGATTACAATTCAATGTAAGGAAGACCCAAATCCTCACAACAGGGCCAATTGGTAGCATCATGATAAATAGAAAAAAGGTTGAAGCTGTCAAGGATTTTGTCTTGCTTGGGTCCACAATCAATGCTTCTGGAAGCAGCAGTCAAGAGATCAAAAGGCCTATTGCATTAGATAAATTTGCTCCACAAGATCTCTTTAGAGTTTTAAAGAGCAAGGCTGTTACACTGGGGATTAAGGTGCTTCTGACCAAAGCCCTGGTATTCTCCATTGCATTATATGCAGGTGAAAGTTGGACATTGAAGAAGGAAGATCAAAGAAGTATCAATATATTTGAATTATGGTGGGGGAAAAGTATACTGAAATTACTCTGTGCTAAATGGATAAACCCAACTGTCTTGGAAGAAACAAGACCAAAGTGCTCCTTAGAGGCAAGGATGGAAAGACACTGTCTTCATACATACTTTGGATGTATTGTCAGGGGAGACCAGCCCCTGGAGAAAACATTATTTTTGGTCCAGTGGAAGGGTGGCGAAAAACAGAAGACCCTCAACAAGATGGATCGACACAGAGACTGCCTGATGGGCTGAGGCAAAGGAACAGGCTGTAGAGCGCTTTGCTCTGCTGTGTACTGGGTGGCATCAAGTTGGAATCTACTCGATGGCACAGCACAGCAGCGAGGGTTTCACCTCAGATATTCTCAGATTTATTTCAAATATGTCTTTGCAATCAGTTTGTGACATCCATTTTGATCTTTTCTTTCTTTCCTAAAATTTTAATGACCCTTTGCTTTCTTCATGTACGATGTTCCTGGAGTCATCCCAACGCTCTTCAGGTGTTCTGTCATTAGTGTTAAATGTGTCAAATCTGATCCGGAGGTGTTCTCCACATTCAGGTGAGATAGACTTATTTCATCTATAAACTGAGTGAATAGTCAGAGAAGCTAGACTGTATAAAGAAGGTGGCATCAGGATTGGAGAAGGCTTATTAATAACCTGCAATATGCGCAAGAAAAAACCGTGGCTGCTGAAAGTGAGGAGGATGTGGAGCCCTGCTGATGAAGATCACAAATTATCCTCACAGCTGGACCAGGAGGTAGCATCGTGAGAAATGGACAAAAGATTGAAGTGGTCAAGCTTTTTTTTTTTTTGGCTTGGATTCACAATCAATACTCCTAGAAGCCGCAATCAAGAGGTCAAAAGCAGTATTGCATTCGGAAATCTGCACAAGACCTCTAAAGTTTTGAAAATCAACAATGTTACTTTGTTGACTAAGGTACACCTGACTCAAGCCATGGTATTTTCATCGCCTGTTGTCCATGTGACAGTTTGATAATGGATATGGGAGACAGAAGAACTGATGCCTTTGAATGATGGTGCTGGTGAAAAATATAGAAAGTTAAATGGACTGCCAAGCAAATCTATCTTGAAAAGTACAGCCAGAATGCTCCTTAGAGGCAAGGATGGTGAGACTTCTCTCAAATAATTCGGACATGGGTTCAGTAGAGACCATGCCCTGCAGAAGGAAATAATGCTTGGTTAAGTAGCAGGACTGCAAAAAAAGGGAGACCTTGAACAAGATGAATTGACACAGTGGTTTTGACAATGGGCTCAAACATAAGACCAGTTAGGAGGATGGCACAGGACTGGGCAGTGCTTTCTTCTGTAATACACAGGGTCACTATGATTCAGAACTGACCTGACTGCGCCTGACAACAACACTGTGCCATTAGTGGAGAGTGTCAGGCAAGTTGTCTCAGCAATACACAGGTATTAATCTTCTCACCGAAACACAAACCCACGACTCCAAGTCAATACTGACTAATCATGACCCTAGAGGACTGGGTAGAACAGCCTCTATGAGTTTCCAAGTCCATAAATCCAAAAAAGCCTGTAATTCTCCAACAGAACAGCTAATGGTTTTGAACTGCTGACCTTAGGGTTAGCAGCCCAATGGTAAGCACTATGCCACCATGGTGTAGTACCATTAGGGTACCTTAAAAATTATGTCCAGTCAAAATAAAATGCAGATCCACATCTTCCACGGAGATCTACAGGAAGATATGCTCAGAAGGTTATGGTAACTGTTATGGGGAGGTTCCAAAGGGGTCATCTTTAGATTTTGATAAGGACCATGCAATAATCACAGGAGCATGTCATGAAGAAGTTCATTAAAAGTTGAAAGCAACATTGGTGAGAATAAGGCAGAAAAGGTTGAACTGACTACGTTTATCTGTGCAATGTACCTGTTAATTTTTAAAGGTTAGCAATGTCTGTCTTATAAAATTTTCTTTGGGAAACCTTATCTCATACACCCTACCTCCCTGATCTTTCCCCTCAAATTTTCCTTGCTCTCAACACTCAAAGAATAATTCAAGGGAACACAATTTATCTATTTCAAAACTGCCATGTTGAGGTGGTGTAAGTCAAAGGTACACAGGGTTCCTTGAATGTAGGATCAGAGAGATGAAAACACTGCTTCAGAAGTGTATAGATGTAAACAGAGAACATAGTGTGCAAACAAAACCTTCATACTTTAATATTTCTGTTTGAAATTAAACTTTCTATTAGTTTTGGCAATGCTTCATGACTTACCCTCTTATATTCTTTTGTGGACTTCATTCTTACATCAGGAAAACTCAAAGCCACACGGTTACATGTTCCATAGAGAATGGCTAAGATTGATGCACATGTAATCAGAAGATTAATCACATGAGTTCATATTAATCATTGGAAAAGTAATACTCATCAAGACTTTCTACTCAAAGTGAATGTATATTTTTAAATAATTTGAGGTTCCATAGTTTAAAACTCATACCAAACTGATTGCCATCAAGTGGATTCCAACTCAGTGGGGCGCTACAGGTCGCAGTAGAACAGCAAGCGGTTTCTACTTCTGACTGTACGACTACCCGCTCCACATGGAGCTCGCTACTCCACCAGGGGGCAGTGATGTTAGTGTTGAAAGTATACATTTTAAGTACTAAAATCTGGTTTATTTATGCTATAGATACATTTCTTTAACTTTAAAAAAGTTCCATATAATATTGAAATATGAATATTTATGATTATTTGATTAAAAAAATCAGGTGATTCATGATACATTTAGTTTAATTTTTTAAATTGTCCAAGCAGTAACTTACAAAGTGCACATAGCTACAAGTGCATTTAGTAACCATCTGTGCTGTTTTATGTTCCATAAAGAATGAACAAATCAAATGCACCATGATCCAAAGCTCAGTGGTTAGCTGAGAAATTTCCTGTCACTTGATGGAGATCATTTGACAGGGATTTCACTTTTAAAGTATATCAGAGCTAAACCTGTATATGTAAACAGATGCATCATTTAGTCACCTATGTACTTCAAGATATATTTTTAAATGTCCTTTTTGATGATAAATGGGAAACTATTCTTGAATTTGTCATTTCTAGAATAGTAAATCATAGATTATCTGATTCAAAAAGGCCCAAATGGGTCCATTTCAGTTCACTGATGCCCAAGATGTTGATCTTTTTGCATTCCAACTTCATTTTAGATGACTTTCAATTTTCTAAGAGCGTGCTTTGTACATGTATCCCACATGCGATTATTAATAGCTGTTTGCAGCTGTTTCTTCGCATTCTGGGCCAGGCCCTATCAGCAAGTGAAGGTCGGACAGTTCCACTCCATTCCCATCACTATGGTCACCCCTACTTGGTGAAAGAAGCTCTTTCTCGGTTGTATTTTCAGTACCCTAAGATCTAAGGGGCTCATCTTCCAGCACTATATTTGAGAATGCACTGCAGCTATGTATGAGGGGTTCAGTACTAATCCCTCCGAAATGAAATGCGCAGTTGAGTCCTTCTCTGTAGTCTCTTCTTAAACCGGAAGCTCTGTTGAAACCTGTTCATGTTGGGTGACCCTGCTGGTATTTGAAATCCAGGTAACACTCCTTCCAGCACCACTGCCACATGCCAGCTAGCCCAGTGCCACAAACTGATAGACAGGTGTCGCGTGAAAGCATTTTAAGTGAAATTTCAGTAAATTCGTTTGGGGGCTGTTTTTCTAGTTGCCACACTGCAATGATATATGTTTATTTTAAAACATAAAAGAATGATTGATTTTCTCTTTGGGTTTTATATGAGTTAGCATTTTCCAATGTAGTTAAGAAGAAGATTAATGTGAAGAGCACATCTATTTTTCCCCTAAACTGAATGCTTTATATATTGGTCTAGGCTTTCCAGCCAGCCAAATTATCCCCAAGTTTACTGAAATTATCTACAGTAATTCCCACTGATGAAGACCATTTCTAGTTATAAGAAATTTGAAGACCTAATTGCACAGCATCAAAGATGCATTAAGTTGCATTGTTGGTATAATAAATATCCTCAGAGAATAATTTTTATCCACCTCCTCCCCTGCCCCCAAACTTCCAATCTTTTAATCTGCATTCAAGTGGAAAGAATTGCAGATGGAAACAGTGCAGAAAATCACTAATGTCAAAAGTATGCTGAGAGTTCCATTCTTCTCAGAGGGTACATTATTAACACAACCGCTGCCTTTTCCAAAAAAAAAAAAAATATATATATATATATATATATTCTTAGGCAACAATGGAACAAAACAATGGGAAGACAAATGTTTTGAAAAATGTTGTAACGTTACTGGACTCATAGTATGGGCAATCCTTATTTCAAAAGGAAAGGAAGTAAAAAATGTAGCTAAATCGTTCCTATCACCATATCTTACTCACCACTGGAGTTGGCTATCTAAACCAGTCAAATCATAATGCAGTAAAATGATACCCCCTCTCAAAAATATATATATAAAGCAAAACAAAACAAATAGCAAGACAAGCAAACCTCTCAGAAGTCTGGGGATGATGACAGGGAAAATACTAGAAAAGGACTTTATAAGAATGATTATTCACGTTGCTTAATCTGGTATAAGGCTGTTAAAAATACAGGAAGAACGGTCTGCCATTGTCTCCAATCTTGTCAAACCTTCATCTGCAGAAAACCCAAAACTGAAGCATTAACAGGAATTACCATATGTAGAGTCTTGCTCTTCTCACCTCACCCAGGTTTAAAAGTAGCTAAAATGTTCTTGGCACATATTTCAGCATTATCAAATTAATTGTCGTTAGGTGCTATCAAGCCAGTTCTGACTCATAATGACTCAATATACCACAAACAGCACACGATCTGGTCTTGTGTGTTCTGACAATCATGTCTATGTTTGAATCCATTGATGCAGCCCAGTGTCCATCCATCTCAACGAGAGCGTTCCTCTGTTTTTGTTGATCCTCTACCCGCACGATGGCCTCTGCCAGGAGCTGGACCCTCCAGATAGCGCGCCCAAAGTATCGGCCATGAGGCAGGCTCACCATCCGTTCTTCGAAGGAGCGCTCTAACCGTACTCCCTACACTGCTGTGTTCTTTCTTATGGCTGTCCATGGTACTTTCAATAGCTTCTCAAAGCAAAAACAAAACAAAACTAAAAGCTCGCTGCCCATGAGTTGATTCTAACTCATAAGGTGCCCTTAGGACAGGACAGAGCTGCTGCTGTGGGTCAAGGAGACTGCAGCTCGCCCAGAGAGCAGAGGACCCCTCACCCTGGGAGCAGCTGGCGGCTTTGAAATGCACCTGATTCCTAAGCTCTGCACCCCCCCAGCCCCCCACCCCCAACCCGGCATCAGTTCTCTTTGAGACTTCTCTATTCATTGCTCAACTCTTACATGTATGTGAGGAAAATAAAATCAACTTGACACATATTTCATAATTATGCAATTCACTAGGCTGCAGGTCCCATCGTGAAATAATCTCTGAAAAAGAATTTATGTGACATTTTATTAGAAAGCAAAAGACTTAGTTTAAAGGGCAGGGGAGACATTTCCATCTGCAGTCAGTCAATTCTACCACAGTCTTGGAGATTAAAGGGAAGTGCTTGGTTTTCTTGTTCCTACAATACTGTAATGGAAACTAGTAGGGTATCCTATATTGCAATGCTTCTTTGCCTTATCTTTTTTCCAACAAACGTAATGGTGCTATTTACTTTACTGTGTTACATTACTTGTCATCCTCTCTGTACCAGGTTCTATTCTCCTTCTTAGTTAAAAAAGAAAAAGTGGTGGTGTTTTGGCATGTTTAGTGCACATTTTAGTTCACTTTGAGGAATCTTCAGCCAGAAACCCCTATCCAGAAAACATTTTGATGATATTGTTGTTGCTTTCCCTAATTCTTTTTGTCTCCATTCATATAAACATGAACTGCTTTATTGTATCTTATTTTTCATAGACTCAGCAACCGGTTCCCAATTGTCGGATTTATACATCAAAGAACACCAAATGGCATGGATGAAATGTTTTAAAGCCTTACTTTTCACACTAATAATAAAGTCCAAACTTTTAACTTATGATTTAAATTTTTAAAATCCCTCATATTTTCATTTATTTTTATTTTTTTATCTATATCTTACTTTTTTGTTTGTATTGCCTATGTCTTTCATATCTCCATAGTGGTATATTGGGTTAATTTCTGAGGGTGCTGGTTTGAATCCACTACTGGGGAGAGATGCGACATTTACAGCCTGTGCAGTCCTGTGGAGCTGTTCTCCTCTGGTCTATGGGGTCGCTAGGAGGTGCAATCGGGATATCATCAGTCAGTAAGGGATCGTGGAAATTACATCTCAGTAAGGGATCATGGAAATTACATCTCAGTTTTTCATATAATTCCGTCTATGCCCTGGAATCATCAAATAGTTTACCTCCTCTCTGATGTACTTTTAGTTGATTTTTTAAAAACTTCTTTAAATATGCACTCGCTCATCTAGGTCAAGAAATTTGGAAGAAGCTACTCGGTCCACTGATTTCCAGATACCTATATTTGTACCTATTTCAAAGAAACGAGACACAACAGAAGGCTCAAGTAAGAACATCATCATTGATATCACATGAGTTAGCTTTTACTGAGGCTCGTTCACCAACTCTTGCAGCAGTCCATTGACAGGGATCTGCCAGAGGTGTAGGCTAGATTCAGAAGAGGATGGAGAACAAAGGAAATCCTTGCTGATGTCAGAAGGACCAGGGCTGCAAGCAGACACTATCATAGAGTATCCAAGGAAAATGAAAGAAATGCTGAAGTCAAAAGGTTGAACAGAAAATTGCCAGGGGCAGCTTCGGAAAACAAAGTGAAATATTATATTGAAATATACACAGATCTACAGTTATAAAGCCCCAAAGGCAGAACACACTCAGCATATCTTAAACTGGGAGAAATGAGAGAATTTGACCTTGAGTTGCAATTCTACACTATTCTATGGGAAAGATCTTGAATGATGCAAGAAGCATCAAAACAAGAATTAAAATTTTACGGAAGTCACTCTACCAAACAGAACTGAACCTTTTCAAGAAATAGCATTGGACCACTGTCATGGACGGAGGAAATCCAAGCTGCTCTGAAAGTATTAGCCAAAACAAGGCTCCAGGAATTAATAGAATATCATTTGAAGTGTTTCAACAAGATGATAAAGCACTTACAGCCCTCACTTCTCTGAGCCAAGATATTTGGAAGACAGCTGTTTGGCCAACTGACTGGAAGAAATCCATATTGTGCCCATTCCAAAAGTGGATGACTCAATAGATTGCACAAATGATAGAACGATACCATTAATATTACACACAAGTAAAATGTTGCTGAAGTATATTGTTTGCCACAGTACATTGACAGGGAGCTGCCAGAAGATCACACTGCATACCAAAGAGGATATGGAACAAGGGATGTCGTTGCTGATTGTAGATGGATCTTGTGGGACAGCAGAGAATATCAGAAATATGTTTGGTTGTGTTTTATTGACAATGCCAATGCATTCTACTGTATGGATCATAACATTCAACTGTGTAGATCATTCGACTGTGCAGAACTATGGACAGCCTTGAGAAGAATAGGAATTCCAGAACACTTCATTGTGCTCATGTGGGACTACACGTGGATCGAGAGGCAGTTGTGAGAACAGAACAAGGAAGCACTGTAGAGTTTAAAGTCAAGAAAGCCGTGTGTCAGCGTTATATTCTCTCACCACACTTATTCATTCTGTGCTAAGAAAATCATCAGAGAAGCTGGATTATGTCGCAGGAAAAAAGCAGAATCAGTATTGGAGGAAGACTTATGAACAACCTGCAATATGCAAATAACACAACTTTGCTTGCTTAAAATGAGAACTGGAAGTACTTGCTGATGAAGATCAAGGAGTACAGCCTTCAATATAGATTCCATCTCAGTGAAAAGAAGAAAAAAAAGGTAACGTATTGCTAGTGAGAAGATTAAAATTATCAAAATTTTGTCCTACTAGGATCTATAACCAATGCTCATGGAAGCAGTAGTCAGGAGATCAACGGGCACATTGTATTGAATAATTCTACTGCTTAAGACCTCTTTCGAGTGTAGAAAAGCAGAGATGTAACTGTGAGGACTAACTTCTTCCACCCTTCCTAGCTATGGTATGTATATGCAATCACCTCATATGCTTGTGATCGTTGGACATTGAATAAGGAAGACCAAAGAAGAATTGGTGCATTTGAATCATTGAGAAGGATATTGAAAGTTCTATGGACTGCCATAAAAATAAACAAGTCTGCCTAAGGAAAAGAAGTACAGCCAGAATGTTCCTTAGAGGCAAGCACGTTGAGACTTCCTCTCACATAGGTTGGACAGGATCTCAAGAGGGTCCAATCCCTGAAGAAGGACATAGTGGTTACTAAAGTCATCCAGAGACAGTAAACAAGAGGAAGTGCTTGGAGAAGATAGATGGACACAGTGGTGGCATCAATGGGCGCAAACAAAACATTTGTGAGGATGGTGTCGGACCAGACAGTGTCTCATTCTGTTGTTCACAGGGTCACTATGAGTAGGAACCGACTGAACAGCATGTAAAACAACAAGAAGAAGCCTGCGTAATTCCTCAGGGAAGTCTTAGATAGATAGACACTGTCTTCAGAAGTGTATTGATCTAGAGCGGTGGTTCTCAACCTTCCTAACCTGCAGCCCTTTCATACAGTTCCTCATGTTGTTGCGACCTCTTAACCATCACATGATTTTTGTTGCTACTTCATCACTGTCATTTTGCTACTGTTATGAATTAGGTGACCCCTGTGAAAGGGTCATTCGACCACCAAAGGGGCTGCGACCCACAGGTTGAGAACTGCTGATCTAGATAAAGGATATGCTCAGAAATAATATCTTTGTTTGCATTTTGATACTTTGGTTTGATAAAGATTTCTGTGATTTTTATAGCAGTACTTTTGAATGTGTCCTAGTAAATGAGATAGGACAAATCAGAGAAACATATAATAGGATTGTTGAGATTGGTTTCTCTGAGAACTCAGGTAAATATATCATTGATATTATATCCATTTTTATGGCGTTACAAAAGTAAAAATGTTCATACAAATACATATTCATGCACATTCACATGCTGAGATACTTTTGCAAAAATAGTTCTTATATTCTTGTGTTTTTTTCATTGCACATTTTCTTCTCATTTCATTGATATTGCCAAGATAGGAATACTTTCAGCTCTGCGACTTCAAAAATAAACAGAGGTATTAAAATGCTGGGAGAAAATTCTGTGATATCTCATCTATTCAAGAAATATAAGGGAATTTTGCAACCTCTTTGATCCTACGGCTGCTTTCAATAATGTTGCAATTATAATCACAACCGCAATCTCGTCCAATTTCAGGACCAATGTGGAGGATGTTGGTGATTAAAACGTTAAATTTAATTTTGATAAGATCCTATTGGTAAGCATGGCTTAGATCTGGGACAAGTGCGAGAAGTCGGACTTCTAATTTTGAATTCCAGAGAAAGGCAGGTTGAGGCTTCAAAATAATATCCTCACTAGATGAATGGAACAAATCACCAAGATTGTAGATTGTAGACAAAGGAGAGGGGAAGTGGCTCAAGCTACTAAGACCTTTGCCTATTTTAGTGTATAATATTCTAATTAAGTAACCCTTTTAAACTATTGACCACTACGACTTGCCTTGTGTAATATCTTAATTAATGTTCTCTACTTTAACTCTAGGTTCTAATATCCATGTGATGGTTACACAGAAACAGACAAAATTCATGATTAAAGGGCTTATTAAGGAGGCTAACAAGTTGCAATGCCAGTGAGAAATGCTCAGTGGAGTTGTTGACCAGGGCATGTTACAGAGTTTCTGGTCTGCTAATAAATGCCCAAAGGGGCACACCATCCTGCTGTAAAACTGAATCCAAAAGCTCAAATGCTGAGGGTGAGCAAACACAGTGCCCTGAATTAAGCACCTAAAGGCACCCCACTCTTCAAGCCAGCCTCCTGCACCAAAACCCTCATCTTCATCTGCTCGGTGGGCTGGGGAGTCCAGCACTCTGTCCCATGCTCTGACTTCTCATTCTGCTGCTGATTCTGGTTTGCTGCACAGTAGAGCTTGGATCTACAGAAGCGGTTCTCAACCTGTGGGTCGGAACCTCTTTGGGGTTGCCGGGTTCATAACAGTAGCAAAATTACAGTGATGAAGTAGCAACGAAAATAATTTTATGGTTGGGGGTCACCACAACATGAGGAACTGTATTAAGATCCAGGCATTAGGAAGTTGAGAACCACTGGTCTAGAGGATGTGATCCCCCGTTATTGCTGCTAATGAGATCCCTCCTCCTGCTTGTCCGAGGGCTCAGTTAATACACAGCAAGATGCCACTTCTGGGAACCCTATTTGCAATTACTCACAGGTGAATCCTATCTGTTGAATACTCTTTCTCTCCCTTCTTACCAGACCCACTCTGGGGAAAAGTGGTTTGCTTGGGAGTTAGAGGCTTTGGTTACAAGGGCATATTAAATAATGTACTGCCTCTGCAGCTTAGGATGCTGAACGTATGAATTCCTCATTGTTAATTTCTATTTACTCACTTCCCAGAGTAAGGAGGCTTTTTCATGTTGCTCACCATGCATTCTTGCTGTTGTTAGGTGCTATCGTTCGCTACCCTGTGAGCCTCTACAAAACAGAATGACGCACTGCCTGGTCCCGTGCCATGCTCACACTGTTCCCGTGTTGGAGTTCAATGTTGCCAAGTGAATCCGTCCTGTGGCTGTCCCTCTTTTGCTGCCCCTCTGCTTTCTTAAGCATGATGTCTTTCTCTAGTGATTGGTCTCTTTTGACAACATGCTGAAAATTTGTAAGATAAAATTTCCAAATTCCTGCCCCTAAGGAACACTCTGGCCTTACTTCTTCAAAGACAATGTTATTTTTCTTTTTGGAAATCCATGGTACTTTCAATATTCATTGCTAGGTCTGGAATGCCAATGCCTGGTTTCTACTTTGGTCTTTCTTATTTAATATCTAACATTCACATGCATATGAGGTGATTGAAAACACCTTGGCGTGGGTCAGGTGCACCTTGGTCCTCAAAGTAACATCCTTGCTTTTCAACATTGTATGTAAATCGTTCTTGTGCAGCACATTTACCCAGTGCAGTAGGTCCTTTTGTCTCTTAACTGTTACCGCCATGAGCACTGATTGTGAATCCAAATAAGACAAAAATCTTTGACAACTTCAATCTTTTCTCCCTTTATCATTGTTACCTATTTGTCTCATCGTGGGTTTTTTTTTTTTATTTACATGGAGTTGTAAGCCATACTGCAGGCTGCAATCTTTGATCCTCATCAGCAGTGTTTCAAGCCCTCTTCCCTTTCAGGAAGCGTGGTGGTGTTCTCTGCATATCCCAGGTTGTTAATAAGGCTTCCTCCAATTCTGATGCTTCGCTTTTCTTCATATAATTCATTTTCTCTAATTTATTTGCTCAGCATGAAGATTGAATAAATATGGTGAGAGGCTACAACCCTGATGCCCACTTTATTGATTTTAAACCAGGGAGCACACCCATTGTTTTGTTCTCACAACTGCCTGGTGATCGCTTTACAAGTTTCACATGAACACAGTGAAGTGTTCTGGAATGCCCATTCTTCTTAAGGCTCTCCAGAGATTGTTAGGATCCGCACAGCTGAATGCTTTGACATACTCAATAAAACACAAGTAAACATCTTTCTGGTATTTGCTGTTTTCAGCCAAGATCCTTCAGATATCAGCAATGATATTCCTTGTTCCAAGTCTTCTGAATCTCTCTTGAACTTCTGGTAGCTTCCTGTCAATCCACAACTACACCTGTTGGATGGTGTTCACAAAATTTTACTTGCAGCAATATTTTTTATATTGTCCTCTCATGTGTGTATTCTGCAGGTGATCTTTCTTTAGAGTGGGTGCAAATATAGATCTCTTCTAGTCACTTTGGCCAAGGAGTTATGTGCCAAATTTCTTGGCATAGATGAATAAGTACTTCCAGGAAACCATCACCTTGTTGAACCATTTTAGAGAGTATTATATCAATTTTTGAACCTGGTTTTTGACCAATGCTTCCAGTGCAGCTTAATGACTTCATTACCACAAGTTCTTACTCAGGTGATACCTCCTGAAACTGTAGAATGTTGACTGATTATTTTTGTGTCAGAGACGTGGTATAGTATTCACATCTATTTTTGATACTTCCTACGTTAGTCAATATTTTGCCCATAGAATATTTCAATACTGTAACTCGAGGCTTGAATTTTTTTCCTTAGTTCTTTCAGTTTCAGGTACACCGAGCATGTTCTTTCTTTTGATCTTCCTTTTTCTAAATCATTTTATAGGGCCTCTCAAAGTTTGTAGAACAGTCCATACATCAATTGTATCAAACACATTTGCACATATGTCACCATCATCATATTTGAAACATATTCTTTCTGCTTGAGCCCTTGATATCAGCTCCTCTTTTGTCCCTCCCTCCCCCACCACCCACCCTGTGGAATAATTATTATGCATTATTATTGTTTTTCACATCTCACACTGTCCGTTGTCTCCCTTCACCCATATTTCTGTTGTTTGAAAATAAACATCAGAATCAGTGGACAGTGTGTGGCACTTCACCAGATCTGATTGGAAAGCATTCAAAAGGGTCAACAAACAGACCTGGAACTATTTATAGATTTTTGTTAATTTATTTTTTAATTTTCTTATGTCTATCTGTATAAGAGAGGCAGGATAACCAATCCTAAAGGAAAACAATGGGGCTGATGGCTCC